>NW_012104131.1:183593-250966 GCF_000951045.1 Mandrillus leucophaeus | reverse complement strand
CTATTTCCAAATAAGGTCACATTCTGAGATTCTGAGTGGACATCAATTTTGAAGGGATACTACTCAACATAATACAAACACTTAGATGTATTTTCTCATGCTCTTCTTTCTTTCCTAAAGTTCAAAGTATTCATTAACTCATTTAACTCATAGTTTCATTTAACTCAGCCTTAACAACTTTCTTTAGCATTTTCATGTAGATCTGCTGGGCATCACATTGTCCTAGTTTTCTTTTACTTGAAAATGTCTTTAACATTTTTCTTGAAGGATATTTTCACTGAACATAGAATTTTGGATACCTTTTTCTTTTTCTTTAAATATTTTAAAGGTTTTTTTTCATTCTTTAAATTTCCATTATTTCTGATAAAAAGATATTCATAACTTCAATTGTTCTTCTTTATGCAATTTGTCAATTTTTTCTAAGTGCATCAAATTTTAAATTTATCTTTGGTTTTCAGCAAATTGTAATATGTTTAGGTACAGTTTTTTCTTTAATAGTCTGGGTTAATATTTGCTGAACTTCTTGAATCTGTAAAATTTTATTTTTCTTCCAATTTTTAAATTTTTGGTACCAATTTCTTCAAATATTATTTTCTGTCCCTTTTTTTCAACTTCTAGAAGACATATGTATTTTACCACTTTTGATATAGTTCCAGGGAAGACTAGACCTCTATTATGTCTTTTTATTAAATTTTTAATTCTGTTCTTCAGATTTAAAAATTCTCATTCATCTATTTTCCAGTTCAGTGGGTTTTTCCTCCCTTATCTCTATTTTGCTCTCAGCCCCTCCATGAGTTTACTTCTAATTTAGATAATAAATATTTTGTTTCTATAATTTCTATTTTGTTCTTTTCCACTGTTTCTTTTCTGTCATTCCCTCATCCTTTGCTATTTAAAAGCACATTTTCTTTTTGTTCCTGAACATAAATTATTTTAAAATTCATGCATGCAAATTCCAACATCTGTATCATTTCCCTTTCTACTGGCTATCCTATAATTCTTCAAGCCAACAAGATGGTAGAATTTTCTATTAGAGCTTTACTCTCCTTGAATGACACAGATTAGGACTCTCCCTCTTACTAAATGCTGTTAAAATGTGAAACACACCCAGAACCATCCCCTTCTACCAGGTGCTAATATACTAGTGCCGGCTGTTTGATTCACTTTCTGGTACCTTCAGTTAGGTGGCTTTTGTTGTTGCTATCATTTTATATTGTATTTTTCCAGAGCTATGTCTTTGATCTGTGGGAAGTATGATTCAATAGGAGCTCCTTGGCTATACTCGAGGGTTGGTATTTAAAAATGTTTTTTCATCTATTTTTTGTATTGTATAATCCTATTGATCTATCTTTAAGTTTACTAACCTTTTCTCTGACATTTCCAATATAATTTTTAATTCTACCTGGAGAAATTTTATATCATTTATTATAATTTTCCATTCAAAAATTTACATGTGACTGTTTTGATAGATTATATTTCTTTCCCAAGTTTTTGTTTCTTATCATTCATTAAGATTTATTTCACATTAAAATTTTAATTAGAGTTTTAATAGTTGCTTTAGATTTTTGGCCTTTTAAATCCAACATCCAGGTCATCTCTAGGACTGTTTCTATTGACTATTATTTGGTATATCTAGAAACTTTTTACTATCTAATTAGACATTTTTGTTGGTATGCTATAGACACTTAATTCTGTTTTCTTCTTCTGAAAAGTGTTCATTTTTATTCTAGCAGTTAGTCAGTTGATGGCTGATCTCTTTGAGTTTTTGTAGTCTTGACTTCATGCTTTGTGGAAGGCCAAAGTATGTACTAACCCTTCTAAATTTGACAAGGATCACACTCTAAATTCTCTTTTCTATAGAGAAGTTTGGTAATTGTCCCAAGACAAAGAGCCGGGGAGACATGGGACTCATCTCATGAGTTCTCTTTTTACAAATAGTACAGTGTTTTGCCAAATATAGAATGACTATGATTTATCATTACATATTTTGTACATGCTTTTAATCATATATGCCACAATGACAGTCTGGTGCTAATTATGCCACATGACCAAATGAGGAAGTCCCTATTGGTTATCTTGAAACTCTCTTTCTTTACTAGTTCCTTCAACCAGTATTTAAATATTGTCATGTTTCTCACCAAAAAAAGCAAAGAAACACAGCCTTTAAGACCTCTTATTTCTCTCTATCTCCCACCCAATTTCTCCACTTTCCTTAATAGCTAACCTTATTAAAGTATTGTTCAAAATGGCCATCTCAACTATTTCAGTTCCCATTCATTCATTATTATACTGTAATATGACTTACAACTCCACTAGAAGGCTGTGAGAGGACAATTTATCAATTGGTTTCTTGTCACTAAATGACAGGGAAATTATTCTACCAAGTCTTAAAAAAGAGCGATTTTACTCTCGTATTTGAGTTTTTTTTTACAAGGTGTCATATTTTGTGGGATTCTCTGATTTATTTAAACAAAATGTTTCCTTGTAAGAAGACACAGTAGCCTAAAATAACTTCAATCAATACTAGTTTTGGAGGCTTAGGAGGCTTACAGAAGTCACGTGATAAAATCAGTTAAAAAATGAATTAAAGTTTTCTGAAGATATTTTCTTAATTTTCATTTTTGGATATTTAAAAATAAGTCTTTTAAAGATTACTATAAAATAATATTATAAGACAAAATATGAAGGTCACAAATATATATCTGCAGGAAAAAAGTAAATTTTTATTTAAGATACCATCTTAAGGCTTTTGAATGAACACTTGAGCATCAGAAACATTTTTTAGGAGTGCTATATCTATAAGAATTCAGAAGGTACTAAGGATGATATATTAGGGAACTCTTGTTAAATGACGAAAAATGTGGTTCCAATGATTATAAAAACACTGGTATCAAAAGTGAATGTAAAGTATTTGAATAAAATTGTTTCATGAAATATCAGAGCTGGGCTTCTGTCACTCAAAGTGGAGTCCTGATATTGAGGTTAGAGAATTAGGCAGAGACCAGGGCATTCATGTGTTTACAGGCTGGTGAGCTTTTGGCTTTATAAGACTCAATTTGAATTTTACTTTTTTCAAATCAGTTCCAACTTCTGTGGTCTTACTTTTACCCACAAACCAAGTGTTTACATATAGTCTTACTTATTCTGATTCACTGCTTATTTCATTGAGTATAGTTATTTGCTTATGTGTCATGTACTCTTTGGAACTCTTATTGCCAGATGTGTCACATCATTCTTTGTTTTCACAACATCCTGCACAAAGCTTAGTACATAAT
The DNA here is from genome assembly GCF_000951045.1 of Mandrillus leucophaeus. Classification (NCBI taxonomy): domain Eukaryota; kingdom Metazoa; phylum Chordata; class Mammalia; order Primates; family Cercopithecidae; genus Mandrillus; species Mandrillus leucophaeus. The sequence goes on along the minus strand of NW_012104131.1, from coordinate 247,691 downwards.
AAAAACGGTGGTTGGGTAATGCTAAACACATACTACAATTCTTTTTTCCCCTTTATCGTCATTAAAAATGGAAATCAATTAGAATGGCAATTAAAGCAATTGCAAGCACAGTTTAGTGACCCTAGCTAACAGACAGGTTGGAGAGAGAGATAAGAAAAGAAAAAGTAATCTATACAGTCAAAATAACTTGTAATCATGTGCATCTGCTCAAACATGCCATTGATTTTTTACTTACTAACATTGTCAAAATGTTTTATTTAGGATTAATACTTTTTTGTTTGTTTGTTTTTGTTTTGAGACGGAGTTTTTGTCACGCAGGCTGAAGTGGTGTGGCGCGATCTCCACTCACTGCTACCTCCGCCTCCCGTGTTCAAGGGATTCCCCTGCCTCAGTCTCCTGAGTAGCTGGGACTGCAGGTACATGCCACCACACCCAGCTAATTTTTTGTATTTTTAGTAGAGACAGGGTTTCACCGTATTAGCCAGGATGGTCTTTATCTCCAGACTTCTGATCCGCCCACCTCGGCCTCCCAAAGTGCTGGGATTACAGGCATGAGCCACCGAACCCAGCCTAAAAATCTTTTCTAACAATTACTCTTAGTGTTGGTCTGGGTGTGAAGTGATGTTAGGCATTTCTGATCACCCAGCTCTGAAACACACACACACACACACACACACACACACACACACAAAAAAGCCATAATAACACTCTTAGGGGTCAGTGTCCCAAATAGGAAAGTATCATATTCCTAAAATCAAGTGATCTAGTCATCTGAGAAGAAAATATACAAGTCCAAGGCTGACAGAGCAGGCCTCTAAATTGGCAGAGCAGTGGTCTAAATTGAGAGAAGCATACTGATGGAACTAGGAAGCCATAACCCATATTTCCTATAACAGCAGAAGGAAAGGGTTGCACCAGGTTGTACCAGAGAGAGTAAGCACCTTGCTTTGCAAGACCACCTAGCTGCATTGGTATTCTCTACCTCCGATAGAGGAGGTTTGGAAATAAGGACACCACTTCATACATTTAAACTGACTAGGTTCTTTTGTGGTACATTCTGGAATGGTTAGAAGATGGCTTTGGAATTCTTTCCATAGCAGAGTAGTGGAACATTCTAATAGACCCTATGATTCTGAAAATATTTTCCCAGTGTCCTTAGACCTTCTTCAATATAGAGTGAGACTCATCATAACTATTATCTCAAAATCTCTATGTAACTGATGTAATGTAGCCACTGGAGAGAGGATTTTTACAAAGTGTTTTGAGTTCCTTCAGCGTTGCATAAAATATCATGGTCATTTCAACTGAAACTTTCAATGTGGAATATTTACACATCGTGTGACATTCACTGTGTTGATAGCCACATAGCTATGATAGTTAGGTATATGTCAAAAGTGAAGAACACATCATAGTATAAAGGGCACCAAACCAGTTCTTATCCACCTTTAGCATCTGCTTTCTCTTAAGATGTTTGTGTCGCCAAATATTTCTTAAATGTCAGGGACCTGCTTATTTTGCAACTAATCAATAGAAGGGCAGTTTAGGAAATACTGAATGTGAATGTATAACACTGGTCATGAGAAATGGTCCTGTTAAATGTTTATCAGGGATCTTTGTATTGAATTAATTTAACTTTTTTGTGCTGTGAAATGCTGTCATAAAGCAAACATTTAGATAAATGAGGTTATACCAGAGGATACACAGCATAAATATGTTGTCCTAAGATTCTGACCTTCTTTGTTTGCACATATTGAGGAAGAAGTAGAATTATCTAGGCTTAGTTTATGCAGTTTTGGTTTTTTCCAAGAAATATATTATCCAAAATACTTTCTTATGCTTCCCAATATTATTTATTTCACTTTATTTTCAGGCATAGAAATCACTGAATTAATAGTCTGTCTCATTTAGACATTAAATAAAACCTGGAAATCTAAATGGAGGGTAGATGTTACTGACATTTAATCTAGTATAAACATGTTTAAATCCATTGCTTTCCTCCTCACATCTACCTCATGTCAGCAATACTGAGGATTCAGAAGTTTTAGATGGGATGAGGAGAAGAAAAAATGTTAACATGGGTCCTGCAAGGGAAGGGAAGACTACCTGAATCACCTTTGTCAGTTCTGAGTAGTCAGAAGGCAACATGAAGACATTGCCTACATAAGGGCTGGGACTAGATATGGAGTAAACTAAGAAATAAAGACTGATCTTAATGAAAAGACTTGGAGAAGGCAGTAACAGGATAATTGTCTATCCTGTAATAGGGAGAACAAGTCAACAGCATCCAGGCTATTGGACACGTCTGCATGAAAGTCTTGGATTGCCAACCTCCATTGCAAACAGTGGAGACATTTGGGGTAAATATAAATGAAAATATTATGAATAATAATATTTTCACTGTCAGGCCATTCATAGCATTAGAAAATAAAAACCTTACTAGATGAATAACATTATGAACTTAGAAATAATAAATCTTTATTCTATAAAAGATTTAAAAAATTGGCATTTGAGTAGCATCCAGATCTTGATTTCTAAAACTCATTTTTCAGTCAAAGGAATCAGAGTTTAACATGCTTAAAAGATTTGGATGTGCCAGATGGTTTGGAAGTGCTCAAAAAATCATGGATATATAAAGGACTCAGGGGTCTACTTGAAGGAGTTCTCAATGTTCTAGTATGGGTCAATTTAAACAACAAATTAAGTAACAATAGTAACAGATTGTAGCCAATAGAATAAGGTAAGTATCCACGCATGATCAATATTAACATGAATAAGAAATTGAATGCATAACAAATAGGAAGCATGCGTTCTTCCATAAAGTACAATTCCAAGTAATTTCTATAGAATGCACAATGGAAATATAAAATAACCATGAAGCAAACTCCAGAGCCATTATGGCAGGAAAGAGACATTGATGCATTTAACATATATGACAAATAGGACATTTGCATAGTCTCAAAGTATCTTCCCACAGATATGCCTTAATTTCAAAGAAGGAAATCCAACTTTTGCGAGAGCAGTAGTAAGACATATGGATATCATGCACCACCTGCTCTAATGCATTTGAAAGCATCTAACATTACCACTGTTGTATTATTGCCAAATACCTGTAAACTCAATGTATTAAGAAGAAAACCGCAGATGAAGCCAAGCTAAGGGACATTCTACTAACTGCCTGTCAGTATTCTTTAAAAGTATCAAGGCCTGAAACACGAGAAAAGACTGAGGAATTTTCAGATTAGTGGAGACACAGGAGGCATGACAACTGAGTGCAATGTGGAATTCTGAATTTGATCCTGGGCCAGAAAAGAAAACATTCATGGGAAAACTTTGAATATTTAAATAATATCTAAAGGCGAGTTAATAGTATTATGTCAGTGTTAATTTCCTCATTTCAATAACTGTACTATGGCTATGTAAATGATGCTGTCATTAGGGGAAACTAATTTAAGGATTTACAGGAATTGCGTACTACATTTACACATCTTTTAAACCTATAAATATTATACAATAAAAAGTAAAAATGAGAAAAATGTGGGCTTTGACTTCTTTTTTTTTTTTTTGACTGAGTCTTAATCTCAGCTCACTGCAACCTCTGCCTCCCAGGTTCAAGTGATTCTCCCGCCTCAGCCTCCCAAGTAGCTGGGACTACAGGTGCGCACCACCTTGCCCAGCTAATTTTTGTATTTTTAGTATAAAACCAGGTTTTACCATGTTGGCCACGGTGGTCTCAATTTCTTGACCTCATGATCTCCCCGCCTCAGCCTCCCAAAGTGCTGGGATTACAGGTGTGAGCAGCCACGCCTGGCCTAACTTCTTCATTTTAGCAAAAGCACCATTTATTGGTGGGTTCTAAGAAATTGCTAGTGTATGTACAATGTAGAAATAGCTGTCTGGCATTTGGATATATGGATTGTTGCCTGGCTGAGCTCTACTGAATTTCATCTTTAAGGCAAAAACATTAGTGACCTCTTTTCTCTAAGTGATGCTTTAAGTGGTACTTTACCACAAGTACTGCCTCTCTAAATTACTGAAGGTTCTGTGGAGAATTCTTGGCCAGGATCAATTAGGGCTGATAATCAGTTATGAGGCAGTTTTAAAGATGCAGAAGCCATAAGAACCTTTTTCTGCAAAATTTGTCACATCATCTACAAGGTTCTTGATAATATTTGTTCTATTGCAATTAACTTTAAAGAGATTGAGAAAATGTCCCTTCTGTATCTACTATAAAATTAGACTATTAAATGTCTCCATCTCCTACAATATGAAGATAAAAGAAGCAATAAAAACAATTGCTATATAACACTTTTGTTGTGAAAGTAATTTTCAAACACAAATTTCTTAGCAGGTGTAGAGCATTACTGACCTTTTAAGCTGTTATGAAATTTGTAGTAGGTGGAGATTATAGGAAAATTCCTTGCCCTTGGCTGTTTCCTTGAAGAGAATTGTGTTAGCCCTCATTCCGAGTCATCAAATGCCACTTCTTATCACAGAGCCTATGCTTACACTGTCCTGAGGCCTACTTTCCTCAGCTTTTACCAGCCTCATTTGAATCATCCTTTACTTTTCAAGATTCAGCACCTAAATTAACTCTACCTGACAGCTCCTCTCCTCTCTTTTTCTTCCACCCCTCCATTTACATGAGTCTTCAATAGCATGACCGGGGGACCAATCACTGCTTTATAAATGAATACTTAATGTCTCAGGATCCCACTCCAAGTTATAGGCTCCTTGAAGGCAAGGGTTGAATCTTTTTCCTTTCTTATTTTTAGTGTTAGGAGAGTTCCTGGTACATAGTAAATACACAGTAATTATTTGACAGGGAAGTGAGTGAGTGAAGTAGTAAATAGAAAGATGATTCAAATTTGGTGAAATGTAAAACAAGCCCAGAGTACAAACTTATAAACTTATCTATAAGTTGGCAAAGTTATTTGCCAACATAAGCAAAATTCTAAAATATCTAGTTAGGCTGGGCACAGTGGCTCACACCTGTAATCCCAGCACTTTGGGAAGCCAAGGCAGGCAGCTCACTTGAGGCCAGCAGTTCGAGACCAGGCTTGCCAATGTGGTGAAACCCCATCTGTAATAAAAGTGCAAAAATTAGCTAGACGTGGTGATGCACGCCTGTAATCTCAGTTACTCAGGAGGTTGAAGCAGGAGAATTGCTTGACCCCAGGAGGCAGAGGTTTCAGTGAGCCAAAATCATGCTACTGCACTCCAGTCTGGGCAACAGAGCAAGACTCTTTCTCAAAAAATAAAAATAAATAAATAAAATACCTAGTTGGCATTTTTTCAGTATGTTTCAGAATTCTATGTATCTTTTACAATACAATAAAACTGTAGTTGGCCTGAACCAAGATTATGCATTGCTGTGCTGGGTTGAGCACCCCTTCTTACCACCACCCCAGTGCCCAACATACACACATAAACTCACCTCTCAAATTTAGGAACTCACTCAATCTTCACTTCTGCCCAGATCCCATCTCTGTTTCGAAATTAACCTTACCTGTTTCCATTCTCAACAGATTGATTAAGTTACTTAAAGAAAAGAATAATATTTGTCTTTTCTAGATAACATTTACACCTTAATAAAGAGAAGTTAAATCAAAATACCTAAAATGAACAGTCCTAGATATGACAGAAAAATGAATAAAAGTAAGTTTGCTTTGTGTTGCTTATATTATGAAGGAGGACATCTACTGGACCTAAATGTAAGGTCATACCTACATTTGGTATGATCATACCTTCATTTTGGTACAGGACACATTTAGCACTGATATATTTCAAAAATATGAAATCTCATTTTCACAGGATTTTTATTAATCTTTCTCCAAACTACCTTTTATTCTTTACCACATTATTAACCCTATTTGTTTCGTAACTCTTGAGACTGTCATGAACTTTATAGGCATTTTTATTTTTGGTTTACACAAAAATCCTCATCTTATAATTCTGTGTTTTTCAAGTCCCAAATTATACTTTATGATCAAATTAATAACTTGCATAACCTAAAACAGCCACACAAAAAAATGTTTAAATGAGGAAGTAGATTAGTTGCTAACAAAATCTGATTCAGTGTATCATTCACATAGAGAATAGGTTCCATTTAAATTTTTTTTTCCAGTCCTTATCTCCTCACTAAATGTAAATTACACAAAAATGACATTATTTGAGATGAATTTTGCAGAAAATGCATGCTTTGACTTTGCATAAAATGAATTTTGCTAAGAAGTTCACTTGACTTAGGGGCCTGGAGCAGTGGCTCACGCCTGTAATCCCAGCACTTTGGGAGGCCGAGGCAGGTGGATCATGTGGCCAGGAGATGAAGACAATCCTGGCCAACATAGTGAAACCCCATCTCTACTAAAAATACACAAATTAGCTGGGAATGGTGGCAGGCACCCATAGTCCCAGCTACTCGGGAGGCTGAGGCAGGAGAATCAGTTGAACGCAGGAGGCGGAGCTGCAGTGAGCCAAGATTGCACCACTCCACTCCAGCCTGGCAACAGAGCAAGTCTCCATCTCAAAAAAAAAAAAAAAACAAGAAAAAAAAAAAAGAAGGAGGAAGTTCAGTTGGCTAATGCTTATTGAGAGCCATTTTGGTTTAGATGTTGATTTCTGCACATCACATAGAGTTACAATTTAAGAAGTAGGGAGAGAGATGAAATTTCTAAGTAAATTTACACTCCTTATAATTTCTTCAGAATACACATAAAATGCATGTGATTCTCAACTCTATCCTCTAGATTTCATTATGTTTAAAAATTATTTTGGGTTGATTCCATGTCTTTGCTATTGTGAATAGTGCTGCAATGAACATATGCGTGCATGTATCTTAATGGTAGAATGATTTATATTCCTTTGGGTAAATACCCAGTAATGGGATTGCTGGGTCAAATGGTATTTCTGGTTCTAGGTCTCTGAGGAATCACATGTTCTCTCTTATAAGTGGGAGGTGGAGAGTGAAAGCACATGGATGCAGAGAGGATGCAGGAGAATGAAAGCACATGGATGCAGAGAGGATGCAGGAGAATGAAAGCACATGGATGCAGAGAGGATGCAGGAGAATGAAAGTACATGGATGCAGAGATACACACTAGGGCCTGTGGAGGGGGCAGGGGAAGGAGAGCATCAAAATACGTAGCTAATGCATGTGGGACTTAATACCTGGGTGATGGGTTGATAGGTGCAGTAAATCACCATAGCACACGTTTACCTATGTAGCAAACCTGCATGTACTGCACATGTATCCCGGAATTTAAAATAAAACAAAATTAATTTAAAAAATTAATTGACAAATCATTAGGTTAAGATGACTCCAGGATGTTAAGTTCCTATTAAGAAAACCAAAAGTCAACTCAGAGTGAATGGTCATAAACTATGAAAAGAAAGATTAAGCTTAACCAGTCAGAAACTGCCAACTAACCTTTAACTAGTGACTTTCCACTTTAACCAATCAAATATTTTCTTTGTCTTGCTTCTTCACATGCCTTATAAAAGTTTTCTCCTGGTGCCCCCTTGGTGGATCCCTGAACCACCTGGGGTCTGATGCTGCCTGACTGGTGAATTGCTGAATGCTTAAAGAAACTCATTACAATTTTGATGTATCTATGTTTATTTTAACAACTGAAAACTTAAAATATGAAGGTAATTAAATCCTAGACAATGAACTTAAAATATCCAAATTTCTTAAATTCAAAATTGATTTTAAAATTATCTTTTGCCTTTCAGTGAATTTTTGAGAAAATATCCATCTATTCTAGATTTAAAATCATATATTTATTTTTAAGTGGAAGATAAATAAAATAAATACATAAAAATATTTGCTTAGGTTGAAGGATGCTTAATATATTTATATGCCAAGAAAGAGCAGTTTAAGAAATAGCTTTATTTTGATACCATTTAGTATATGCACATATCTTGTGAAATATGAAAAACTTGAAAATATATCTAAACCATGGCAGTCTAAGTAAAATAACTAGTGGATTTTCTTTTATTCTGTTTATTTTTCTCTATGTCTTATTTCTATTTGAATATGTATTACTATTGTAATTTTAATAGTAAGGAAAATATTTTTAAAAGGAAATTGAAAGAAGAGCAGTAGCCCAGGTACTGCTGTTTCGGTGCTGGTTTCTTTTCTTTGTGCCAAATGACAAAGAAACCATTGGCAATATACATGCAACGTACATCCAAGTTCCTAAACTTGACCGATAAATTTAGTGTTGAATGGTCAAGTCAGGATACATTTTTATACCCTTTTACAATTCATTCAAGGGCCAGTTCAGTTTCTATTTTACACCATGTCTTGGAATGTCAGTCATTCACCCATTTTAATTCTCGCTTAAAATAAATGATGTAATTTCAAATCTACAGTCTTAGAAGGAAACATAGAGCATCTGACAAACTTAAGCAAGAGATAATTAACTTGTCAACACTATTTTTTCTTCCTGACATAGAAAACTAAAAATTCAAGAGCATTTCAAGTCATTCTGGTGTAATTTTCTATAGAAAGGGGAATATTTTCTCAGAATTTAGGGCTATTTTCAAAATTATTTCTTTCCTTGTAGCTAGAAGAAAAATATTATAAGAAAAAATTTATCCTGTAGAGAACTCAAGTAGAGGTAAAAAAAGATTTTACATTAATTTACAAAAGATATTTGGCATAAAGTAGGCAAATATGTTGCAAAATAAATTTCCATTTGAAATGTGTGATTGCAAAAAAACCCAACCCTGATAATAGTGTACAACAAATTGCCTGTTGAATTTTCTGTCATAAATATGAAAGTGTTTCAGTTTTGAAAATGTAAAAATAACATTTGCTAGGGAATATTAGAGAACATACCACTGGTGAAATTGAAAGTATTGCTCTTGTGCCTTAGCTACTTTATGTTGTCTTTCTCAGAAAAATGAAATTATGAGTTTCCTCTTGATTCAAGATCCAAAAAGGCCCACACAATGATTGTTTCATGGGTTTCATAAGATACTTTTAATTTCTTTTTGATTTATTTGTTGAAGAAACCTAGACAATTTTCCTGTAGAGTTTCCTTAATTGTTACCTTTTCTAATTGCATCACTACATTTCTCTGATCTCTGAATGTCTTTTAAATTAGTAGTTAGATCTAGGGTTAGTTTGGTCAAGTTTGATCGTTTTCATTTTTGGGTTTTTTGTTTGTTTGTTTGTTTTGTTTTATGATCAAGATGGCTTTAGAAGTGGTATGGATTCTTCCAAGAAAAGAAACGCATGTCTCTTTTGTTATGTTAATGGCCATGAATGTTCAGATCCATGAATTCATTAGGGTTTGAAAAGTTGATTATAAAGGATCTATTCCTGCATCTACTCCTTGTTTACCCAGAGGTAAACGTTTTATGTTTCAATCATTCACAGTTCTTTTCAGGATCTATATTCCAATTGTCTCAAATTTGGACATTGGGACATTCCTGTGCACTTCTGATACAATTGTAAGGTGTTTGATAGTCCAGTCCTCAAAAAATTAAATTTCCTTTCCATATCTTATTCAAATAATGGAAATAGCAAAGAATACAATGGATATAAGAAAGTCTGACCAGGTGCAGTGGTGCAGACATGTAGTCCCAGCTACTTGGGAGGCTGAGGCAGCAGGATAGCTTGAGACTAGGAGTTCGAGGCGATAGTATATTAATATTGTGCCTGTGAATAGCCCCTTCACTCCAACCTCCATTTCTTAAAAAATAAGTATGGAGAAATTTTGATCATTTTCTATAATGATTCCTTAAATATTTTCTTAACAATTATATAGTCAGTTCTTTCGAAAATATATTAGTAGGGTGGATGAGTTAGTGTTGCAGATACCCTAAACAGGTGCTTCCTATGCCTGTTGGATAAATAATTCTAACACTAAGCACTAAAAGTATCATAAATAGCTGTGTCTGCATCCCATTTGCCTATATATTAGCCTACCTCCCACAAGAACACATACACATGCACCTCATCTTTCTGGGTAATTTCTGGAAGGCCACAATAAAAAGAAATTCACTGATTCAGATTCTGAATTAGGCTAAATGCTAGGGATCATACTGAATAAGCAGATAGCTTGTTTCACTTCAAATGATATCTATAATAAACAACAGTTTCAATATGTTTTCTTACTATTTTCTATACACAGTAAATCTTAAGCTCTGAACATAAAACTATTGTTATTTGTGTAAAATAAACTGTGAAACCAGAAAAAATATGGTACCAGAAATCACACCATCACTCAGTGGTCACCTAATCATTACTATCAATCAATGAAATTCTTATAAAGTTTTCCTATTGTAAATAATCTGCATTATTAGTTAACTGTTAAATTAAAATGCAATACATCCTGTAAAACTTAGGATTTTGTAAGTGCCCCTAGTACAGAAACATATCTTTTGATTTTTCGAATATCTCTCTACTTACTTGATTTGATTTATTATATTTGCAATAATATCTTCTTCCTGTGACTTTAAAATTCTCTAAATGTAACTATAGTTAAAGAATCATAAACAATTAAGAGATAAGTGAACCATTCTTTCCGATGCTTCAAAAATGTTGTATAGCACTTTGACATTCTTATTTTCCTCATTTAGCTTTTTATTTCAACAAATATAGGAAAAATTACTCTTTAATTCTGAAAACTTATTTAAAATATTTCATTTTCACTTGAAATAATTATTTGGAAAAATATTCCCATGCTGTTCACTAAAGCAGTATTTTAATTCTTTGCAAAATTACATGATTTCTTAGAGAGCTATACGAATAATTCTAAACTGAAAGTATCTAAGTTTACATGGCTGTTTCAGGTTAAATGTGGCCAAAATATAATTGTATAACTATACAATAATATTGTTTTCCTGCAATTTAAAAATCAGATTTATTACCTAAAACATCCAGATTAAAATAATGAATAACCCCAACCAGAGAGCAGAGCCAGTCATGCCCTAGATAAATCTGTTTAAAAAATCTAGTTTTACAAATTCATCATGTAGACAAATCAGTCTACCTGTGGTTCAATGTCATACTCAAATAGTCATTGTCATCAGGATGTCAGTCATAATGTTTTTATTGTAATTTAAGTGTCTAATGTGATTATGGTGGATATTTAATATCTATACTCTTTGTTTCACCAAGAATATGAAGAGGACAAATACTGAAAAGTTGAAAGCTTGGTAATTTTCCATCATCACATGGCCAGACATTGTTAATGTCTTAAGATACAACTCAAGTTTTCTTCTCTATTTCTAAAATAGAATTATCTTTCCTTATGTTGAACTTGTATTGTATTTTGTTATTACTTTATTCATTTATCAATGTCTGGCTTGTTCATAAGCATGTCTTATCTCACCCTATAGATAAATTCTTTGAAAGGAAGAAATATTTTTCAGGACATCCGGTTTAATGTCTTAAACATAGTAATTTTCAATGAGTATTTGTTGAATAAAAGAAAAATTAATGGCATTATGTGAGTAAAAAGAAAGATGATAATGTTATCTTTGGTAAATAGTTCTTTAAATATTCAAATAGGGTAAATATGGTGTTAATGTATTTCAGGACATGTTATGCACCCTATTTGATGCTTGGATTGTCAGATGCTCATGGCTCATTAACCCTATAGTTTACGAAATTTGAAAAAGAAAAGTCACTAGCATATTTGCATATTTCTCCAAAACATCATTTCTTATGTTTCTCTTATTGAATAATTTATAAAATAAACAGTTTTGAAGTAGAAATACCAAGAGAGAATAAAATATTTCTACATTAGAGAGAAGGAAATAGAGATATAATGTGACAATCAAAAACATATGTAATACTCATTAATTGCAGGTGAACCTTATATACAAAAAAAGTCCTATTTATTTGGTCCACAAACACTTGTGTAGGACTGGGATAGATAAGATAAAAAAAAAAAAAAAAGATAAAAAATGGGAAAACTTCCCTTGAAGAAGTTTTACTATCACATTAGAAGATAGAAATATAAAAACCTAATTATAATAGGATGGATTAAATAAATTCTGTAAGAGATGCCTGAAAAGTGCAAAGGGAATACTGAGAAGAATAGAGAACACTAAAAACAGTTGTGGGGTCAGAAACCTTCAAAGAAGAGGTAACATTAGAGCTGATTATTAATGTTCCAATACATTTTATCATCAAGTATCTGTGTGTGGAGAGAGGTGCTGAGTGATAGTCCAGACACAGAAATAAGAGTACAAATTTATGCAAGTTTGAAGAAGCATGAATGATTTAGGGAACAGCATGTAACTCAGTATGGTTGGGGTATTTATTATGCGTGAAAATATTTTTGAGTAATTGGAGAATTTGCTTCTAAAGAAAGTGACATAGAATGGTAGAAAGAAGACTTTAAAGAGATTTTAAATGTTATACTTTATTCTTGAAGCAATGGAAAGCTGCTGGAGGATTTCAGGTGGTAAATGACATAATGAAATTTGTATTCATACCAATAACTCCAGCTGATGCTGCAAATGAAAATCAAAATACAAGAATCTACTTAATTACATATTTTGGCTTTTCTTAATAAACGGTGTTTTTGATAACATCTTTTTCCATCTGGAATACTGCTATCAAATATATTGCAAAACAGTTGTAAAACATTTAATTGTTACGATAACAGAACATAAATTATTGGAAGATTTTAAATTATCAAGTTAAAATATATCTAGTTAAGGCAGGAAATAATTTCAATGTCATTTCATTTTAATAAAGATGTTAAATTCCTCCATTTCAAAGATTATATAAGAAAGAGAAAGAAAGTCCATGGAATATTTTTATTTCTACAGCATTATAATAGAAGCCCAAATGCCTTTTTATCTATGAGAATATTGTCAGCAATATAAGAAGGCAACGACCATGATTATTTATTAAGTGCCCATTAGGTGCCAGTCATATTTTAGCTGCATGTATGCATATGATCTCATTAATTCTCTTGTAACCCTGGGAGATACGTAGACATGAAATCTGAGACCAAAAAGAATTTTGTACTTTCCCGAGGTTCATCACAATATTAAATGGCAGAACCATTTGACTTCAAACCAAGTTAATAAAGCAGTTTTTAATAAAAACTATTTGCCAGACATTCTTAATTGGTTTAATGTGTAAATGCAACTAAAACATTTAATGCCACTAAAATGCAGTTACGAACTTTAGAATCAGAAGGTACCAGACCATACATTGAGTAGGAACACGTGACAATTTGTAAAAGAAAGAAGATGTCATATCTCGGCTGTGTAGCAAGGTAAGGCCTCTGAACTGTCAGTTAATCAAGTAAAAAAAGGAGGACAAGACAAAGGCATTAGAGGACCAGAAGCTATTTCAAGTACAAATGTATAGCAGAAACAGAATTCAGGTCATGGACAAGGTGAGATTGTGGGTTAGCAGAATCTAGGGCACCAATTTGAAATCTAGTTCAATGATTCAATGTCCACAGTCAAATCAGTAATCAAAGACAACAAAGGAGCAACAAAATGATGAAATATAGAAACTAAGGCCAATCCACCTATCTAAAACAGTGTAGATAGATTCTCATAGATACGAGGCCTCTATTGAAGGTCCTGACATTGTTTCCTTATAAAATTTCCATTTTTAACTGAAATGGTGCAGTGTAACAATACGTTTCCCAGGTGAATTGAAGTGACCTTTGTTATTACTTGCCATTGATGGGATTTTTATGTAGCAGACAGATCAGGCCACTATTGGCAAGAAATAATAAATTCAAAAAAGAAAGTAACTAATGTAATGTAAAATAAAAGTTCCATGGTGGGGGCTATCATACCTGTGGCATGATGCATTTGCAGATAACAAGTTAAAACAAATTTCATAGTTTTTCCAATTTTTCTGAGTCCCACTGCATATAACAAAGAAGTGAATCACTTTCCGTCCTGAGTACACATACTCTTCCCACTTACTCTTTAGAAGAAACAAGAATATATTTTGTCATATTCTTTAGAGGCTATATTAGCCTAGGGCATTTTTTATCTGTTTTGTTTGCCAATGAAGTCACTGCAGGTGGTGAATCATGGGCTGTACCAGCTGGAGGGAACCTTCTAGACAACACTGTAGTTCAAGTCCAACATGTACAGATGAAGAAACTAAGATGTAAAGGGATTAATTAAACTCACCCAGTGAGTCAGTGGGTGCTGAAAATGTTGAGAATTATTTAAAACAACTGAGAATTATTTAGAATAACTGAAAAACTTTATAACAATTATAAAGATTAGGAGATTATTCAATGTAAAATAGAGAAGGCTTTAGAATGAATTACCTCATAAATAACTTCTAGTTATGGGGATTACACATTAGAAGAAGTTATGTAACTGTTATCAATTTACCCAGAGGTTATTATGGAGCAGGATGATCTTAAATTATTTGAAACAAAACACAAAGAATGAACATCTGGAAAGTACTGGCCAAGTTTTATATATGGCATGTAGAATCTCTTTATTAATGAAAAAAAGGAAAAAAAAACAAACAAACATTTACACAACTGGCTGTTTGCTGAGCCAGGACTGCAAAGGGCTTAAAAACTCTTGACATCCTTCTGGATCAGAATCAGTGTGTACATGAGGGCAGCAGCACTGCTCCAAATCTGTTTGTTCTGATGCGTGTCCACATCAGAATCATAACTCTTGTCATAATCGTAACTTTGGAAGTATTTATGTGATAAGTCATTTAAGATCATTTACTTTTAGATTGTAAAATTCATGCGGCTAGGTACTACATTGATTTTACTGATTGCTTTATTCCAGAACCTACCATGGTGCCTGGCAAGTTTTAGGTTTTCAGTGTTATTTTTGAGAATAAATGGATTGAAATGAGGCTGAAGTGGGAGTTACAAGACATTTTGAGGAGCTTTGGGTAAGATACTTGGATATGAAATGTTGAATAGCTTATCACGATCGTTTTACCCAAACTATGAATGATGTTTGAAGCTACCAAGGATTTTGTATCCTCCCTAGGAGTTATAAAAGACTGTGTAGATGGCAAAAGAGCCCACAGTTCCATGGGGGCAGGAGGAATGTAAAGTGTAGAGGATCCAAAGTCTTTGACAAAAAGTTGGGGAGAAAAGTCTGGTACTACCTGGGTGGGAAAAGTAAAAACTTGTATTTAAAGAACTGTGGTATTATCTTTTTTTTTTTTTTTTTTTTTTTTAAGATCCTTGTTGCCTATTCATGATGAGAAATATTCTTCTCTGGAAATTGAATGTGTTTGTGTGATTTCTGTTTCTAAGCTGCACTGCATGATATTGCCATGGGGGTGTTCAGCTGCCTGATGGGCAAGACAGTTCCTTCTGAGGCAGTAAATGGCACCAGGTTATTCACAGCCAGAGAAGAATATATAAAATCCTTACGGAGCTAAGTAGACCAAGCATCCCAGCAACAGGCACATCGTTTTCTTGTCAGTAGCGGAATAAAAAATCCTTAGGGTGAATTGAAAACATTGTTAAAATTCCAGCATACCAATAAATTTTCTTCTGCTTATAATATTTTTTCTTCTTTGAATAATATTCTGACAATCCTGAAGATTTAAGTCTGTTTTACCTTTCTTATCCTTCTCAGGACCTCATCTTTCCTATTCTTTAATACTAGCTTTAAACCTATTCACCTTTCACTAAAGTAATCTGGAAAAGTAATAAGAAAATCTATAGGAACAATGAAGAAGACTTCAATGGATTCAGAATTAAAACTCTCGGATATACTATACTAAAGGAAAAGCACCTGGCACGGTGTTATAATAGAAACAATGTTTCACTACACAAAATACAGCTTATTTCTCTTATTCACAAATCTTTTGATTCTTTATAGACATTGAAATAATGTCTATGTGTCTAAAAGAAGTACCTAATTACATATAAGAAAGACTCATTTTTAAAACAAATTAAACCTATCTGAAAACCACACTTGAGCCTGGGTCATATTTTTCTACATGAAAATGTTTGAATTGGGGTTACAGTCACCAATGATGGGACAGCATATAAATTATAGAAGTGGAAAAGAACAAAATATTTTAAAAGTTAGGGTTCCACAATACATTTTTTAAATCACTAAAAATTGTTCTTTGTATATAACAAAATGTTAGAGCTGAAATTAGATTATGAAGTGTAGTCATTAATTTAGGATATCTCAGAAAAAAATAACATTACTAGTAATAAGTTAATAAGTAATAATTTATAATTTTTCAAATTATGATTATGGAATTTGGGTAATATTGATGTACCAATGAAGATTCATTGATTGTAACAAATCTATCACTGTGGTGTGGGACGTTGATAGTTAGGTAAGTTGTATGTATTGGGGGGAATGGGTCAGTAATGTGTGCTACATGTCTTAAAATCTATTATAAATTTTTAATATACATATATATTACCCACATGTACACTCTTTCTAACACACACACACATTAATGAAGCTTGGCAGAGAAAATATTGAATTATCTTTTCAGAATCCAAAAGAAGATACAACAAAATTATTATCCAAAAAAGACATGATCAAACTGTGTACATTTTTAAAATGTGGAAGGGGAAGTATTGACAAGTCTATTGGGCACTTTAATTAGAATAATTAGGTTATTATTTGGATTTTATAATATTTGTGGTATTTGGCATCTTTTAAAAATGTATGCTTTGTAGAATATTTTCTCATTGTAAGTAAATACTCACTTTATGCCTTCTTTTGTATTCCAGTTATGTATTTCTGTTTGTCTTCTTAAAGAGGATGTCCAAATTGTAAAAGCGTCAGGTTCCATGAAGCCAGGAGCCATCCTTGATTGAATTTACTTTTATCTCATTTCAGTACAGGACATGTGGTCAGAATTTTTTTCTTTATGATTAACTCTAATTTGTCAACATATATCTTTTATTTATAGACCCAAGCTCTATCTTCAGAGATCAAACAATTTTTTTTTTTTCTGCTAAGAGAGATCTCTCATTCTTCTGTCTTATTTTTACTGGAAAGTGTTATCAGTTTCTTCAGTTGGTTTTTATATGAGAATACTAAGCTAGTCTCTCTTTTCAGATTATGTTTCACGTTACTCTAAAGTGTGTTGACTAGAACTGTAATAAAGAAGGTATAATGTGATGAAGTTATAATAAAGCCATAAAATTCTGTCATAACAAAATAGTCTTTCTGCTCCCCCATTTTATATACTATTTACTAATGTTACAGGAAGTTACTTAAGGACTTAGTAACAGAGGGTAGCTATGGAAGTGAATAAAGTGGGAGATTGAAATTGGAGGCAACAGTGGTTTGAAGATTTTGTTTTTTAAAAATAATATATGAATTTTTACTTACATCACAGAAATAAGCAAAAATAGACAACATTGTTGACATATACAATTGTGAAAACATAAACTAGTTTAAAAAAAATCACAAACCTGAAACTAAATAAGTACATAATGATGGACGTTTGTGCATCCTAACTTTTTAGCTGTGTTAATGTAATATCCATTCAAATATACAAAGAAAAAATGGAAATTAAAAATTTTATTTTTTATATTTTGTTAGTCACTTTGGATACATTCAACGAAGATGAATGTATTGTATAATGTCTCGTTTCTGAGTTGAACACAACATACTTTTCACCTAATTTAGAATTTTATTCAATTTTTCAAATATCTAATAATCACAATAACATTTTTCAATATATATTAATATTATAAGAGATTAATTTCTTTTATAATAGCAACTGCTGCAACTTCCTATTACCAATATTTATTTTTAATCAAATCAACAGAAGTTTAATAAGATTCTACTTTCTACTATGCTCTAGTAATATCAGAATGAATCAGATAAGATTTCTGTACTCAATTCTGTAAAGGAAACAGATGTAAGCAAATGATTATAATACACCTAAAAAGAAAGAAACAAAGTAAAACTTGAATAATCCAGCTTCTTTCTGATAGCTGTTAACATTACACTATGTGGTCCATATAATCATCTACACTTAAGAGTCTGTATTTCTAGATTTAAAGTTTCCCATCATTATGACATAGGTAGGCCATATATTCACCTTTCTTTATGTATTCTCGTCTCTGCTTTTCCATGTCCTTATAAAATGTCCTGGTCAGCATCAATGGTTATTTTAGCCACAGATTCCTTCTTTCTTCGTTGAAATCATGTGCTTCTCCTTTTAGTGCTTTTCTTTTAGAGACTCAGACTAAAAGATGATACACAACGTTCTTCCTATGTTTTGAAATCTAACTTCCCGTAATCTAGCCTGTCAGTCTGGCTATGCCTTGATTTCCTTCAATATCATAGACTCCAAAATAACTAGCTGCAATTCTCCAGCGTTCCGTTATTTCCAATTCATCAATTGATTCTTTCATGATGATAAAAATTAGGATGTAATAGTAAAATTTTTTGTCACTTGTTCTTCCTTCTTGGTGGTAACATTGACATTAGGACATAAATTGAAAATTCACCAGCCATCCTCCTTTTGCACTGAATCATGTGGTAACTAACTGACCAGTTAAATTGTCTACCCAAACTATATCATAGCTCTGATACAGTTTGGTCATTCCCAGTATGACTCATGCCAGTTATTTTCTCTTTGCCCTTATTTTAATCAGTTTATCAATATATTTCTCTTCCCGTGTACAAGGACTTTCATGCAAATATATGATATCAAATGCTACTTGATGTTGTTCCCTATGCTGTTTCTTTCTGAATATATTACAACAATGCTTCTAAAATTTTGGCATGTTATTTTTAATGTAAAACAAATAAAAAAAAAAATTCTAGAATCAAAAGTTGATCCTCTTTCTTATATACTGATGCCGTCTAAAGTAAACACAAGAATCAGCTGCAAATTCTGACTCATTAGATCTGGGAGAAGCTGAGATACTACATTTTTAATAAGATCCCAAGTGATAATGATCTTTCTGGTTAGCAAGTTCTTCCTCATATTAGAAAATGTATGCTAAATGCATCGAGAATATATTTAGAAGTCCTAAAATAATATAAAGACTATATTTATCTGAAATATAAATGAATGTACTAATTATAACATTGGATTTTCTATTTGTCAAGGACATATTTGTTACCATTTAAAAACACATTTCTAATGTGATAGCATTAGTATTTATTTGGGCAATGGATCAAAAAGTAACTTATAGACAGAAATCCTAGAAATGATATAAGGATATCTTAAATATTTTATTTTAGCTTTGAATTTATGAATATACATGCAGTCAATCTTTTCATGTAGGTCCAAGGTTTTTCTTCTGAGAATGCATTAGGTAATTAGATTCCTCTTCCTCTTTCTCGTTCTACCACACTCTGATATATCAGCTCAGCATCTAATATCTGTTTCTTTACAGGGGAGTGAGGACTTAAAGAGACTTGTGGAACAAACTGAATGCAAATTGTTCTGGATATTCAGCATATGATCACTATTATAATTAATCTTGCTCATGACTAATCTAGCAGTAACAATTTTTGGTAATTTTATGTTATTGCTATTTGCATAGAAATAATGATGCTCTTTTCACCCTCTTTTTATTGGTTTACCATTTCTTGTTCACTACTAGTCCAGTCAGACTTCCCATTTAAGGAAACAGAAAGCAGGCCAATGCACATTAGGAAAAACAAATTAAAAGGTACAGTCAAAAATTATTAGATACACAGGGAACACCTATAAACAAAAATAAAAGGCCAGAATAAACAAACAGAAAGCCTAAACTGAGAAGAAGCAGATGTTTCAGGAAATATGACAATAACTAGCAAGCTCAACAATAGATATAAAAAGATTGAGGTATAACAACAGAGAAAATCAATAATATATTGCTTCCACCAAAGAATACAATTCAATAAACAGGAAAAATTATAGAAAGTAAAAGTTGTTAGAAATTTGAAATTATTGTGTATTTAAAAAATCTGTAAAAAGATTGTGGGATTAAAATTTGAAGAAATTTTTCAGAGCAAAGAACAAAAATGCAAAGAAGTGGAAAATATGAAAGGAAAGATGAAACACAGCAATCCAACAGGACATCAGACAGTGGAAAATAAAGGAAGAACATTATAAAAGTTATTTCTTCAGAGTTAAAGCTGTGAAATGTCTTCAAAATGAAAGGGCTCATGAAATGTTGAGCAGAATGCATGATGTACCAGTAGCAATGATAGTTAACATTCATTAGCTATTTATTGTGTGCCATTTCCTGTGCAAAATATTAAGTTCGATTTTACAGTTAAGAAAACTGAGGTACAAAGGTAAAATCACTTGCTTAAGGTTCCATGGCTAATAAGTAATGGGGCTGGGTTTCCTGCATCTCTCTAAACCCCGTGGTCTTTAACATTACGGTAATAGGTTATATTTTATTGCCTCTAATCTCACCTTCTTGTGCAGGTCATGCAATCAACCATAATTTTACACATCCACGAGTCTCTTTTGCAAACTAAAACATTTGTAGTGGTTCAAGAACAATATGCCTGGCTCCTATTTCTGAGAAAATGAGTTCTTTCCCAAGACTCACCTTGGACCACAGGCAAGTTGGTCATAAACAGCCCACCTGGCATCACCACATAAATTAAATTTAACATAGATTTAAATTTGAATAATTTTTCTCTTTTTCTTATAATTGATACCATGGCAATTTATTAAACATAGTGTTAAAATATTTGTAGAAAATTTAGAAGTTCATATTACTGCTAGTCAACATAAACAGTAAAAAATATCTTCTCTACTTTGAGGTGTCTTCAATATTCTAAAGTCAGCCTTTTCTTTGTATCATAAAAGTAATAGTTAATATCTACTGAGTACTTATCCCAAACACGATGTTGATTTATCTTTTACCTATCTATCTGTCTATCTATCAATCATCTATCATATTAAACTCATTATCATACTATGGGATGTAGATTTCCTTTCATGCCTATTTTACAGATGAAGGAATTGAGTTTGATAGCTTAAATAAATTTCTTAAAGTCACCCAAGTTGCAAAACTAGAATTGCAATATTACTACTCCAAATCCTACTCTTTAAGCACTAATTTATATTGCTCTAATAAGATCGTGTTTCTTATTGAGGGCTATGTAAATATATCAACATGAATGGAAAGCCAGAAAGAGAAACTTTGAAGAGAGGCTGCAGGAAAGGTTAAGTACCCTGGAGAAGACAGATGCCCGTTTGTAACAATTTTTAAGTACAGATGTTGGTATAACTTGTATCTTTCCTAAGTTGTCTTCTTCTATCTCTCCGTATGTCCTCCCTAGGTATTCAGGACCACTCCTGGATCACTTATAATATTATATACAATTTATATTATATATAAATTAAGTTACCATATCTTTGTCTCTACCAACTCTCTCTACCCTGACTTTCAACCCTATCCAACTCTCTCTTCCATAACACGAGTTGCGTTTTCCCCATGTTCACAAACTCGTTATATCTGGTGTCCTTTTTTTCTCCCCTTCCAATCCTCCAAGTTCACTGTATTCATGTAAAACAATATCCTTTGTTCAAATAAATTCAGAATTGTCCTTGTAAATTCCCTCTCCTTCTCCTCTATCTCCTTTTCCTCCTCTTTTTTCCTCCTTCATCTTCCCCTCCTTTTTCTCTTTCCTCCTCCTCATATTCTGCAATCAATACAATAACAATCTCTGTTGATTATTGCATATCTCTTAAATTACCCATTTCTCTTCATCCTAAAAGTCAGTTTCATTAGGTAAAGACTATTCTCTGTCCTGAAGCTAATTCACCGATGTTTCTTTCTTGACAAAGTTGAAAGAGTGGTTCTTCTAAAATACAAATCTTACACAGAAGTCTCATTTGATGCCTCCTCAGTCTCCTGAACAAAGACTTAACTCCTCAGGGGGGAAAACAAAGCAAAACAAAACTTCATAATTCAGCCACATGTGCTACGTCTCTTTACAATTCATGAACTCCTGCACAGACGGTTGTACTCAATGTAACACAAAAGATTGACTTATTCAAACAGTCTGTGCTTTTACTTCCTTGGTCCCTTTTTTAGTTTAGGTCCTCTGGGAAGTAGTTGCTAAGGTAGAATCAAACAAAAAGATACTTATTGGAGGAAATGCCTATGAAAAATAAAAGGGAGGAAGTAGGAGCTGTAGGCAGGGAGAGTACTCAGATTTGAACACTGAGGAAGAAAAGAGGTAAGGAAGGAGGATGGAGTGTGAAGATTCTCACCCTGCATCACAATTCAAGCAAAATTTTACCAAGCTGATGGAGGGTTATTAAGACAAAGTCACCATTAAAGTAGTTTAGTGACTTAGGGAAAAAATGCAAAAAAGAACTTAGTTCTTATATCATGCTTTTTCACTGGCTTGAAGTAAGACAGGTGAAGTATGGCCTTAACGTAAACATGGTGATGGATCCTGCAGGGTAGTAGCTTGGTCTGGGTGTCAGTTTACTAGACTCTTCAGAGTGGGAGATCTGAGCATACATTCTCACAGCTGCCATAGTTCACGCCTTACACTGTACAGGTCTCCTTCACCAAATAATTCAGGGATTAGTTCCTCCTCCATTATTTCTGTGGACCTTCATGTAAAGAACCTAGAAGTAGGAGGTGAGTTAGATAAACTACAGCTCCCATTCCTGAAGTTGTTCTCACGACTACAACTGGTACTAATCTCCCACTTCCTCTGTAATCTATTCTAATTTCCCCTAACCTTCAGTTCCTATCACTTGAGCAAGTCTTGGTGATGTATGTTGTTGCATAGCTAAAAATTTTTATTTCTGAGAGTCTGAACCAAGAAGGTCCAAGTAGATCACATGGATTCACCATGTATTCCTCTCTGTCAATGTTGTATTAAAAAAGCCCTCTCTCCTCACACTCGTCAGTCAGTTACCCTTGCCAAGACAGTTTTTCTTCTCACCTGATGGTCTTTAGATTCAGAGTCCATTGTGCTTTTGTAGCATCCATATTTTTGTAGTTCAATGGGAAACTTGCTGGAAACCAAGTTCTCCAATGCAGAAGAGCTAGGAGTATGAGTAGGAAAGGCGCAAAGGACTCCATCATCCATCATTGAGAGTCATGTTAAGTGAGACCATTCCTGCTTCCACCTCTTGGTTCCTAGACTCATGCAGAACTCTTATTGGGGATAAAAAGCACATAGAAGCCTCTGATTAAATTCATGTGCCACATGCTAATGATGATATGCATCTTACTAGGAAAAGGAGAGCCATCCCTGCAAGCTCTGACAGTTAAAGAGGTTCCCCAGTACCAACATCTTCAGGAACATTAATCCAGATGTCCCAGCCCATATTTTAGAGTCTCTAGTTTTCCCAACCACAGCTATGACCTTAACAGAAAAGACCGTTTTTCAGCGCATTTGGACATCTCTTGAGCTCAATGAATGTAAACATCTGGGTCTACTCTTCCACTCCTGCAGTCTTCCACTGCAGGAGACAAAACCCTCTTTTGTAAGCTGCCAACAGAACCTCTGGCAGCTTACCTAGCCTTTTACTAGCCTTTTACTGCTTAATAACATTCTTCAATTTCTCATCATCTCTCTGCAATATGTTGATTCAACATAGCAATAACCAGCCAACCTCACAGCCTTCTAGGCATTGTTGTCCCTGTATTTTTTAAATTTCTGAATCTTTACACCCACATGGAAGTTTCCCAGTAACATAGCCTTTTCCCAGATCACCTTAGTGAAATTTCTGGCACTGGTCCTCTACCTTTGCCAGGGGCAGGAAGTGAGATAGTCTTCAGACCCTATTTTCCTTGCACCACTCTTTTTTTTAAGATTTGAATTTTTTATTATTATACTTTAAGTTCTAGGGTACATGTACACAATGTGCAGGTTTGTTACGTAGGTATACATGTGCCATGTTGGTTTGCTGCACCCATGAACTCATCATTTACATTAGGTAGTTCTCCTAACGCTATCCCTCCCACAGGCCTCCATTCCTCAACAGGCCCCATTGTGATGTTCCCCTCCCTGTGTCCATGTTCAACTCCCACTTATGAGTGAGAACATGCGTGTTTGTTTTTTTTTGTCCTTGCCTTGCACCACTCTTAATACTATTGGTGTTAGTTCAGGTTCTTCAGAAGCAGACATCAAAACAGGATTGGTTATGAAAAAGGCATCCTGGGGAAAACAAATATAAAGGATAAAGGGGGATAAAGAACAGAGAGACATACTATTTTGTCCGTGATAAGAAATCTGACATCTAAGTAAAGAAAGGAGACAAGAAGACCACATGGAAGGAAGATTCTCAGACAGCAGCAAAATCTAAGAATGATTCAGTAAGGCTAATGAGAAATCAGGCATAATCTGCAAACGTAGAAGAGTCCCACATCCCACAAGAATGGGCACATATAAGTACCCCCAGGGCATTTTACTCATTTTTGGCATGGGGCCATGGTTACCAGAGCTGTCAGTCCATTCTGCTCCTTGCTGCAAATCTAAGTGATGTCTTTTCTTAGACAGCAGAAACCTGAAGAACCATTTCCTACCACTTACTAACATTTACGTAATTTAAAATTTAGCTTAGTGTTCATTTCCACTGAATACACGTCACTTCCCTCTTACCTTCCCTTTCTCAGTATCCGTAGAGCATGCAAAACTTTAATCTGTCCCCCAGGATCACAGTGTACAACAAATGTCTGTTTCCTTTCATCTTTGATGTGAGCACCTGGAAGGCAGGGATTTTTTTTTTTCCTTTTTCAATCTTTGAGTTCTTTCTGCCTGCCACAGTTATAAGAATGTAGTTATTACTGAGCAAGAGTTTGCTAAGTGAATAACTGCATGCACAAGAGACCAAAGGAGATCTAGTTAGGTTAGATGCTGAGAAATCTATACACCACAGAGATGAAAATAAAGTGCCAAAGACACTCTGAAATTTCTCTGTGAATATGAGATATTTTCTGCTTTCTGGGATGGTTAGGAGATTTAAGACTTCAAAGTGATTTAAGGGGTAGATGACCTCTCAAGGTCTCATTCAGTCCCTGCTGTTATAAAAATCTAAGAGTCAGTTGTAAAAAGAAAAACAGTTGTACTTTAAACTAAAAACAAGACGTACACTCTGATTACAAAGAATAGTGACCCCAATAATAATACCATAAATAAGAAAGGTTAGCAGGTAAGTTACCATGGAGAGTAAGGGATAGATAAGGTTATTTAAAAGGTTGAAAATCTGGGAGAAATATGAATATAGAAGGACTTGACCTCTTTGCTACAAATCTAATCTCTGTGGCACTGTGGTTGTCAAGAATTTTGTCTTTATTAAAGAAGAAAATCAAAGTGAAAAAGAACAAGGCAATAAAGTAAATGTCAAACACTCTCAATTAGCTAGCTAGGGTTAAGACCTTCAGTCTTGAAATTCAAGTCAGATTTGCAGTGTTTGCATTCATTGTTTTACTGAGAAGTGGCGATGTGGTAAAAAGATTTTCTCATTGATTAAATCAAGGTTAATTTAAAAGATATTTTCATAACCTTGCATTTTTATAAATAAGACATTTGGCAAAAATATTGGTAAATGAGATACACTCTTCAGGGGTTATAAATTCCTCAAGTTATTACACTTACCCCATCTGAAAAATTGTCACATTTTAATGACTGCATTAAAACTTACATACATTTTTATAGCAGTCATTTGTACTGCCATTCTAAGTGCTTCTAATTGTAGCAAGATGATTCTTTAAAAGCTTTTATTTTTATTTTCTGATTTCCAACAAGCTTATAGTATGGTTCACTAATGCAGTATTAGCTTTTAGGAGATGGATGTTAATGTCACTCATACTTTCCAGCATAATCAAGACCATAATCAAAAACTGTACACTAATCAACTTGTTTCAATCTAAATTAGAACATTTGTTTCAATCCAAATATTTTCATGATGGTTGTTTACAGCCAAAATTCAAAATGAAATAGAAACCAGGATTAAAGAACATGTAAGTGATCCTAAAAAATAATACTAAGATCTTCACTTTTATCTCATCTATCTGCATCTTTCAGGACAAAGTTTATGAATGAATTTTGTAGTTGCTTAAATAGTAACAAATAATATGTTCATATATGATTAAACATTCAAATAATAGTGAAACAAATAATGACTAATTAGTAGATGAAAAATTCTGTTATTCTAAGTCCATATTCTTCCACTGTCAACAACCACCACAGATCGTTACTTAATCTTTGAATTCTTTTTTGACTACGATTTTTTGACTATGATTCTTTTTTGACTATGATTTCTTGAGGATAGGGATCAAGTATGTTCGGAAATGTACGGTTTCAAATATCTATACTGGACAAATACAAATGGCTAATTTGCTGGCTGATGATTTATTTTATCTCTTTCTAAATGTCTTAAATGAAAGAAATTTTTCTATATCAGATGACTTTCTTTCTTATCTTATAATTATTTGTTATATCCCCATCTGATACTTAATGTGATCATTCCCTCCTCTGATCAAAGGAGTAACATTTTTTATTATTTCTACACCTTAATTTACTGTTATTAAAGTCTTATTTCAAAATATAATTTATTAATTGTTAATTAGAAATAATCTGCTATTCCAGTGATCTTAAAAATTTATTTCTTGGATCTTCATGTTGGCCAGGGTGTTCCACATAAATGGCTGTCTAGGTCTACATCTAATTCTTCTAGAGCCTTGCTTCTCACCCCTGGCTGCATGTTAGAATAAACTGGGAGGATTATTATTTTTAATTGCGATGAGCTCTAATTTGTATGCTTCTAAAACTTCTTAGTTGATTCTTATGTGTAATCATTTTGGCACCTATCCTTCTAGAAAAGCTGTGCCGTCAGGTGTGTTTTATAGTGTGATTACTTATAAGATTTTGTTTGAATAAATTGTCCCACTGCAAAGATAGTTGAAAGTTATTCTTTATCACTCTATTTGAAATGTAGTTCCTTTGTCAATAACTTCTACAAACAAATATAATTAGGCAGAAAAATTGTATGGTGATATAACTACTAGTTGTTTCCTGATATGTCTGCTCGCAAAGCAGTGTATTATTTTAATTATAGCACTACACTTTCAAAAACTATTTTTAGTAATATTGAACTTTTATTAAAGCTCTTACTTTTGGTATACCACTTTCAAGGTCCATTACCTTTTTTAAACATATGGATGATTTTTAAAGTTTGTTGGAAATTTTTCTTTAAAAGATTTACAGCTATGTGCAGTGGCTGATGCCTGGAATCCCAGCACTTTGGAAGGCTGAGTCAGGAGGATGGGTTGAGCCAGGAGTTCAAGACCTAGTCTCTACAAATAATGAAAAATTAGGCCAGTGTGTTGGGGCACACCTGTAGTCCCAGCTACTCAGGAGGCGGAGGTGGGACGATCTCATGAGCCCAAGAGATTAAGGCTGTGGTGAGCCGTGATTGTGCCACTGTACTCCAGCCTGGGCGACAGAGAGAGTCCCTGTCTCAAAAAGAAAAAAATTTTTTTAAATTGTCGTTGTAAAAATAATTTGATTACTTTTTATATGAATAAATCTGTACAAATTAGTGTTAACTATCTTCATTGTATTCAGATTTATTTTCTGTGTTTCACCATATTAATACCTTTCAAGTTTGAAAGTTATTAACCCTACAAAAGTAAAGATTAAAATATGAGGTAAACATGAAATGTTAATTTAATTTCATGTAATATGTTAGTGATGACTACAGTAGTTTGCAATGCTTGAAGAACTGTTCAAAGCAGCTCTAAAATCCCATAGTCACAGTTTTAATATATCTCCTTTTTTTCTCCTAAAACATGTTAAGGTAGAATATCTTTATAGACTATATAATAGTAATGTATGAAATTATATGGGGAGCAATATTTTGGATTCCTAAGACCACATCAATACCTGTGAAACACCAAATTTTTTAATGTGGAATGAGTAATTCAAAATCATAAAAAAGTAAAAAGCATGTAAATTGAGAATCATTTTTGTAATACACGCTAAAGACATAATGATTTTCTAAATGTTGTTGGATATTAAGTGTTAACACATTTAATTTTCTTAGAACATATCAAATGCATAATGTTATGTATTCATTCTTATAAATACAAAAAATGAGACTTGAAAATGTTAAAACAATAACATGTATTGGCCAGAGTCATAGGTTATTAATCACAACACATTCCCACCACTCAAGGATCACAGCTAATTATCCAAAGACATACATATGAAAAAGTTATAAATGGGTAAATCTTAAACAGAGAAGAAACAATTACTACTAAATAGGGAAAAAATTCAAATTTCATTAGTAGTCAAATAATTGCAAGTTAAAACTTCAAGATCTCTTTTGCGAAATAACAAAGTTGCTGAGCAAATATTTTAAAGAAAATAGTCAATGCCCATAGATGTACAGTGAGAAGAGGTATCACACACGGCAAGCAGGAAAATAAACGGGTACAACATCTCTGGAAGGCCATTTGATATTTTAAAAAATTTTATTCTTCCTTACATTAACTCTACTTCTATAAGCATATTTAACATTATGATTAAAAACTATTCCAAGTAATATTATTTAAAATATTAAACTTTTCTTTAAAAAATACAAACATCTAACATAAGAAAATATTTACTGTATGCCAGGCATTGTATTAAGCAGTTTATTTGAAATATTTCTTTTATTTCTCACAATAATCATATGACTATTCACCAAAATTTTGTGTAAAAAAATTAAACCTCAAGGTGGTATGTATGATTATAACCACTAAAATGTTAGTGACATGGCACGCCTACCCCTGATTCAGGTAACTCAGGACATACCGAGAGACTCCATTTGTTGAGGAGAAACTAAGAAAAGAGAGCAAAAGTGTCTGCCTGGCAATCCAAGGAATTCTCTCAGATCTTACCCAAGACCACCAAGGCAATACCTCTATGTAAGAGTCACAGTGTTACTGGGCTTGGGGTGCCCCTTAATGCAGAAATGCAGTGACCAAAACTTAGATCAAAACACTCAATTCCATTTAAATATTTGGGAAGCCTTTCCAAGACGGACAGGTACAAACAAGTCCAGACTGCAAAGACTACAATAAATACCTAACTCTTCAATGCCTCGACACAGATGAGCCTACAGAAGCATCAAGAACATCCAGGAAAACATGACGTCATCAAATGAGCTAAATAAGGCACCAGTGACCAAACCAAGAATGACAGAGATATTTGACCTTTCAAACAAAAAATTCAAAATAGCTGTTTTGAGGCCTTGCAACAAAATTCAAGGTAACACCAAGAAGGAATTCAGAATCCCATAAGATAAATTTTCAAAAGTGAAATAATTTTTGCAAGTCAAGCAGGCATTCTGAAGCTGAAAAATTCAATTGACATGCTGAAAAATACATCAGAGTCTCTCAACAGCAGAATTGATCAAGCAGAAGAATTAATGAACTTAAAGATAGGCTATTTGAAAATACACAGTCAGAGGAGACAAAAGAAAAAAATAAGAAACAATGAAACACACCCACAAGAACTATAAAGTAGTCTCAAAAAGGCAAATCTAGGAGTGAATGGTCTTAAAGAGGAAGTAGAGAAAAAGACTGGAGTAGAAAGTTTATTCAAGAACAATTTGACTTCCTCTCTTCCTATTTGAATACCCTTTATTTCTTTCTCCTGCCTGATTGACTGGGCCAGAAATCCCAGAAATCTATGTTGAATAGGTGTGATGAGAGAGGGCATCCTTGTCTTGTGCCAGTTTTCAAAGGGAATGCTTTCAGCTTTTGTCCATTCAGTATGATATTGGCTGTGAGCTTGTCATAAATAGCTCTTATTATTTTCAGATACGTTCCATCAATATCTAGTTTAATGAGAGTTTTTAGCATGAAGCAGTGTTAAATTTTATCAAAGGCCTTTCTGCATCTATCGAGATAGATCATGTGGTTTTTGTCATTGGTTCTGTTTATGTGATGGATTACATTTATTGATTTGCATATGTTGAACCAGCCTTGCATCCCAGGGATGAAGCTGACTTGATTGTGGTGGATAAGCTTTTTGATGTGCTGCTGGATTCAGTTTGCCAGTGTTTTATTGAGAATTTTTGCATCGATGTTCATCAGGTATATTGGCCTGAAATTTTCTTTTGTTGTGTCTCTACCAGGTTTTGGTGTCAGGATGATGCTGGCCTCATAAAATGAGTTAAGGATGAGTTCCTCTTTTTCTATTGTTTGGAACAGTTTCAGAGGGAATGGTACAAGCTCCTCTTTGTACCTCTGGTAGAATTCACCTGTGAATCTGTCTGATCCTGGGCATTTTTTGGTTGGTAGGCTATTAATTACTGCCTCAATTTCAGGACTTATTATTAGTCTATTCAGGGATTGAACTTCTTCCTGGTTTAGTCCTGGGAGGGTGTATGTGTCCAGGAATTTATCCATTTCTTCTAGATCTTCTAGTTTATTTGCTTAGAGGTGTTTATAGTATTCTTTAATGGTAGTTTGTATTTTGGTGGGATCAGTTGTGATCTCCCCTTCATCATTTTTTATTGCGTCTATTTGATTCTTCCCTCTTTTATTCTTTATTAGTCTGGCTAGCAGTCTATCTATTTTGTTAATCTTTTCAAAAAACAAGCTCCTGGATTCATTGACTTTTTGAAGGGTTTTTCATGTTTCTATCTCATTCAGTTCTGCTCTGATCATAGTTATTTCTTGTCTTCCACCAGCTTCTGAATGTGTTTGCTCTTGCTTCTCTAGTTCTTTTAATTGTGATGTTAGGGTGTTGATTTTAGATCTTTCCTGCTTTTTCCTGTGGGCATTTAGTGCTATAAATTTCTCTCTTAACACTGCTTTATCTGGGTCCCTGATATTCTGGTATGTTGTGTCTTTGTTCTCATTGGGTTCAAAGAACTTATTTATTTCTGTCTTAATTTTGTTATGTACCCAGTAGTCATTCAGGAGCAGGTTATTCAGTTTCCATGTAGTTGAGGGGTTTTGAGTGAGTTTCTTAATCCTGAGTTCTCATTTGATTGCACTGTGGTCTGAGAGGTTGTTTGTTATGATTTCCATTCTTTTGTTGGCTAAGGAGTGTTTTACTTACAATTATGTGATCAATTTTAGAATAATTTTTTTTTTTTTTTGCTCTCCATTTGCTGGGTAAATCTTCCTCCATCCCTTTATTTTGAGCCAATGTGTGTCTTTGCAAGTGAGATGGGTCTCCTGAATACAGCACACCAATGGGTCTTGACTCTTTATCCAGTTTACTAGTCTTTGACTTTTAATTGGGGCATTTAGCCCATTTACAGTTAAAGTTAATACTGTTATGTGGGAATTTGATTCTGTCATTATGATGCTAGCTGGTTATTTTTCCCATTAGTTGATGCAGCTTCTTTATAGTGCCGACAGTCTTTACAATTTGTTATATTTTTGCAGTGGCTGATACCAGTTTTTTCTTTCCATATTTAGTGCTTCCTTCAGGAGCTCTTGTAAGGCAGGGCTAATTGTGACAAAATCTTTCAGCATTTCCTTGTCTGTAAAGGATTTTATTTCTCCTTCACTTATGAAGCTTTGTTCTGGATATGAAATTCTGGGTTGAAAATTCTTTTCTTTAAGAATGTTGAATTTTCTCTGTTTGCAGATGACAACTGCATATTTAGAAAACTCCATGGTCTCAACACAAAAACTCCTTACGCTGATAAGCAACTTCAGAAAGTTTCAGAAAATGAAATCAATGTGCAAAAATCACAAGCATTCCCATACACCAATAACAGACAAACAGAGCCAAATCATGAGTGAACTCCCATTCACAATTGCTATAAAGATAATAAAATACCTAGGAGTACAACGTAAAAGGGATGTGAAGGACCTCTTCAAGGAGAACTACAAACCACTTCCCAAGGAAATAAGAGAGGACACAAACAAATGGAAAAACATTCCATGCTCATGGATAGGAAGAGTCAATATCATGAAAATGGCCATACTCCCCAAAGTAATTTATAGATTCAGTGCTACCGCCATCAAGCTACCACTGACTTTCTTCACCAAATTGGAAAAAAACTACTTTAAATTTCATATGGACACAAAAAAGAGCCCACATAGCAAAGACAATGCTAAGCAATAAGAACAAAGCTGGAAGCATCATGCTACCTGACTTCAAACTATATTACAAGTCTATAGTAACCAAAACAGTATGGTACTGGTACCAAAACAGACATATAGACAAATGAAACAGAACAAAGACCTCAGAAATAATGCTACACATCTACGACCATCTGATCTTTGACAAACCTGACAAAAACAAGCAATGGGAAAAAGATTCCCTATTTAATAAATGGTGTTGGGAAAACTGGCTAGCCATATGCAGAAAACAGAAACTGGACCCCTTCCTTACATCTTACACAAAAATTAACTCAAGATGGATTAAATACTTAAACATAAGACCTTAAACCATAAAAACTCTAGAAGGAAACCTAGGCAATAACATTCAGGACATAAGCATGGACAAGGACTTCATGACTAAAACACAAAAAACAACTGCAGCAAATGTCAAAATTGACATATTGGATCTAATTAAACTAAAGAGCTTCTGCACAGCAAAGGAAACTATCATCAGAGTGAACAGTCAACTTACAGAATGGGAGCACATTTTGGCAATCTATCCATCTGACAAAGGGCTAATATCCAGAATCTACAAGGAACTTAAACAAATTTACAAGAAAAAACAACCCCATCAAATTGTGGGTGAATGATATGAATAGACACTTCTTAAATTAAGACATTTATGCAGCCAAAAAAATATGAAAAAAAGCTAATCATCACTGATATTAGAGAAATGCAAATCAAAACCCCAATGAGATACCATCTCACATCAGTTAGAATGGCAATCATTAAAAAGTCAGGAAGCAACAGATGCTGAGAAGATGTGGAGAAATAGGAATGCTTTTACACTGTTGGTTGGAGTGTAAATTAGTTCAACCATTGTAGAAGACAGTGTGGCAATTCCTCAAGGATCTAGAACCAGTAGTACTATTTGACCCAGCAATCCCATTACTGGGTATATACCCAAATGATTATAAATCATTCTACCATAAAGACACACGCACACATGTATTTATTGCAGCACTATTCACAGTAGCAAAGACTTGGAACCAACCCAAATGCCCATCAGTATTAGTCTGGATAAAGAAATTGTAACACGTATACACCATGGAATACTATGCAGCTATAAACAAATGATGAGTTCATTTTCTTTGCAGGGACATGGATGAAGCTGGAAAGCATCATTCTCAGCAAACTAACACAGGAACAGAAAACCAAACACTGCATATTCTCACTCATAAGTGCAAGTTGAACAATGAGATCACATGGAGGGGGACATCACACACTGGGGCCTGTCAGGGGTTCAGAGACTAGAGGAAGGATAGCATTAGAAGAAATACCTAATGTAGATGATGGGTTGATGGGTGCAACAAACCACCATGACACGTGTATACCTGTGAAACAAACTTGCACGTTCTGTGCCTGTATTCCAGAACTTTAATATTTTTTTTAAAAAGTTTATTCAATGGAATAAAAACAGAACTTTCCAAATATGGACAAATATATCAATATTCAAGTACAAGAAGGTTATAGAACACCAAGCAGATTTGACCCAAATAAGACTACTCCACAGCATTTAAAAATCAAACTTCCAAAGTCTAGTATAACAACAGGATCTTAAGTGCAGCAAGAGAAAAACAAAGCAAAACAAATAACATACAAAGGAGATCCAATACATCTGACAGCAGATTTCTCAGTGGAAACCTTACAGGTCAAGAGAGAGTGGCATGACACATATAAAGTAATGAAGGAAAAAATACCTTATAATGCTATACCCTGGGAAAATATCATTCAAACATGATAGAGAAATAGATTTTCTCAGACAAACAAAAGCTGAGGTAGTTCATCAATACTAGACCTGCCTACAGGAAATGCTAAAGGAAATTCTTCAATCTGAAAGAAAAGGATGTTAATGGGCAAAAAGAAATCATCTGAAGGTTCAAAACACACTGGTAATAGCAAGTACACAGACAAACACAGAATATTATAACAGTGTAATTGTGTAATATAAACTACTTATATCTTGAGTTGAAAGAATACAAGAAGAAACTGTCAGAAATAATAACAACAACAACGTTGCAAGACATAAACAATATAATAAGGTATAAATAGAAATCATAAAAAGTTAAAAAGAATGGTAATGTTAAAATGTAGGGGAATTATTAGTTTTCTCTTGGCTTGTTTGTTCATTAGCTTGTTTTTGCAATCAGTGTTGTCATCAGTTTCTAAAAAATGGATTATAAGATGTTATTTGCAAGCTGCATGATAACGTTAAATAAAAAAACTTACAACAGATACACAAAAAATAAAAAAGAAGATATTAAAACATACCACCAGAGAAAATTACCTTGCCATAAAGGAAGACAGGAAAGAAGGAAAGAAGGGAACAGCACGGAATAACCCCCCCCCCAAAAAAAATCACAAAATGGCAGTAGTAAGTCCTTACTTATCAATAATAACATGAATGTAGATGGAGTAAACACTCCAATCAAAAGATATAGAGTGACTGAACAGAAAAAAGAAAAAAAAAGACCCAATGATTTGTTGCCTTCAAGAGACACACTTCACCTGTAAAAATACACATAGACTGATAATAAAGGAATGGAAAATGATATCCCATGCCAACGGAAACCAATAAAAGCAGGAGCAGCTATACTTATACAAAATAGATTTCAATACAACAACTGTTAGAAGAGACAAATAAGGGCATTATATACCGATAAAGGAGTCAATTCAGCAAGAGGATGTAACAATTTTAAATATATATGCACCCAATGCTGGATCACCCAGATAATAAAGCAAATATTATTTGAAATAAAGAGAGAGCTTGACCTGATATGGTTTGGCTGTGTCCCCACCCAAATCTCAACTTGAATTGTAGTTCCTAGAATTCCCCCATGTTGTGGGAGGGCGCCATGGGGAGGAAATTAAATCATGGGAGCCAGTCTTTGTTGTGCTATTCTCGTGATAGTGAATAAGTCTTATGAGATCCGATGGGTTTATCAGGGATTTCCGCTTTTACTTCTTCCTCATTCTGTCTTGCCACCACCATGCAAGAAGTGTCTTTTGCCCTCTGCCATGATTCTGAGGCTTTCCCAGCCATGTGGAACAGTAAATCCAATTAAATGTATCTTTTCTTTCCAGTCTCTAGTATGTCTTGATCAGTGGCATGAAAACGGATCAATACAGTAAATTGGTACCAGGAGTGGGGTGCTACTGTAGATACCCCAAAATGTGGAAGTGACTTTGGACCTAGGTAACAGGTAGAAGTTGGAACAGTTTGGAGAGCTCAGAAGATGACAGGAAAATGTGGGAAACTTTGAAACTTCTTAGAGACTTGTTGAATGCCTTTGTCAGAAATGCTGATATCAATCTGGACAAAAAGGCCCAGGCTGAATCAGTCTCAGATGGAGATAAGGAACTTGTTGGGAACTGGAGCAAAGGTGACTCTTGTTACGTTTTAGCAAAGAGACTGGTGGCATTTTCCCCTGCCCTAGGGATTTGTGAAACTTTGAACTTGAGAGAGATGATTTAGGGTATCTGGTGGAAGAAATTTCTAAGCAGCAAAGCATTCAGGAGGTGACTTGTGTACTGTAAAGACATTAAGTTTTATAATGGAAGCAGAGCATAAAAAACAGGAAAATGTGCAAGCTGACAATGTAATAGAAAAGAAAAACCCATTTTCTGTGGAGAATTTCAAGCTGGCTGCAGAAATTTGCATAAGTAGCAAGGAGCCTAATGTTAATCCCCAAGACCATGGAGAAAATGTCTCCAGGCCATGTCAGGGACCTTCATGGTGGCCTCTCCCATCACAGGTCTGGAGGCCCAGGAAGAAAAAGTGGTTTTGTGGGTTTAACCCAGGGTCCCTGTGCTTTGTGCAGCCTATGGACTTGATGCCCTGTGTCCCAGCTGCTCCAATCATGGCTGAAAGGGCCCAACGTACAGCTTGGGCTGTGGCTTCAGAGGGTGGAAGCCCCAAGCTTGGCAGCTTCCAAATGGTGTTGACCCTGTGGGTGCACAGAAGTCAAGAATTGAGTTTTGGCAACCTCTGCCTAGATTTCAGAAAATGTATGGAAACACCTGGATGCCCAGGCAAAACTTTGCTGCATTGGCAATGCCTTCATGGAGAACCTCTGCTAGGGCAGTGTGGAAGGGAAATACGAGGTTGGAGCCCCCTCACAGAGTCCCTACTGAGGCACTGCTTAGTGTAGCTTTGAGAAGAGGGGCACTGTCCTGCAGACGCCAGAATGTTAGATCCACTTACAGCTTGCACCGTCTGCCTGGAAAAGCTGCAGTCATTCAACACAAGCCCATGAAAGCAGCCAGGAGGAAGGCTGTACCCTGCAAAAGCACAGGGATAGAGCTCCCCAAGACTGTGGGAATCCACCTCTTGTATCAGCATGACCTGAATATGAGACCTGGAATCAAAGGAGTCATTTTGGAGCTTTAAAATTTAACTGCCCCACTGGATTTCAGACTTGCATGGGCCCTGTAACCCCTTTTTTGGCCCATTTCTCCCATTTGGAATGGCTGTATTTACCCAATACTTGTACCCCCATTGTATCTAGGGAGTAACTAGCTTGCTTTGATTTTACAGACTCATAGGCAGAAGGGACTTGCCTTGTCTCAGATAAGATTTTGGACTGAATACTTTTGGGTTAATGCTGAAATGAGTTAAGACTTCAGGGGAGTGTTGGGAAGGCATGATTGGTTTTGAAATGTGAGGATATGAGATTTAGAGGGGCCAGGGATGGAATAATATGGTTTGGCTGTGTCCCCATCCAAATCTCAACTTAAATTGTATCTCCCAGAATTCCCACATGTTGTGGAAGGGCGGAGGTAATTGAATCATGGGGCTGGTCTTTCCAGTGATATTCTCATGATAGTGAATAAGTCTTATGAGATCTGATGGGTTTATCAGGGGTTTCTGCTTTTGCTTCTTCCTCATTCTCTCTTGCCACCACCATGTAAGAAGGGCCTTTCACCCTCCGCCATGATTCTGAGGCCTCCCCAGGCTTTAAGTGGAACTTTAAGCCCAATTAAACCTATTTTTTTCTTCCCAGTCTCAGGTATGTCTTTATCAGAAATGTGAAAACAGACTAATACAAGACCCCAATACAATAATTGCTGGAGACTTCAGCAGCCCACTTTCAGATCTGTCATTGGACAGATCTCCCAGACAGAAAACCAACAAAGAAACATTGGACTTAATCTGCACTATAGACCAAATGCAGCTTATAGATATTTACAGAAAATTTCATACAATGGCTGCAGAGGACACATTCTTCTCCTCAACACATGGATCATTCTCAATGATGGATCATGTTTTAAGCCACAGAACAAGTCTTAAAATATTTAAATTACAAGTTCACAGAACAAATATTCAACTCACATAAGGCCAGTCCTGTTTAGCAACTCCCTCACATTCCTGGGTCACCAAGCTGTCAACTTGCTATTCTTGAAGAAATGGCATTAGGCCTATCTTTGTAGTTTTACTGCATTTCAAATTGAGTGGGTTTTTCGGCTTGAGGTTTTTTCATGTGTGTTTTGTGTGTGTGTGTGTGTGTGTGTGTGTGTGTGTGTTTTAAAAGATATTTCAACTTCTTAGCAGGAAATTTTTGTTGCTGATTTGAATCTAATTGAAGTATTTTGTATGTATACCCTGAGACCCTCAGGCTAGGGTATATTTTTAATAAATCAAACAGATAAAATCAAAGCTTTGTACTAAAATATATAAATATATAAATAAAACATTAGGGACACAGGAAAACATCACAAACATCAATAAGTAATCAGAATATAAGATTGTATGTAAAGAATTATCTTAATTCTATGAAAATATAGGAAAATCAGTAACAACTACAATAGGCTAAACTTGCAATTATACTAAAATATTAAGCATTTTAATATTGAAATGTTGGGATTATTGATAATTCCTTTTTCTAATAATTTTTTTATATTTTAGAATTTCCTTCAGTGAGCTTTATCTTTTTTATGTCAGAAAAAAGGCAAGAAAACTTAAATTCAAATAGTACTAAATGAAAGCTAAAGTTGCAACATTAGGAAAAAACAGTTTGCTAAACTGTTTCAATTTTCATATAGAAATATTTTCAATAGTAATATCTTTATTTAATAAATCTAAAATAATTGATGTCAGCTACATAATGTTTGAATATTTTTCTTTGGAGTTATGTGCATTTTTGAATAAAAAATTTTAATTTACTGCTTTGCTATACACATAGCTTGAAGTTGCTATTTTTAAAACAAATTTCTTGACTTGGGATTATATGTAAGTTACTTTCTGATTTATATATTACTTTTGCACCAATCTATTAGTTTCTCCAATTGTAAATGAAGCTCAAAGAGGCCATGAAAACCAGTAAAATACATTTTGTTTAAATTTAAATACAAAATTTTTAGTATATGCTTTCTCTGTATTTTGCTCTCTTTAATATACATAAAGATTGTAATATATTAAGTAATTATTACAATCTGTGAAGTATGGATGCAAACATTATCCTACATATTGACATGTAGAAATTCTATCCAGAGAAAGCTTAGTTCTGGGATTTTTTTTTTCCAGTAGTGATATAACATATAATAATTAGAAAATTCCCCATGTTGCTTTTCTTGTATCTTCCCTTATACAAATAGTAAACCTAAAATAATAAATAGAAATATTTATTATTTGATTTTTAAATAGAGAGTCCTATCTATATTTATACTGAAATGCAATCTCAGTGACTTAAAGATAACTGTTAGTGTCAGGATCCTCATGAGTATAAATGTCTTAACTTTGACTACTCTGTGAAATTCAGAAGAGTAAAGAAATGATTAGGGCTTGAGAACTGTGTTTACAGTTGTTTGTAGACACAGAATGAGTTCATGGGAGGCCACTTAATAAACTATTTTAGTCAAATCACTAAAAAACAAAAAAATCAAATGTACTAATTTGTGTGATCAAATTCCTATTCATAACTGACAAGCAAAATAGCTGAACCCACAAACTGTTTTTCTACATTTTTTTCAGCATAA
Organism: Mandrillus leucophaeus; assembly: GCF_000951045.1. Lineage (NCBI taxonomy): Eukaryota > Metazoa > Chordata > Mammalia > Primates > Cercopithecidae > Mandrillus > Mandrillus leucophaeus. Next base: position 208,692 of record NW_012104131.1, on the reverse strand, counting down.
GAATGTTAATTCTTCGAACCAATTCTATTTACTACTTTCCCAAGAACAATTTGGTGTATTATTTGATTTGATCTTAACAAAATTCCAATTTAGAAGATATATACATACACATAGCCACCTTCCCTCTGTAGAACAGGAACTTGTCGTAAAATAGGGACAACTCTAAAGAACCACAATGAGTTTAACTGTAGCAAGAAACAACCTTACTGTTAAATTGTGAAAAAGAAATATTTTTCTCACTAATTCAATTTTTCTTCTCTATAAAGCCTGCTAATTTTCCTTTATTAATCTATTCATTTATTCAATTACTCACTCATTTATTCAGCAGTATTTGTTACATGCCAGACCCTCTGCTAGGCATTGCTGTAAACATAAACGTTAAAAAGATGGAGAACCTAAGAATGCAGAGTTAAGAGAAAAGAAGATCAAGGAAACAATAATTTTGAGGCAGGTCAAGAGTAAGTTACAGAGAAAGGAACGTTCATTTCTGTCTAGAGGGAGTCAAGGATACCTTGTCATTCTTGTAGCTAAGTGGTTGAAGGAGAAGATAGAGCAGTATGAAAGAGTACACACACACAAACACATACACAATCTCTCTCACACACACACAGTGTGGTATGGAGAGAATGTGGGAAATAGGAGTTGAAGTAGTGAAAGTCAAGGCTGATAGACAAGAGTAGACTCTGGCAGGTGTTATACAATGTCACCCTATTTGTACCCTTTTCTCTGTTGGTGAAAAAAGGATAAATATTTATAATATATTGGAATTTATAAGTTTGCATATATGCTAATTTTAAATTGTAACCAACATATTGAAGGGCAGTTTAGTAACGTGTATTCTAATTGAGAACATTTATAACTTTTAACCAAACAATTTCACATATAAGTAAATATGAACTAGACACTAATGAGCCAAAAATAATCAATATATATACATGCTAACTGCAGCATTCTTTGTAATAGTCATGTCAGAAACAATTATCAAGTAAGTGAACAAAAAATACAAAGTACAGTTTGCTCTATAATATGGATTGCTATGTATTGCAACAAAATAAACTAAAAGGAGATTATCATGATTCTATCAATAATATTAGAAGCATTGTGTAATGTTCAACAACCATATAATATTTCAAAAGTTTAGCAAAATAGGAAGGAATATTTGAGTGAGCCAAGATGGCCAACTAGATACAGCCAGGAAGAGCTTCCCCCACCATGAGACCAGATCATCAGGAAGACCAGCACATTTCAAACAGATCTTCAGAAAGAAGGCATTGAGTATAAACAGGAGAATGCACACCCCAGGCTGAAAGGGAAGGAAACTAGGAACTCTGAAACTAGGCACTCTGCCTGGAATTGCTGAGCACAAGGACTCTTTCCTTACCCCAAGTAGATCCTGGGGAAGGGGTGAGTGAAATAGGCAGGAAATGGTCCACTCTTACCACAAATCTTAGGAACCCCAGCTGCAGGAGACCCCACAATGCCCAGGGACATTTGAGCTGGCAGGAAAAATTGCCCAGAGTGTTGGCAGAGATAGAAATCCAGCCTGCACAGAGTCCAGGGGGTTTGGCCAGGGAATGGTTGCAATGGAGCACAGACATGGGAACACATCCCCAAGGCTTGCATGCTTCTCTAAGTGGTTTTAGCCTTTGTTGGTCAGGGCAGGGCTATCTTGCCAGTGGAACAAGGCCAGGCTGATCTGAGCACCCCTCAACCAGGGTCCCTGTCTAGCTATGGCCACCAGCAAGTGCCACCACCATAGCTCTTTTACCTGCAGACCCTAGGTAAATAGCCAGATAGCTTTTGCAGGGTGGGTCCCACCAGCACATGCCTGCCCACAACCATCCCCTACTAATGTGCACCCACCTGCAGCCTCCCCCTGCCAAATTGTGAGGTGCATGCACAGACTCCATTGCCACCCTGCAGTCCATGCCCACACATGTGTGGGACAGCCCACTGTCCTGCTGCTGCCCCAACAAAGTGCATTTGCCAGCATCCTCCATCACAGTGTTGTTGCCAGCAGATCAGGAACTTTTCAGCCCCTCCATTGCAGTAAGAGCTTAACCTCAAGGAACCAGAGGAAAAAACCCATAAACCTGGGCCCAGACCTCCATGGTTAGAGCATGCAGGCTAGGAGCACTGAGCTAAGCCTTGGCCCCCTGAAATCATCCAGACAGCAACTTCAAACATTAAAGGAATATCAGCTCACACATATGAGAAAGAACCAGTTCAAGAACTCTGGAAATAGTAAAAGCTAGAGTATCTTCTTCCTCCAAATGGCCACACTAACTCCCCAGCAATGGTTCTTAACCAGATTGAAATGGCTGAAATGGCAGACGTAGAATCCAGAATCTGGATGACAATGAAGCTTATCAAGATTCAGGAGAGAGTTGAAACCCAATCCATGAAACCTAAGGAATCTAATGAAATGATACAAGAGCTGAAAGACAAAATAGCCATTTTGAGAAGTGAACTGACCTAGAGTTGAAAAACCAGTTACAAGAATTTCATTATACAATCAGAAGTATTAACAGCAGAATAGACCATGCTGAAGAAAGAATCTCAGAGCTTAAAGACCAGTTCTTTAATTCTACTCAGTCAGACAAAAATAAAGAAAAAATAACTTTTAAAAAATGAACAAAATCTCCAAGAAATGAGGAATGATATAAAAAGACCAAACCTATGATTCTTTGGAATCTCAGAAAGACAGGCAGAGAGAGAGAGAAACAGAGAGAGAGAGACAGCACATGTGCAACTTGGAAAACATATTTGAGAATATTGTCCACAGAAATTTCCCTAACCACGTTAGGGGGTGACACGCAAATTCAGGAAATTAAAAGGAACCCTATGAGATACCATCACAAAGGCACATGGTCATCAGATTCTCCAAAGTCAATACAAAAGCAGCAATATAAAAGACAGCTAGAAACTAGAGAGGGAAGGGGCAGGTCACATATAAAGGGAACCCTATCAGGCTAACAGTGGAACTTTCAGCAGAAACTTTACAAGCTGGAAAATATTGAGGGTCTATCTTCAGCATCTTTATAGAAAAGAAATTCTAACTAAGAATTTCATATCCAGCCAAACTAAGCTTCATAAGCAAAGGAGAAATAAAATCCTTTACAGACAAACAAGTGATAAGGGAATTCATTACCACCAGACCTGCCTCACAACAGTTCCTTAAGGGAGTGCTAAACATGGAAACCAAAGACCATTACCTGTCACCACAAAAACACACTTAAGTACATAGCCTACTGATACTATTAAGCAACTTTATAATCAAGTCTACGTAACAAGCAGCTAACAAACATGATGACAGGATCAAATCCTCATATACTGATATTATCCTTGAACATAAATGGACTAAATGCCCAACTTAAAAGGCACAGAGTGACAAGATGAATAAACAAGCAAGATTAAACTGCATGCTGCCTTAAAAAGACCCATATAAATACAATGACACCCGTAGGCTCAAAGTAAAGGGATGGAGAAAGATCTATCAAGAAAATAGAAAACAAAACAAACAAACAAATAAACAAAAAACAAACAGGGGTTGCCATTCTTATCTCAGAGAAACAGACTTCAAACCAACAATGGTCAAAAAGGACAAAGAAGGGCATTATACAATAATGAAGAGTTCAATTCAACAAGAAGACTTAACTGTCCTAAATATATGTGCACCCAACACTGGAGCACCCAGATTTGTAAAACAAGTTTGTAGAGACCTATGAAGAGAGTTAGATAAACATACAATAATAATTGGATATTTCAACACCCCACTGACAGTGTTAGGCAGATTATTAGGGCAGAAAACTAACAAACACATCCAGTACCTAAGCCTGACACTTGACCAAATAGACCTATCAGACATCTACAGAATATTCCATCCAATGACAACAGAGCATACATTCTTCTCCTCTGAACGTGGCACATATTCTAAGACTGACCACATGCTTGCCCATAAGGCAATTCTCAACAAATTCAAAACAACCAAAATCATATGACCCACATTCTCTGAACACAGTGCAATAAACATAGAAATCAATACCAAGAAAATTTCTCAAAATTGTACAATTACATGGAAGTTAAACAACCTGCTTCTGAATGATGTTTAGGTAAAGTATGAAATGAAGGCAGAAATCAAGAAATTCCTTGAAACTAATGAAAACAAAGGTATAATGTACCAGAATTTCTCAGATACACCTAAAGCAGTGTCAAGAGGAAAGTTTATAGTGCTAAATTCCTACATCAAAAAGTAAAAAAGATCTCAAATTAAAAACCTGAAGTCACACATAGAAGAACTAGGAAAACAAGAGCAAACCAACCTCAAAGGTAACAGGAGGAAAGAAATAACCAAAATCAGAGCCGACGTGAATGAAATTGAGAACACGAAGAAAAGATCATAAAAAAGATCATACAAGAGATCAGTGCAACCAAAATTTGGTTCCTTGAAAGAGTAAATAAGATTGATAGACTAGTAGCTAGACTAATAAAGAAAAAATAGATGATTCAAATAAACACAATCATAAATGACAAAGATGACATTACCAGCAACCCCATAGAACTACAGAAAACCCTCACAGACAATTATGAACACTTCTGTGCACACAAACTAGAAAACCTAGAATAAATAGATAAAGTCTTGGAAACATACAACCTCCCAAGATTGAACCAGGAAGAAAGCGAATGCCTGAACAGATGAATAATGTGTTCTGAAACTGAATCCTTAATGAAGGAAACCTACCAAAAATAGCCCTGGATCAGTCGGATTCACAACGAAATTCTACCAGATATATAAAGAAGAACTGGTAGCAAGTTCACTGAAATTATTTCAAATAATCAAGAAGGAAGGGCTCCTCGATTATGTTTATACTGTTAATATTCAGTATTATGATACTGAATATTATTCCAAACGTTATCATCATTGATCATGCTATCATCATTCTGATATGAAAAACAGGAAGAGAGATAACAAAAAATAGAAAACATCAGGCCAGTATTCCTGATGAACATAGATGCAAAAATCCTCAACAAAGTACTATGAAAATAAATTCAGCAGCACATCGAAAAGCTGATCCACCACTATCAAGTAGTCTTTATCCCTGGGATGCCAGGCTGATTCAACATACACAAATCTATAAATGTGATTCATCACACAAACAGAATTAAAACAAAACCACATGATCATCTCAATAGATGCAGAAAACGCTTTTGATAAAATTCAACAACGCTTCATGTTAAAAACTCTCCACAAACTAGACATCAAAGTAACTTACCTCAAAATAATAAGAGCCATCTATACAAACCAACAGTCAACATCCTACTGAATGGGTAATAGCTGGAAGCATTCCCCTTGAGAAGTGGAGCAAAACAAGGATACCCACCCTCACCACTACTATTCAACATATCATTGGCAGTCCTCCCTAGAGCAATCAGGCAAGAGAAATAGATTAAAGATATCTAAATAGGAAAAGAGGAAGTCAAACTATCTCTCATCACAGATGATATGATTCTATGTCCAGAAAAATCACATAGTCTCAGCCCAATGGCTCTTAGAACTGATAAACTTCAGTAAACTTTCAGGATACAAAATCAATGTACAAAAATTAGTAGCATTTTTGTACACCACTAATCGCCAAGCTGAGAGCTATATCAAGAATGCAATTCTATTTATAATAACCACAAAAAGAGGCCGGGCACGGTGGCTCACGCCTGTAATCCCAGCACTTTGGGAGGCCAAGGCGGGCGGATCACAAGGTCAGGAGATCGAGACCACGGTGAAACACCGTCTCTACTAAAAATACAAAAAATTGGCCGGGCGCGGTGGTGGGCGCCTGTGGTCCCAGCTGCTCGGGAGGCTGAGGCAGGAGAATGGCGTGAACCCGGGAGGCGGAGCTTGCAGTGAGCCGAGATTGCGCCACTGCACTCCAGGCTGGGCGACAGAGCGAGACTGTCTCAAAAAAATAAAATAACCACAAAAAGAATAAAATATCTTAGAACATAGCTAATCAGGGAGGTGAAAGATCTCTACAATGAACACTGCTCAAAAAAATCAGAGATTACACAAGCAAATGGAAAAATATTCCATGCTCATGGATGGGAAGAATCAATATCATCAAAATAGCCATATGGCCTAAAGTGATATACAGATTCAATGCTATTCCTATCAAACCACCAATGTCATTTTTCACAGAATTAGAAAAGCCTACTACAAAATTCATATGAAATCAAAAAAGAATCCAAATGCCCAAATAAATTCTAAGAAAAAAAAAAGCCAGAGGCATTGCAATTCCTGATTTCAAACTATACTGAATGGCTACAGTAACCAAAACAGCATAGTATTGGTAAAAATAAATAAATACATAAATAAAAATAAAACACACACACACACAAAACCAGGCAGGTGGACCAATGGAACATGTTAGATAAGCTAGAAATATAGCTGCACACCTACAACCCTGTGATCGTGGACAAAGTTGACAAAAATAAGCAATGGGAAAAGGATTTCCTGGACAATCAATGGTGCTGGGATAGTTGGCTAGCCATATGCAAGATTGAAACTAGATCTCCTCCTTTCACCATACAGAAACATTAACTCAAGATGACTTAAAGACTTAAACATAAAACCTAAAACTATAAAGTCTTAGAAGAAACCCTGGAAAATATCATTCTGGATATTGGCCTAAGCAAACATTTTATGATAAAGACTCCAAAATCAATTGCAACGAAAACAAAAAACTGACAAACAGGACTAATTAAACTAAAGAGTTCTGCACAGCAGAAGAAACTATTATGACAGAGTAAACAGACAACTTATCGAATGGGAGAGAATATCTGCAACCTATGCATCTGACAAAGGCCTAATATTCAGAATCTATAAGGAACTTAAAGCAACAAACAAAAACCAAACAGGAACAGTAAAAAAAAGGTCAAAGGACGTGAACAATTTTCAAAAGAAAACATACATGTGTCTAACAAGCATATGAAAAACTGCTCAACACCATTAATCATTAGAGAAATGCAAATCAAAACCACAATGAGATGCCATCCCACACCAGTAAGAATGGCTGTAATTAAAATGTCACAAAATACATGTTGGCGAGGTCGTGGAGACAATGCAAGACTTATACACTGCTGGTAGAAGGTAAATTAGTTCAACCACTGTGGAAAGGTGGAAAGCAGTTTGGACATTTCCCAAAGAACTTTAAACAGAATTATCATTCAACCCAACAATCCCATTACAGAAATCCCAGCCATTGCACATTCAGTATGACGTTGACTGTGGGTTTGTCATAGATGGCTGTTATTGTTTTGAAGTATGTTACTTTGATGCATAGTTTGTGGAGAGTTTTTAACATGAAAGGATGTTGGGTATATACCCAAAGGCATATGTCATCTCTGATTTCTTTGAGCAGTGTTTGTCGTAGAGATATTTCACCTCCCTGGTTACCTGTTTTCCTAGGTATTTTATTCGTTTGGTGGCCATTATGCGTGGAATTACATTCATGATGTAGCTCTCAGTTTCGACATTATTGGTGTACAGAAATACTACTAATTTTTTGTACATTGGTTTTGTATCCTGAAAGTTTGCTGAACTTGTTTATCAGTTCTAGGAGCCTTTGGGCAGAGAATGTGGGATTTTCTAGTGTTTCAACAGGCCCCAGGTCTCAAGGTATTGCCCATTCACTATGATGTTGACTGTGTGTTTGTCATAGATGGCTGTTATTATTTTGAGATATATCACTTTGATGCCTAAGGTGTGAAGAATTTTTAATATGAAGGGATGTTGGATATATACCCAAAGGAATATAAATTATTCTACTATAGAGAATATGTATGCGTATGCTCATCACAGCACTATTCACAATAGCAAAGACACGGAATCAACCTAGATGCCCATCAGTGGTGGACTGGATAAATAAAATGTAGTTCATACACACCCTGGAATACTGTGCAGCCATAAAAAAGGAATGAAATAATGTCCTTTACAGAACCATGGGTGCAACTTAAGGCCATTATTCTAAATGAATTAACATGGGAACAGCAAACCAAATACTGCATGTTCTCATTTCAAAGTGGCAGCTGAACATGGAGTACACATGGACACAAAGAGGGAAACTAAATAGACACTGGAGCCTAACTCCAGTGTTAGGCTGGAGTTAGGCTCCAGGAGGTTATGATCCAAAAGGAGGAGGTTATGATCCAGAAACTACCTATTAGCACTGAGCCCACTACCTGGGTGACAAAATCATTTGTACACCAAACCCCAGCAACATGGAATTTATTCATGTAATAAACTTGCCTATGTACCCCTCGAGCATGAAATAAAAGTTGAAAGGAAAAAAAAAAAAAATTTCATAAATTTTAAAGACACTACTCACCAAAAACTAAGGCAAATACTCTACTTAATGATGAATATTAAATGAAATTCATCTAAGATTACAAGCAAAATAAGGACATCCGCTGCCTTAACTACTGTTTAACATAGTATTAGAGTTTTAGGTCAATGGTCTTATGGGAAAAGGGAAGTAAATCAGAAGTGTAAGATTTGGAAAGGAAATGAAAAAAATCTCATAATTTCAGAGAATCAACAAATAAACTAATACAACTAATTTAAAAGTTCAAGAAAATTTTTACATACAGTATCAACTTACAAAAATTAGTAGCGTTCCTTTATGATAGCTATAAACAATAACAAAATATGTGATTAAAAAGATGTTCACATTATAAAGAGAAATCTATAAAGCATCTGTTAGGCATAATGAGCTTCACCGAGATAACATTACACAAGATTTCTATGGGAAAAACTGTAAAATCCTAATAAAGGGTGGAAAGATAATCTGAACAAATGGAGACATATTTTCAGCTCTGGAATGGCACGAATGTCAATTACCTGCAATTAATTTATAAATTTAATGCAACCTAAATAAAATTTTCAGATATAATTTTGAGGGCCAATAAAATTATTCAGAAATATGGAGGATAAAAAGTTCCTAAGTAACGAAGCTTTTTTTTTTTTAAATATGAGATCTGTCCTATTAGACAATAATATTTATTACAAGACAGATCTCATATTTAAAAAAAAAATAAAAAAAAAAAAAGCTTGTCAGTTCTTGTTTGCCAGGCATTTATTTTGGTTTGTTTATGGCTATGCCAAGATGGCTTTGAACTATTGTGAATATAATTACTCCCTCAAAGCACGATAACAAAGGCAGTTGAAGAAAGCGAATTTGGAGGGGTGCATAGGTATAAACTTAAAAATTTATCATGATTAAAAGTACTCTTTTGTTTAATATATTTGAAGATTAATTAAACTTTCTTAATCCTAGATAACCAAACCAAACTCACCTCAATATTGTTTTACCACAATGATAGAGTCAAAACTACAGTACTACTTAATATTACAACTATCCACGCCAAAATTTCTGAAAGACATTAACTAATTACCTCCAAATACCGTCACATTGGGAATTAGTTTTTAAAATATAAATTTTGAAAAGACAGAAACATTCAGTCTGTAACAGTGGGCATCAGTTATAGAAGCAATAGATGCATCTACTGTGGTCAATATATCTCTTATGCATATTCCATTCTTCTGCATATCCATTATTTTTATTCTCTACTTCATTTAGATTGTTTTATACTGATCTATTTTTTAGTTGTTCTGCAAAGCTTGTTCTGCAAAACTTCAGTACTATACAATTTCTTAGCTGGTTCTTAAATTCAGTTGATGTGTGGTTCCGTTCTTGAATTTCCCTTTGATTACTTTGTAGAGATCACAGCTGTCTTTTTAATTTTCAATTGAAATAGTTATTTTAAATTTCAATCTGATGATTCTAATAATCCAATATCAAGGTCACTTTTGTTTCTATTTTTAATTTCTCTTTTTTTTCCCCCTTCTTTTGGTCCTTTTGCTTGGTATGCCTTCTATATTTTATTGAATGTTGGACATTCTATTAAAGAAATCATAGTTTCTGGATAATGCTATGTTCATTCAAAGAAGATTCACCTTATCCTTTAGGACACAGGAGAAGACAGCAGATTGCCTCAGTCAGATCATTGAATAAACTTGTCATAAGGGGGATTTCAGTTTTCTCTTTCTTGGTGGATCCTGAAATCTAATTGCTGTCTCCTCAGTACTGTAAGACCTCAGCAAACTTTGCCTTCCTTTTGAGTCCTTTCTAAGTACCTTCTTAGACTTTTCTTTCTAGCAAAAGCTTGAGAATAAGAAAAATCCATGATGCAAAAACGGAAAAAGGGTGCTAGTCCCATTTCTGTTTATGTTCTTTTTCCCAGAATCTTGGTGTGAAATTCTGGCTGTTTTGGTGTTTCTGGATTTCGTTTCTTTCCTGCCCAGCACTGTAAAATTGATGAAAGCCCTGCTAGTCTTTCACCCTTTTAGCTCCTCCCACTTTCCAGCTTCTTGGCTTCTCGTCCCAACCTAAGAGTAGGCAAATACCTGAAGGGGGAAAGTGGTATACAAACTTTGGAGCTTATTTCAATGAGATATTTTTCTCTCTGGCATTTTTCTTCTCTACTTCTGGATTGTGGAAGCTCTAGGAAGTGTTCAAAAAGCCTTTTTTTTTTTTTTTTTTTTTTTTTTTTAAATCAGGGTTCATTACTTGTTCTCAGTGTCTGCTTTCATCTGGTGCAAGCCCTACCATTAAGGCCAGCAAGTGACATGCCTTTTGATTTTTAAATTTGCTTTTATTTTAAAATTTTGTCCATATTTAGTTTGCTAACAATTGAAAGCCAGTACTATATATAACTGATGAAAAATATTAGCTATCCTTCATTTATGTGTTATAAAAATAAGGTCTTAACAAAACAGAATACAATAGTTTGTATTTCTTGGTGGCTTTATTTGTCTGTTTGTTTCACGGGTCTATACTTACAAATAATGGAGACATTCTCCAGAAAACAAAACATAATTAAGAAAAGCATACATTAATTTACTGTTTCCTCAGTTCACAATCTATTGAAATATTTTCATGGATCCTGAGCTTATAACCTTTTGTCCATCTATTGAAAATTCTCAGCACAGAAACTACCTTTTCACATCCACAATCCAGAAAAGCAGAATGTTTGAATTAACTTTTGTCTTTTTATCTAGTATTTTTACTGGAAATCTTTTTTGGCAATGCCAATTCTTTCAAAGTACCAATTCATTCTAAAGGAAGAGAGAACTGCAATGAGAAAACGAATGAAAAATGGTAGTATGAAATAAAGTAAAAGTAGTAATAAAAACTATATGGTAGAAAGTTCCCTTCTGGGGGCCCCTAACAAATATCGTTGTTTTAGTTTAGTTTTGCTTTAGCTACGGCCGCTATTTACAAGATAAAGAATTTAACATTTCTCATTCCTTCAGGCTTTGATTTGGGGAAAACTATCTCAGCAATGAGTTTTGAATGCTCACTGAGTTGCCGTACATTATGATTATATGGAACTTTTCTTCCCCTTCAACACTTGAAATTTTAACAGCATCTGTCTTACCCATGTGGAAGAGTATACTATTCACTTTGAAAGCCAGTTGCCAATTTACTTGATTCTTTTGCTTTCTTATAGTTCTTAAGGTGTCTGCTGATAGTGTAATTGCCACAAACCTGGACAACTGTTTTAAAGAAGCTGTTACCTTTCAGCTGTTACATATAGCTCTGAATAATCCAATGATTTAGGTAAAATTTTAACAGTGATTTAATCTAAATTCACTAGTGTCTCCAGACTACTTTGGTTGTATCGGATTTAAATGATATGAAATCTTTGAACACAGAGGTTCTAATTAATACACTTAAGGATTTTAAGTGATATAAATACAGTTAGCACTATTGCTTATCCATTGCATTATCCAAATGAAAGCCAAGTGATACACAAGTCCAGAGTATGAAAATTGCATTCATGGGAAATCAGGGCTGTTTTGGCATAGAATTGTTAGAATGGGAGATACACAAGACCTGATGGCATGGCAAGGGATGGCATTCTAAGGGCAGAGAAGTCCTAGGATCACACCCTATAGATAATTTTACCCCAGAGGGAGGGAAAAAAAAGGAGGGAAAGCTGGGAGAATTGAACCAAAGACAAGGATCAGGTAAAAGCCAGCTATTAATAGAATGAGAAGGGATAAGCAGAGGAGGAAACAGAAAATGGGAAAAATAGCAACAATCAGAGGTAAGTGGAACAGGACTAACACTATGAATATTGAGCACTGCCAGCACATTTTTTGTTTTGTTTTGTTTTGTTTTGTTTTTAGTAATTGCCCTTGCTGCCATGTTGGGCAGAGAGGAAGAAGCTCATTGAAGATTCACAGAGCCTACTGAAGTGACTTTGTATTGTTTATCATAATGCCTTTAAATCATTTACCTGGAATTCAAACCTCCCCAATATATACGCAAAGCTTTTATCCCCACTAAATTCTCAAAATTCCTCTTATGCACCCTATCCATGAACAAAACTGCACTACTGTCTGTTCATGGAAAATATCTAGTGCTCACCCCTTTTGTAGCCGTATTCCATACTGTTCATTCCCCTTCATCTTCCCCTAGCACTCCTTTAAATCCCAATCCAAATATCACTTCTTCTACCCGCTACTGTGAGAATTTCATGAAGCCATCTGTAGTGTCTTCACACTAGACAGAAACAATCCGTCATGTCTTAGAACATGTAAGACACTTGTTTGTGTCTTTGTGCAGCTATTCTTCTAAACTGCCTTACCATTTATAGTGTGTGTCACCTCTTTTAACTCATGGTAAATTCTTCGATAATAGATACCATTTATTATGCATTTTGCATTGTGCGTGGTACTTATAAAGGTAACTTAAATAATAGTGTTCAACAAATAAATGGACAGTTAACGCAATCAGAAAGATAAATTATTTTATTGTAGTTTCAAATATTTATGTATAATTTTGATATAATGGTATGTGTAATGATTGTGACAAAGGTAATGTAATAAGAATTATGATAACGCATTATACTCTACATTCTCTCTTACAACTTGCTTCTTTCACTCAATGTTTTTGAAATTCATTCATTTTGAAAGGAAATCTTAAGACAATATGCAAAATGTTACCATGTAGATAAATTAGTGTAGGACATGGATATGTCGTATTATGATCTATATTTACCTTTTCGGTCTAAGCATGTTATAATAAAATATTTTTTAAATATATGCAGACAAAGATATGCTATTTGGGGAAATTTTGTCAAGCACATTTGAAGAAATTTTTAGTGATAACCCTCTGAATGATTCAGTAAGTTATACAGTATTTGTGTAACTGTAAATTTGCCTTTAAGAAGCAAATGGTGACATTAAATATGAAACTAAACTTTCAAGTTAAAATCCATTTCTTGAAAAGTTCCTATAGCACCTTCTTACTATAAGGAAATCTCATCAATTTGATATGAACTTGGTATGAAATTTCTTTTCATTTCAAGTGTTTAAGCACATTTTGGGGTTATTATTTTATTGCTAAGAAATGAAAACTAGAGTGACTATACAAGCTAAGGAGATAAAGTCACTTCAGAAAAAAAGATAAGCAAGACCCTATCCACAAGGACGTTAGTTTCTGGTAGGGAAAAAATAAATTACAGTACAATGTGATACCACAGTCCATCCCCAAAACAGCCTTGGAGACTAAATATTCTTATTCTTTTTTTTACATAACCAAGAAAATGCAAGCCCAACGTCATTGTTATTGGCATTCTACAATAAAATTACTAATATTTAGAGGTCATTTTATATTAAGTTTTTGTTATTATGTAGAAATTTAATCTTGGCAATTTTTTAAATAGGGGAAAGATGGTAACTAAATTCTATCTAATCCAATTAAAATCTCTTCATTTTTCATGTTTCATTTACTTAATGCATTGCCCTGATAGCATAGTAGACATGATGGGTGCAAAATGAAGACAGCTATTGTACCATTAATACACTGTGTTATGTAAGCGGTTTACTCAACATGATGTCCTATTCAAATATCCAAAGGGATTAACTTGAATCAGTTAATCCACAAGATAACTTTTGATACTAAAACACCCCAAATTTTCTTCCATTGATCTACATAACGATACTTTTAAATTTGTAAAATGATGATTTATTTGCTTATGGATAGCAGGTCCGGATAGACTGTAATAAATTTATACTGATGCAGAGAAGGCACATACACAACTATGAAACAAAGTAAACCCTGATCCAAAAGCCATTTAAAAATAATTGATAGTGGAAACATTAAGAGCATTGTTTTGTGAGGCCCAAAAGACAAAATCATTGTTTCTAGTCTGACACCTAGATGACCTGATTATCAGCGATAAAAAAGTATTTGAAGGACTTAGTCTTCTTAAAAGAACTGATATAAAATGTCTCTGTTAAATTCAAGCTTATTAAGTTATATGTAGATGTAGATATCCAAAAATAAAACCACACTTTCTGTTGGTAATGCCTTGGCCTATGTAGTTAAACACTGAGATTCTATGTGGAACACCCAGTTCAAGCAGTGTAGTTAATGCATGGCTCAGACACAGAGGCTGCTCATGTTGTTTCTACCCTGATGGCGTTCTCCCTCCCTCATGTCTTTACCTCCCATCTCCATCAGTTATTATTTTGTTAATATTATCATGCTAATGCCCATATAATTATCTTTTGAAGTGTCCAAATGTTTTCTACATTATGTCTCCTACTCTACAGCTGTAATTTAGACAAATCCATATCTTAAATGGGACATGGATATATTGAAATATTTAAAACTTGCTTGAATATTTTCTTCTATGCCTATGTTTACATATGTGTTTATTTGTAGAGATATGTTGTGTATTTGATATATAACTTAGTTCTTCTTTGAAAAAATATAATGTTATCTTGTCTTTCAATTCGTCATTTGACATTGTTTCTTCCCTTCTTAATATGTTTTTAAAAAATCTCATCCTTATAAGGACAGGATGCAGTGGGTTGTTTTTATTAATCTCTGTATGTCAGCATCTTGCACAGAGCTTACTGTGACATAAATGTCTAATGAAAATGGGATGATGACTTCTCTGTGTCAGAAAACTAAGTGTACATTCTGTCCATAGATATAATTATCTCATTTTTATATGCAATGTAGTAAAAAAGTTTTGTACCCAATCTACTTCCTTATTTCATTATGTAGTAGTACTTCATACCAGTTTTAATAATTTGTCATGTTTTAGTCAAAGTAATTCTGTATGATAATAGTATCATTCAACATTTAATTTGTAACTCCCAATTACTGCCCTTTGACATCTTACTTTTCTCTTAGTTCTCAAAATATCAATCAGCAAAATTGCATTGCTCAAGACATGTTCGTGATAATTAAAAATTTGAGAGAATCGAATGTTCTTGGCAAGGAGTAGGCTGAGTAAGAAGACGCAAAAAAATTGTGACATTTTGAATAGTTCCCTGAAATCATACTTCAGTGAAATGATCTATATTATGGTTCAAGAACTGTGTTACATTTTTATTTGGAAATGTTTAAGAACATATTAGGAAACTTTAATATATTGGGGAACTTTAACACAGTTAAAGTTGAGAGACTGAAATTCTATCACGGTGAAACCTTTTAATATTTGATTAGATAGCCAGCAAAACGTTTTGTATTGACAACCTTCAAAATGCACAAGCATATTTTTAAATCACAATTTTGACTTAAAAATGCAAAATGCACATTGAACTATCTTTACTGTATCTCTATCTTCAACATAGTTGTTTTTTCATGCAAACAATAATAGATGCTGTGAAGATTTTTATTATTGGCATTCTGTTCCTTGATAGAAAGCATCTTTGCTGAACACTTTATCAAAACAACTATTAGATAA
Source organism: Mandrillus leucophaeus (assembly GCF_000951045.1). NCBI lineage: Eukaryota > Metazoa > Chordata > Mammalia > Primates > Cercopithecidae > Mandrillus > Mandrillus leucophaeus. The sequence goes on along the minus strand of NW_012104131.1, from coordinate 192,870 downwards.
TGAAATTGACCCACTAGTGGTTCACGTGTTCTGAGGTCAAAAGGAAACAGAGGCTGAGCGAGGTGGCTCACACCTGTAATCCCAGCATTTTGGGAGACCGAGGCCGGTGGATCACTTGAGGTCAGGAGTTCGAGACCAGCCTGGCCAACATGGTGAAACCCCATCTCTACTAAAAATACAAAAATTAGCTGGGTGTTCGCTTGTAATCCCAGCTGCTCTGCAGGCTGGGGCAAGAGAATCATCTGAGGCTGGGAGGCTGAGGTTGCAGTAAGCTGAGATCATACCACTGCACTCCAGCCTGGGCAACAGAGTGAGACTCAGTCTCCAAAAAAATAAAAATAAAAAAGGAAAAGGAAACAGAGCCAGTTTCTAGTCAAGTGTTGATTTACTTTGCAATACTAAAGTTAACTTTCATTGGGGAGACAGGCACACGATATACTAGAGCCAATTGAAAATTCTCCTCTCTCATATTCATGTACTCACAGAAGCTCAAAGATAATACTGATATTTGAATGTATTGAGATACAGGATTAGCTTGGTTTCCTAGGCTGACTAAGAATCCCTAAGCCTAGCTGGGAAGGTGATCGCTTCCACCTTTAAACACGGGGCTTACAACTTAGCCCATACCCGACCATTCAGATAGTAAGGAGAGCTCACTAAAATGCTAATTAGGCAAAAACAGGAGGTAAAGAAATAGCCAATCATCTGTTGCCTCAGAGCACAGCAGGAGGGACAATGATTGGGATATAAACCCAGGCATTCCAGCGGGCAAGGCTACTCTCTTTGGGTCCCCTCGCTTTCTTTGGGAGCTCTGTTTCCACGCTATTTCACTCTATTAAATCTTGCAACTGCACGCTCTGGTCCGTGTTTGTTAGGGCTGGAGCTGAGCTTTCACTGGTCGTCCACCACTGCTGTTTGCCGCCATGGCAGACACGCGGCTGACTGCCATCCCTCTGGATCCGGCGGGGTGTCCACTGTGCTCCCGATCCAGTGAGGCGTCCATTGCCACTCCCAATTGGGCTAAAGCCTTGCCATTGTTCCTGCACGGCTAAGTGCCTGGGTTTGTCCTAATAGAGCTGAACACTAGTCACTGGGTGCCACGGTTCTCTTCTGTGACCCACGGCTTCTAATAGAGCTATAACACTCACCGCATGGCCCAAGATTCCATTCCTTGGAATCTGTGAGGCCAAGAACCCCAGGTCAGACAACACCAGGCTTGCCATCATCTTGGAAGTCGCCAGCTACCATTTTGGAAGCTCTGGAAGCAAGAACCCCTGGGTAACGGTATCTTTCCCAGTTACAGTAGATTATTATGAACCATGTTCTATGACCTAGTTTTTGTTGCATAACAAACCACTCCAAAACTTAGTTCTTAAAATTACAACCATTTGTTTAGCTCACAATTCTATGGATTAGAGTTTTGATCAAAGCTAGCTGTAGGGTTCTTCTGATGTTTGAGCTCAGCTAGACTCACTCATGCATCTGTGGTCTTGAAGTAAACTAGTTGTGGTAGAATCAGAAACCTATTTAAGCCTCAGATAGTTTGTATGCTTATGTCCTTTTTATCATAACTTACTATTTTGTAAAACCTTTGAAAACTCCTTTCTCTTCACCGTGCTAAAGACCACAAAGAAAAAAGGCTCTGTTGAGTCCATGCTCAAATGAGAACTGTAGGGGAAAAAAAAGTTAGTGGAGAGTAGGTGAAGGTAGAGGAATCACAAATCAAGAGTAACTGAGATGGAGTAACTCAGCCCAACTGCTTCTCTCTACCTAGTGATTTTCCTACCGGGGTAAAACAGTGAAGCCTTTACATGTTTATTTTAATGAGGAAGACAATTCCTTATAAGAAGATGCTTTTCATCAAGGATATCATATAGGTCATTTCATTTAATAAAATTATAAGCTGCAATCCTCTGCTATGGGTATAAATGTGGAAAAATTTACATCTTATTGCTGGAGATTATCAGATGTGTAGGCCACTCTTGTCAATGACCACAACATCCTCCTGGCTAAAAACATGAAACAGTGGTGTATTCTCATTTCTGAATATGCATAGTTTACCTAATATTAAGAAACTCAGTTAAATAAAAAGATTTGCAGTATGAGCCTAGTATATGAAATAAATGTATTAGAATAAGAAAGTATAATTGAAGTAAAAACAAACTCCAAAAAAGTAGTTAATTGATAATAAAAATACAGCTTAATCTCAGACTAAACTGTGTTCATCTTTTTGCTCTCCATTATGCATTTTGTAGAGGGATAGCATAAAATTTTCTCTTTTCCCTTAGACTATATGCTCTAGGATTCAATGTTATATAAAACGCATTAACATAGCAAACATTTGCAAATTCAAACAAAACTTAATTTTATAATTATGAGATGTGCCTATGTGCCTTTCTTCATAAATACATCAAATTCAGTAAATACCTTCTTTTTCATCTTATTTCCTTCTTCACTAATTTTTGTTTTGAAAAGTTAAGATTTGTTAAAGATACATACAATAAAAAGCAGGCCAGTTCCTCTTACAGCACAAATATTACCTGGATTAGAAGTATTTTAATGCGAAAAGTAAGTGACAGCTAAGATGGCATTTACTGAAGAAAATGAGGACAGCATTTATTTCTGGGCAGGGACTTAAAAGTAACTGGGTGGAAAATAAAAGAGAGCATTTGTCTTATTTCCTGCTGAAAGACTGAAGTTATAAAATCAACGTTGGAACATAAATGCAAAATTACTTTTTTACAGATACATTTCAGCTGGTTGATTTTAGAGGTTAATCATTCATTTCTGCAGGTTATCTTTCTATATATTGAAAGTCTCCACATACACCTTTAGATACTGTAAGTCTGTCTTTTCAAATTGGTTGCACGAGATATAAAGTTTCCTTCTAAATAAATATTCGAAGTTTCCAGTTTATGCAAACTCTGTGTTCTCTGTATTTCACTTCTTTAGGTCCTCCAGGAGTTATGACAGACTGATTATGAGCTCAGTCTCCACTCCTAATTACTCCACTCATAATCACATGATACTTTTGTGAGCTTGGACAGGTTGTTTAACATTGCCGAGTGTTAGTTTCCTTGGTTATAAAATAAGAACAATGCTAACAATATAATCATACATATTTTATTTGTTTAGAATAGGAAGATAATACAGGTACGATGAGTCATTTTTTGTCTGAGCTTAGAAGCATATGTTCTTAATGCAGATGTCTCCTCCGTATCCTCCTTCCCTCCATATCCATATCTTCCCTCCATATCATATTCTCTTATAAAGGGGGGAGTTTTGGTTATATAATAAGGAAGGTGGAATTGGGGATACGTTGAAAGTGCCTCCTGTGCTTCTTTGGGAGTGACAAACAAAAATTGATGACATTGAAAACTTGCTTAATCTTGGGCAGTTTAACTTTTCTTTCTGTTTCCTTACGTGAACTGGTGATGATAATAGTTTTCTCTCACAGAGGCGGCTTGGTATATTTAATGAAAACTGTGGATAAAAAGTAAAGTGCATGGTCCAAGGATCACTAAGTATTTATTATTTATTACCATTATCAACGTGATCATCATCATCATCATCTATGAAAATCTCTGTACAAGCCAGTATGTTTCAGGAGCCAGATAATAAAGCATGGGAATGAATTAGGCAAGAAGCTATTTTTCTCAGCAATGCTCTGATATTCCAAACCAAGGAGTCGCGCTTTCGGATCACCAGGAAACCACATTCCTAGTGTAGATTGGCATTTTCATGGGAGGAAATCACACCAGGAGATTTGTTTCACCAAATGAATTTGTGAGTAGAGGTATAAAAAAGTGGAACCAGGATAGGAGAAGGATAACATTGTGACTTCTAGATAATAACCATCTTTGGTAGACAGAATGCTGAGGTCTGGAAACACTTAGGTTACACATGCACCTTAACACAGGATAGCAAGCATTCAATAAACAGTTGCTAAAATTATTATCACTGGGTCCATTTTTGACTTACTGTAAGGCTTAGGCAGCTGAAGAAGAAAATGGACTCCTGAAACAGTTTCAATCATCTACAATAGCCATTTTCTTGGCATGTCGACAGTTTACAATCACTTGGGCTTAAAATAATAAATACAGTGTTGTAGCTCTGACTGGTTAATGAAAATAGAGACAACCATAAATCCTGCAGGAATTTTCTGCTTGGTCAGATGTAAAGAACTATAAGCCAAAAACATACTAGAAATACAGTATACCTTTATCACTTTGCTCAATATTTAATATCTCAATATCTTGAAGGAAGTATAAGATTTCAATAGGCAGAAGGGCTTTTACACTTTAGAAGGAAGTAAAAACATGAGTAAATCACAGAAGAGACAAAATGAAAAAGAATTTCTAAGAACTTTGAGTAGTCTAGTTTGTCTGGGGGTAGGGCTTCCCGTTATTCATGTTTTATTTTATTTTATTTTATAATATTTTATTTTATTTTATTTTTTGAGACAGAGTCTTGCTCTGTTGCCCAGACTGGAGTGTAGTGGCATGATCGTGGCTCACTGCAACCTAAACCTCCCAGGCTCGAGTGATCCTCCCACCTCTGCCTCCTGAGTAGCTGGGACTACAGAGAGGCACCACCATGCTTGGCTAATTTTTGTGTGTGTGTATTCTGTTTGTTTGTTTGTTTGTTGTTGTTTTAGACGGGGTTTTGCCCGGATCCCCAGGCTGGTCTTGAACTCCTAGGTGATCCACCTACCTCAGCTTCCTACAGTGCTGGGTTTACAGGCATGAGCCAAGGTGACTGGCCTCTTTGTGCATGTTCTAGTTATTTATTGTTGCATAACAAAACCCTCCAAAACTTAGTAGGTTAAAACCATAATTTGTAGTGTCTTACGATTTTGTAGTTTGGCGAGATCTTCTGATCACGTGCTCTTGGCTAGGGTCACTCCTGTGTCTGAATTTCATTGAAATCCTGGCAGATTTCCTTGACACGTCCTTCCTCTCAGTTGGTATCTCATCACTGGTGCCTCTCCATGTTACCTCCCTCCGGCAGAATAGCCTGAGCCACTTTATAGCATGGCTGCTTGATTTCAAGAAGAAGCACTGCAAGAGCACAAGTCCCAGTGTGATAACACGTAATATGCTTCTGTTAGAATAATGGTTGCTAATACCCCGTTAACCAAGGCAAGCAAGTAGTCAAGTCTGGAATCAAGGTGAGAAATACAGAAGGGCATAAATACCAACAGGTGTGACTTGTGGGAATTTTAAAAATAGGGGAAGTTGTTAGTTCTAATAGGAAAAATTAAAAGATGGAACCCAACTAGAGTAATTTATTTCCTCATTATAGCAACTTATGTTTGACCGAACTTACTTATATTTACCTTATTTCAACCACAAATCTCAGAAAAAGATGGAAAGAATATTTAGAAAAAAAATAGTAGCAGTAAATTGATCATAGAAAAGAAAATAATTGTGATTTTTAAAGTTGGCAAGCGTTGGTTAGAGGATTCACTTTTTTTTTTTTTTTTTTTTGAGACAGAGTCCTGCTCTGTTGCCCAGGCTGGAGTGCAGTGGTGTCATCTGGGCTCACTGCAACCTCCGACTACCAAATTCAAGCCATTCTCCTGCCTCAGCCTCCCGAGTAGCTGGGATTATAAGCGTCTACCACCATGCCCAGCTAATTTTTGTGTGTGTGTGTGTGTGTGTATTTTTAGTAGAGACGGGGTTTCGCCATGTTGGGCAGGCTGATCTCAAACTCCTGACCTTAGGTGATCCACCCATCTCACTGAAGTGCTGGGATTACATGGGTGAACCACCATGCCCGGCTGGATTTAACTTTAAATAGGGTTAGATTAACATGTGGAAAAAATAAAATAAAATAAAATAAAACCTGTTCTTAAAAGAGGTTTGGTAGATATCTCTGCAAAGGAAACAATCATTCCATAAGAACTAGAATCCAAGAGAAATCAAATAGTAGTATTAGCAAAATCAACTTATGGGGAAATTGTCAGACAATGTCTTTCCTCCCACCTCCAGAGAACCCAAACATAATAAGCAATAAACAGCAGTGGCATTCTGGTAAAAGAAAACTACCTACTTGGGGCTCTTACTGTGTCGCAGATTGTTACATTGGAGACATCCAATGTCACACATCTTCAGGAATGAATACCTTGTATCATCCTGCCCAGCACTGAATCTGGTCTTGGCTGTGTGCCTTGCCTTGGTCAATGAGACATCAGCAAGCATGATGCTAGCAGAGGATTTACAACAGCTTACACAGTGAGGTGTATCCACATGAATGCTTCTCTTAGGATCCGGCTGCCTTATAAGCTCTGGTTTTAAGTACTGAATGATAAGAGAACACATGGAGAGAAGCCTTGGAGAACTGGTAGACATCTTAGATATTTCCATCCTGGCTGAGCTGCCAGCTGAATGTACCTGAATGAGTGATCCTAGCTAATGTGTCACAGGAAATTGAAACAAGAACATCCCATCAAATTCTGCCCAAATTCCAGAACTTCAGAAAATACATGCTTGTTTCATAAAGCACTAAAACATCAGATTACTTGTTATGAAATAATAAGTTTTCAAAAAAGATAACAGGAGAAAAAAAAAGGACCAGAAATTTATGTAAACCTATATGTATGATATAGGGTTACATGAGATAGGCTATAAAGAAAAAAGAAGCAAAAGCAACTTACATCTATCAGGGAAAAACACTAAAATCTCTATTACCCCCTTCTTAGGTTGGTTATTTGGTGGGAGGAGTATTTACATGCCTCTTCATTTCACAACCAAAGAGAATGTTTTCTGTAACTCTCCTGCCAACTGACAAGCCTAAAAAAAGGGAAAGTGTTTTCCCCCTGTTTTCCATTGGAAGTTTTATCTTTTTATTTCCTATGTTTATGATTAATTTTGAGTTTTTTTGTATATATAGCGTGAAATAATAACTGAGGTTCATTCTTTTGAGTGTAAATATCCAATTGACTCATTAACATTTATTGAAATTTCCCAACTAATTTTCTTGGAACTTTTCAAAAATCTATTGATCATCTGTGTGTGGATCCATTACCGGAATTTGTATTGGTACATTGATTTATATTTATCTCCATGCCAATATAATACTGTCTTAATTACTAGAGACTTATGATAATTCTTGAATTCAGATACTGTAAGTCATTCATTTTCAAAATTTATTCTGCTTTTTCAATTTTGCCTTGGCTATCTACATTATTCCCATTTTCATATACTTGTTAGAATTACTTTTTGAATTCCTGTAGAAAACTTGAAAAGATTTTCATGAGGTTGCATTGAATTTTCAGATCACTTTGAGAATTTGCATCTGAACTATATTGAACCTTCCTACTTATGCTTATATATATCTCTCCATTTGTTGAGTTTTTCACTTATCATGGCAATATTTTATAGTATTAAAACATATGGTGTTGAATGTATATTGCTACATTTATCCCCAATTATTTCTCACTTTATATAATAGAAGAAGCAATTATTCATTTTAATTTCCAATTGTTTGTTGCAAGGATATAAAAATACAATTGACTTTTGGATACCGATCTTTTTATCTGTGATCATACTAACCTCATAAATTAGCTCTAGTAGCTATTTTGTAGATTACTTAAGAATTTCTACATGAACAAACATGTTATCTATAGATCAACACAATTTTATTCTTGTTTTTCTACGTATATTTCTTTTATTTCTTTGCTTTGCCTTATTGCTTGTGTTTAGATCTCCAGTATAATATTGAATAAACGTGGTGGGACCAGAAATATTTGCCTTTTTCCCACATCTTAGAGAGAAAGCATCTGGTCTTTTACCATTAGTGGTAAGTTTTGTAGATGCCATTTACCCTAGGTTGCTTAATGTTCTAGATTGAATTGTGTGCCCTAAAAAGATATGTTTAAATTCTAACCCCCAGTATCCATGGATGTGACTTTATTTGAAAATATGGTCTTTACAGTTGTAATCAAGCAAAGGTGAAGTCATACTGGATTAGAGTAGACCTTATTACAAAATTACTGATATCTTTGTAAGAAGAAAGGAGTTACATAGACAAACATAGAGAAAGAGAAATCCATTTGCAGATGGAAGCAGAGAGTGCGGTGATGCATCTATAATGCAAGTAATGCAAAGGATTGCCGGCAACCACCAAAAGCTAGGAAAAGGCAAGGAAGAGTTTCCCTTTGAGCTTACAGAGAAAGCATGAGCCTGATAACAACTTGATTTTGTATTTCTAGTGTCCCAACACTGTGAAGAAATAAATGTCTGTTGTTTTTAGGCATCCAAGTCTGTAATCATTTGTTATGGAAGTCCTACAAAACTAATACACTCAGTTTTTTGATAAACATGTATTGAATATGTTCAAAGGATTTTTTGGCATCTACTGAGTCCAGCACCCTGGATCGCTTGGCCATCCTGGCACCCGTCCTGCCTCTATTGGGAGGATTATTTATTTTTATTTTTATTTTATAGTCTGGCAATGTGATGGATTACTTGAATTGACTTTTAAACATTAAGCCTGTGGTATGTCAATTGTGTGCATCTTTTCCAACTCTGCATTCAGTGACCTGAACAACGATAGCTGGATAGAATTCTGTCATGGTGGGAATACCTACACCAGGGAAACTGGCAAATGTTGCAAATTAGTTTTCTTCCTGATATACCCCACTGGATCTCATTGTTAAACATTTAATGGTACACCACTCTATTAAATTCATTTAGCGTCTGTGATTGATTTCAGTCATGATGTATTATAGTTTTTATACTTTCCTCGATTGTTGTGCTAAAATTGTGTTTAAAAGTTTTGTTTGTTTCCTCTGTCCCCCAGGGCTTTTATGCTACAGTATCCCTGTTATTTTGTTGTCTGGTTTTGACAACAGGTAATACAGATATTATCAAATGATTTGGGAATTATTCTCCCCTCTTCTGTTTCTGGGTAAAATTACATAAAGTTGATATTATTTCTACCTGTAATGTTTAATGGAATTCACCAAGGAAGACATCTGGGCCTTGAGTTTTCTTTGTGGAAAAGTTTTTACTATGATGTCTATACCTTTAATAGATGTAAGGTTATTAAAGTTATTTTTTCCTCTTGAGTGAGTTTTGGTATCTGGTGGCATTCATGGAACCTCTGCATTACATCTAACTTGAATTTGTGCCTAAAGGAGTAATACTTCTCTTTCATTGTGATATTCAAAATTGGTCTTCTCTTTTTTTTCTCTTGATCAGTCTGACCAGAAGTGTAGTATTAATTTCACTGATCTTTTCAAAAAACCAACTTTTGGGTTGATTGATTTTTT
>NW_012104131.1:180557-182478 GCF_000951045.1 Mandrillus leucophaeus | reverse complement strand
ATGATTACCACAGTCAAACATACCCATCACCTCATAATTAATTTTAATGATCCAATTTTAGTTCTACTGTTGGTTTATTGGCTATTCATCTTTGTTTCATTTTACAGTGGTTGCTCTGAGATTTACAATATACATCTTTAACCTACACTTTGCTTTCAAATAGTAATCTATATTATATTCCACATAAGAATCTTACAGCACATACTTCTGTTTATTTACTCCTTTCTTTATATGATTGCTGTCATGCAAATGATTTCTGCCTGTCATCCATATTCCAAATACATGCTTTAAACTATAAATTATTGTTTAATTTTATTTTTCACTGTGGTAAAATGCATATAACATAAAATGTGCCATCTTAGCTATCTTTTAAGTGTACAGTTAAATAGAGTTAAGGGTATTCACACTGCTTTGCAACCAATCTCAAGAACTTTTCTCATCTTTCAAATGAAATCTCTATGTCCATTAAACAGCAACTCCCCTTTCCCTCCTCCTTGTGCCTCTTGACAACCACCAATCTACTTCCTATAAATTTGATTGTCCTAGGTACCTCATAGAATTGAGGTCATACAGCATTTGTCTTTTTATTACTGACTTAATTCACTTAGTACAGTTTTCTCCCAGGTTCATTCATGTTGTAGCATGTCAGAAGTTTTTCCTCTTTTAAGGCTGAGTAATCTTCCACCACAGGTATATACCACATTTTGTTTACCCATTCATTTACCAGTGGATGCTTGGATTGCTTCTACCTTTTGGCTATCATGACTAATGCTGCTGTGAACATGGCTGTACAAAAATATGTTCAAGACCCTACTTTTAAAATTTGGGGAGTATATACCCAGAAGTGGAATTGCTGAATCGTGTGGTAATTCTACATTTACAGTTTTGAGGAACTGATACACTGTGTTCCATAGAGGCTACACTATTTTACACTCCTACCAAGACTGCACAGAAGTTTCAACTTCTCCAAATCCTTGTCAATACTTGTTATTTTCTTTTATTTTGATAGTAGCCAATCTAATGGGTGTGAGGTACTATCTAATTGTGTTTTAAAATTTTTATTTTCTTAATAAATCATGATATTAAGCATTTTTCCATGGTTCATTGGCCATTTGTATACTCATTTAGAGAAATGTCTATTCAACTTCTTTGCCCATTTTTTTAATTGGGTTGTGTAGTGTTTTGTTGATGTTGTTTTGAGTTTTAAGAGTTCTTTATGTATACTAGATGTTAACCCTTTATCAGAAACATGAATTGTAAATATTTTCTCCCATTCTAGATGATGGCTTTTCAGTCAGTTGACTGTGTCCTTTGAAACACAAACTTTTTTTTATTCCAATATAGCCCAACTTATCTATTTTCATTGTTGCTGTTGTTGCTTGTGTTCTTGGTGTCATATCCAACAAGTTATTGCTAAATCCATTATCATGTGAAATATCCTTTAAAAAGATTTTCCATTGAAAAAGTGTTTTTGTGTTCCTCCACACTGTCATAATTTCTGGCTCATTTTATTTCTTTATGACATCCAAATTTCCATCAGCTGTTTTCTTCTGCCTAAAGAACTTTCTGTAGCAATTTTTGTCATGCATGTTTCCAGGTGATACATTTTATCAGCTTTTATTTCTTCTTATTTTGAAAGGTATTTTCACTGGTTAAAGAATTTAGGGCCAACAGGTTTGATTGTTTTCTTTCAGTACATTATTGATACCTCTCTGTTACTTCTCATATGCATAGTTTCTTTTAAAAAATAACTTTATTGAAAATTTAAAAGCAGTACACACACACTTAATGTATGCAATTTGATGAGTTTGGACACCATAAAACCATCACCATAATTAATAAACATATCCATCACTTCCAGAAGTGTTAGGGTGTGTGTGTGTGTGTGTGTGTGTATATGTATGTGTGTGTGTAGAACTCT
>NW_012104131.1:177005-178167 GCF_000951045.1 Mandrillus leucophaeus | reverse complement strand
TCCCAGAAATCTTTTTGTAATTGATTTCTAGAATAACGTTTTTGTGTTCAGACAATATACTTTGTATAAATTCAATCATTTTGTAGTTATTGAGACTTGTTTTATGACCCAGAATATGGTCTATTTTGCAGAAAGTTTTGTGTGCATTTGAAAAGAATGTGTATTCTTCTGGTTTGGGAAGGAATGCACTGTAAATGTCAATTTAGTAAGTGGATTAATATTATTATCCAAGTCCTTTGTATCCTTATTGGTTTTCTTTGTACTTATTCTATCAATTAATGAGAAGTGTTGAAATTCCCAGCTATAGTTGCAGGATTATTTCTGTTTGCATGGGATGTAATTTGCTTATTTTTCCTTGCAGTGTTACAGGTTTTCACTTCATGTATTTTGAAGCTCTGTTATCAGGTATATACACATTTAAGATTATTAAGTCTTCTGATAAATTGACACCTTTTCATTATATGATGTTTCACTTTACCCTTAGTAATACTTTGTTTTAAAATTGACATTGTCTCATATTAATATAGGTACTTTAATTTCTTTTTATTTGTATTTTCTAGGTTTATATTTTTCTATCATTATGCAGTAAATCTTGGTTCCTTTATATTTTAAGTGGGTTTCTTATAAACAGTGTGTAGTTGGGTTTTACTTTTTTAATTCAATCTGACTTTCTACTTTTAAGTAGAATATTCACACAATCTAAATATCTATATTAGTGTAATATCTACATTTAGTGTACTATCAATGATTATAATTACTTTCAAATTTTCATACTTGCTCTGTTTCTTTGTTAAAGTTAATCAAACATTTAAGATACCTTTATGTTACAACTAGTTTTATAAAGTCTGTTGTATTTTTCTCCCAGCTTTAAGATATAATTAACAAATTAAAATTTTATATCTTTATGATCTACCATGTAATATTTTAATAGTCACATACATTGTGACATGATTACCACAGTCAAACATACCCATCACCTCATAATTAATTTTAATGATCCAATTTTAGTTCTACTGTTGGTTTATTGGCTATTCATCTTTGTTTCATTTTACAGTGGTTGCTCTGAGATTTACAATATACATCTTTAACCTACACTTTGCTTTCAAATAGTAATCCATATTATATGCCACATAAGAATCTTACAGCACATACTTCTGTTTAT
>NW_012104131.1:141737-175640 GCF_000951045.1 Mandrillus leucophaeus | reverse complement strand
ATTCCAATATAGCCCAACTTATCTATTTTCATTGTTGCTGTTGTTGCTTGTGTTCTTGGTGTCATATCCAACAAGTTATTGCTAAATCCATTATCATGTGAAATATCCTTTAAAAAGATTTTCCATTGAAAAAGTGTTTTTGTGTTCCTCCACACTGTCATAATTTCTGGCTCATTTTATTTCTTTATGACATCCAAATTTCCATCAGCTGTTTTCTTCTGCCTAAAGAACTTTCTGTAGCAATTTTTTGTCATGCATGTTTCCAGGTGATACATTTTATCAGCTTTTATTTCTTCTTATTTTGAAAGGTATTTGCACTGGTTAAAGAATTTAGGGCCAACAGGTTTGATTGTTTTCTTTCAGTACATTATTGATACCTCTCCGTTACTTCTCATATGCATAGTTTCTTTTAAAAAATAGCTTTATTGAAAATTTAAAAGCAGTACACACACACTTAATGTATGCAATTTGATGAGTTTGGACACCATAAAACCATCACCATAATTAATAAACATATCCATCACTTCCAGAAGTGTTAGGGTGTGTGTGTGTGTGTGTGTGTGTGTGTGTATGTGTGTGTGTAGAACTCTTAACATTAGATTTACCCTCTTAACAAATCTGTAAATGCACAAGACAGTATTGTAAAGTATAGACACTATGTTGTACAGCTGATCTCTATAATTTATTTATGTGGATTTTCTGAAACCTTATACACATTGAATAACACCTCAATTTTCCCTCCTTGTTGCTCTCAACCACCATTCTAGTTGCTGCTTCTATATGTTTGACTATTTTATGTACCTTATGTATTGTAGGTGGGATCATAGACATTTCTCTAAAGAAGACTTTCAAATAGCCAATGGGTGTACAAAAAGGTGCTCAGCATCACTATCAGGAAAATGCACATCAAAACAATGATGAAATATTATCTCATACCTGCTAGAATGTCTATTATCAAAAAACAAAAGATAAATGTTTGCAAAGATGTATAGAAACTGAAAGCCCTGTACACTGCTGGTGGAAATGCAAAATGGTACAGCTGTTATGAAAAACAGAATAGCAGTTACTCAAAAAAGTAAATGTAGAGTTACCATATGAACTAGCAACCCCACTCCTACATACATATCCAAAATTATTGAAATCAGGATGTCAAAGGAGTATCTGCACTCCCATGTTTATTGCATCATTATTCACAAAAGTCAAGATACGGAAACAACCTAAATATCCATCAGTGGATAAATGGATAAAGAAAACGTGGCATATATACTATGGAATATGATTTAGCATTAAAAGCAAAGGTAACCCTGTTATATTTGACAGCATGGCTGAACCTGGAGGACATTATGCCATGTAAAATAAGCTAGTTATATGCATTGTTTATGATAAGAAATCTGTGATAATTCTTGTATTTGCCCTCTGTAGATAACACATCTTTTTTCCTTTGGCATATTTTTTCTTTATTGCTGGTCTTCAACTATTTGATCAAGATATACTTTGGGGTAGTTTTATTATTTTTCTTTTGTCAGAGGTCATTGAGCTTCTTGAATCTGCGAGTTTATAGTTTTTGAAAATTTAGGTACTTTTTAGCCATTCGTTCTTCAAATGTGTTCTGCCTACCTCTTTTCTATTCCTTTCCCGAGACTTCAGTTACATACATCTATGACTAATTGACAGTACCCAGTTACTTGATGGCCTGTTTATTTATTTTTGTGTTGTTTTAGCCTCTCCATAATTTATTTTCAATATTTTCCATTGCTATGTCTTCAAGTTCACTAATATTTTTAATATGCAATATTTAATTTGCTGTCAGTCCCATCCAGTGTATTTTTCATGTCATCTGTTGTAGTTTTATCTCCAGAATTTTCCCTTTTTTCTCCCATTACTCTCTTTCTTGTGCTTATGGTTTTCCTCTGCCGCCTTAAAAATTAAGATATGTTTATAATATAGGCGTACCTCTGAGATATTGCAGGTTCAATTCAAGACCACTGCAATAAAGTGAATGTTGCAAGTCACATAATTTGATGGTTTCCCAGTTCATATAAAAGTTACCTTTATACTATACTGTCAGCTATTTATTATGCAATTATGCTAGAAACAAACATACCTTAATTTAAAAGTATCTATTGCTAAAAAATGCCGACACAAAGATCCAAAGTGACCACATGCTCTTGGGAAAATGGAGCTGATAAGAGCTCGATGCAGGGTTGCCTCAAACCTTCAATTTGTGAAAAATGCACTATCTGTGATGTGCCATAAAGCATGGTACAATAAACCAAGGTATAACCTGTAAATGTCTTGAAACTATGAAGACATTATAATAATTTTTTCAATATCTTAGAGTTGCTTTTCCTACTCCTTTTCAGGAAATTTCTCAGGCCTTATGTAGTTTTCCGTTTTCCATATTCACATGCAGATTATAACTCAGCCAAATACTTGGAAAGTTTTTCTATACATCTTCAAAATTCTCTTTTTGTGTACCTTCCAGAGCTTTGCTCCTTTCACAAAGAACTCCCTTGGAACTCCAATTTAAGTTATATTAGTCTTTTTAGTTCTGCTCTATATGTCTTAAACACTTTTCTACATTTTCCACCTCTTTTATTTGCAATTGAATTTGCATGTTTTCTAATGTCTTGTACTACACTTCACCAATGTTGCCATAATATGTATTAAATTACTTAAAAATTTCTTAATAGAGATATTCTTCTCTAGAATTTCCATTTGATTATTTTCTCTGGTTAAAAAAAAAATTCTATTTTTCCTTCTGTGTTTCCAGCTTTTTCTCTAATTCTTGAACATATTAAATGAAGTGATTTTAAAATCTTCCTCAGCCAACACCAATGTCTGAGTCACCTGTGTATCTGTTACAATTGTTTGTTTTCTCTCTTGATTTTCAGTCATGTGGCCCTTTCTTTTACAAGAATAAGTTTTGTTTCATTTTTTAATTGAATAACAAATGTGTACAAATAAGTATAAAAGCTCTAGAACAAGGTCAGAAAACCTTATTTTGTGAATTAACCAGATAGTAAATACCTTAGGCTTTGTAGGCCACATAGTCCCTTTCTCATATTTTTCTTTGCTTTTTTTTTTCCTTTTTTAAACCACCTTTTAACATGTAAAAAATGTTTTAGCTCGAATAGTGTATAAAAGCAGGTCATGGCTCATTTGGCCCAGAGGCCATAGTTTTTCAAGCCTTGCTCTAGAGCAAGCTTGTCCAACCCATGGCCCATGGGTCACATGCAGCCCAGGACAGCTTTGAATGTGGCTCAGCACAAATCATAAACTGTCTTTAAATGTTATAAGATGTGTTTTGCAATTTTTTTTAGCTCATCAGCTATCATTAGCATTAGTGTATTTTATGTGTGGTCCAAGACAATTCTTCTACCAGTGTGGCCTAGGGAAGCCAAAAGATTGGACAACCCTGCCTAGAGAGTCTTATCTTCTATTATAAAGGATTTGCCCTTCCTTCTAATTGGCAGATATAATTGTCCCTCAATATCCAGGGATACCATGGATATCAACGTTTGTGGGTGCTCAAGTCCTTTATATAAAATGGTGTAGTCTTTGCGTATAACCTATGTACATCCTTTTGTGTACTTTAAATCACCTCTAGATTACTTATAATACCTAATACAGTGCCTACACATTACTTCATTTGCATGGATTCAGTGTACTACTGAAGTTTTGCTTCAACCTTTTAAGTTTTGCTTTTTGGAACACTGTGGAACTTCTTTTTCTGAATATTTTTGATCTGCAGATGGTTTAGTTCATTAATGCAGAATCCACAGATACAGAGGGCCATGTGCAGAGTGGTGGTTGGTCACCTTAATATGAGCAGGGACTGTGCTGAGTTGAACCCCTATAAGGCTCTGGCTCTGCTTTAAGCATGACCCTCCAGTCTTATTTAGTCTTCTACCCCATGCAGCTCCAGTGTCTGGAAAAACTGAGAAGAAAACTGACTGTGTGCATGAGGTCTCCCAAGCCTGTGTTGTCCCCACCCTGACCCTCTCACACCACACACACACACACACTCACACACACACACACACGGATTCTCACCAAGCTTTAACCTAGATCCTGTTTCTTGCCCATGCACAGAATTGGCATATACCCCTTGGATAAGCAGACAAAAGCCAGCTAACCTCTCTAGATTTATTTCATTTTTGTCATGTTAGCCTTTCTACTTTTATTTTTCATTACCTGTTTAATGCTCCACTTCCTTCAAACAGATAATTTCTATATTTTACTTGGTTTTGTTAGTTTTTCTGAGAAGGAGTGCTGTGCTCCCATGAGTTACCCTATCCCACTGAACTCAGACTTTTGAAAAATGGTATAATTTTTTTTAAGAAATCATACACTTAACCTTGCACAGTTTGACCTCAGCCTACATTCCAATCATGTCTCAACTATCTACATGCCTGAACTGTCCTCAGTGACTCAGTCCCAACTTGCTGAATGCTACAAATACTCTTTCAAGGTTCTTGCTAGAATTCCCTCATTCTACCTATCTGAACCTCTGCTTGTAGAAGTAAAATCTACTTAACTCTTATCCATAGTCATGTGCTCCTTGAAGTTAGGGCCCAAGTCTTGCTCATATTTGGATCCCTCCAGTGTCTCTTAGGTGTGGGCTTAACACATACCAAGAAACCAATAAATACTTGATCTTCATTCAATAGCCTATATTTAGTATTTTGGCAATCTTTGTCCTTTCTTTCTATGACTTCCTAATCTAACAATGTCCAGTTCCGGGTAAGTATTTCATTAGTTGAGTTTTTTCTTAGTGACAGCATCAAATTCTGAGCTCCCCGAACTCCAGGTCAGCCACGTGGAACCAGATAAACAGAAACTCCTGTATCTATATGCTGAACAGGCTAGTGAAATTGAAATCTTTGTCTTTCACGTATTCTAAATCTAACATCTGAAAATAGTTTGGAATTTAACATTGAGATACATCTTTATCTAAAATGGCCATAGCAACCCAAATGGCTGTTTCTTATCAGGTGATAAAAATAGACTTTCTTTTCATTTTTATTTGTTCTTTTCTTTATGCGTTTTTATTATAGAGGCAGACAATATGTCTGTTGGAGGAAAGTTGGCCATAAGACTTTTTCAAGATTTGAGTTGCAGCATACCAGGCTCAAGGAAGGTTGTTTTATCCATACCATGACTTTGGCATTTTTTTAAGGAACAAATTCATCTTGACACCTTTTTGTTAACTTAGAAGGAAAAAAACCTTAAGGAAACAACATATAATAATAACAACTATTGCTTCTTGAGAGTTTATCTGTTGACATCCTTATACTAAGAATTTGTCCACATTATCTTTCATTTAAAATTCACAGCAATATCATTTACATACTATTATCATTGTCATTTTATAACTCAGGCTAAGATTAGGTAGTTTTCCCAACAGCAAACCTCTAGCAAGTGTCAGGACAACAGTTTTACCAAAATTTATCTCAATCCCAAAGCCCGTATACATAACATTCAGTGTTATTAGCACTCTCCTAAGACCTGGAAAGTCAACAAAATTACTTCCTAGGGTAGGAGTCAGAGTCAAACTGAAATAATATGGTGTGAACGTACGTGACTTAAAGTTTTAAACTGGATCGGGTAAACAGAATGTAAATTAATCTTGACTGTAAAACTGATGTGAATGACAGCATTTTACACAGAAAAGTTAATGAATTAACAAAGTTAAAACATTTTCCTGCAAACATCTACAACAGAAAATGCATTATTAAAAAGTAATATGAGTTTCAAATATAAAAAAACCTAAGATGTATATACTGTTATGGTTCCAACACACTGGAACAAGCCTGCCAAGACACCTGTGGAGGACTGTTGTCAGATGCCTATTTTCCTCGAAAACTAAACTTACCTTATGGGAGCAAACTCATAGGAGAAGGTTGGTCTCATGTTAATGCCTTTATTTTCTGAAGGTAAAGGCAGTTCAGAATGTAGGGTGGGGTCTGTCACACAGATTTAACTCCTTGGCCACTTCCTCACCTCTTCCTGTTTGTTAGTAAAAATTTTAATAGCTATTAAAGTATGTATGGCAGCAAACCAAAGCATGAGAAATATGAAAATGGGGAAAGTATCATGGATTCCACTTCTTCTGGAAGCCAGCAGACCTTCTGTGCCAGGGCAGCTGTTGAGAATGCAGCACATGGCTGTTGCCAGGCTCTGGTAACAGTGGTGGCTCTCATGAGAAGATGACCATTTGCCATTCTCAGAGGACATAAGGTCCACAGATGGAGGAATCAAGACCATAGAGGGGAAACACTCAGCAGCTAGCATCACCATACAGGTGGGGAGATACCTTGCTCAGAAATACTTGTGAGCCACTGTACTCAGAAATAACTAACAGGAACTTATCAGCAGACTCCGGTATGCCGCACATAAAGCACAGTGTTCAAAATAATGGTGACTTAATACAGCAGCACAAAGGAGTAAATATTTTAAAATGTATAATATGATCATATACCATATGGAGTTGTATGTATGTATATGTAATAGAGTGTGTGTGGTATGATTGTGTCTGTGTATGTGTGAATACAAACATACATACATGTCGTCCTGCATAAAGTAACATTTTGCCTCTCTGGAAATTGTTTTCTATATGGAATATTTTATGGGAGGGTATATATAGAAAACAGTCATTTATTCACTATATGTTTAATACCAAGCAAAAATTTTAACAACATCAAGTTAGTATATTAACTATGTAATTCTTGACTGGATTGTCCTTTCTCCACCTTCTGCCTGACTGACTGGACTTTTTCATGTGATAATGTGGCCTTCTCCACCCTATCTACTAGGTCAAACCCCTTGATCCTCTGGTGTTCTGATTTTCTTTGCCATAGCAATGATTACACTTCCCTTATATGGCAAGATCTGTATCATATTATTCAACACATATAGAGTAATTATATATACCTCTATATCCTCAACCCCAGCAGTGTACCAGGCACTCAATAAATACTTCATTTGAGCTCCATGTTCTCCCAAATTGAAAGCTTCCCTTAGAGAAATATTCAACAATGATTTGTACACTAACCTGGCTACTGAGTCACCTTTCCAATCAGTATTTACTATGGGAACTTTACTGTTTATATAAATATGTTTAAGTTTACATTAAATTTTTCTATCATACAAAGCTGATAGGAAACATTTGCAGGACTGAAGAGACCATTCCCTAGCCTCCAAAATCAAACCATACAGAAGGCCGCATATTTTGCATAAAGTGTATAAAACATTTCACACTATAACTTTAAACACAAATTCTTTGAAACATTCTGCATATTCCAGTTTATCCTACTGATTAACCAAAAAGAAAACAATAAAAGTAAAACTTTGAAACAACCATGATAGGTTTAGTGAGCTAAAATAATTATTATACGTTAATTATTAAATATTCATTGAAAATGAATTAAAGACTGTTACAACATTTTATTTTAAACACATTTCAAAAGATCATTAATGTGAACTTTACAGATTTGAATTATTATTTCAAAAATGGTTTATCTTTTTCTCTGGATCATCTTTAATTATCTTTTATACTCGACTTTTAATCCTTAAGTTTTTTCTATCCTATAATTTCTCTAGCAAGTAATTACTTGGTAAAGCAATATTTACAAGTCCTAAAGAAGGTATCAGTTTTTTAAGTTTAAGAAAACTTTCTCTGTAATATAAATAACAATGACTTATTTTGTACTCTTTTAAATAGTAAAAATACTATTAAACAAATAAACTTTTATTCTTATAGCATCCTTGTTTCTGTTTTGTAAGAAAATCCTGCAGTACACTTATTGGTACTCATCTATTCAATCTATTTTAGTGGGTCTGTCACCTAACTTTACTTCAGCCTTTGTCTTGAGCTTTGAAGTCCTGGCAACTAGATATCGGTGTCATTATATTCATTATTTAATTCCTCATTAAGATTCAGTCCTTCCTTTCTAGCAAATGTCTACCTGTCTAAACCTACTGGTATAATTAGAGGCTTCAATAAGGAACAAATAGATACATTAAATTTAGAAAGGATTTCCTTTGTATGTATCAGTCGAAATATCCCATTTCTCATAAATATGAAATACTCTGATGTATATGGGGCCCTAACTAGAGGGGCCAGTTTTCTCTTTTATATTTCCAAAACTAAATAATGTCTTTCATGCTAAGCAGGAAAAAACATAAAAGCTTAAACAGTAAGTGTCTGAGATTTAGAACTTCATCTTTGATTGTCAAAGCAAGTCTAAGTTTTTAATTGCATAGTTCAGCTTAGAATTTTTAAAATATTTTCTTCACTTCAAGCTTGCATGTAGCCATTTAGTTAACAATACCATTCTCTTTTCTCAGGAATATTTATTTGATACTCCATGAGACACTATTATACCCACTGCATAAATTTGAGATAATGTTATGTAGTATGGGAGAAAAAACTTTAGGTCATGTAAATCTGAATTTCCACACTGGTTTCATCATTCTCTAGAAAGATGAACTTTGTGGCAAGTCATTGATATTTCTCAGTATCAGCTTCCTTATTCATAAATCTGACTTAGCAATACTTATAATGTTTCAAGGTTTAAGGATAAATATGTTCAGTACATATATATATACACACACACACACACACATATTCAATTAGTGCTAATTATTATTGTGTCTATCTTCAAACATTGATTCAATCATTTTACTTTTCCATGGCTAGTCATTTCACTGACTTTTTAAAATACTTGAAAACCAGAATCCTCTTATTTGTAATATTCAGGAATGAATAATAAAGTAATTTTCAATACAAAATATTATTAGCTCACTGTTTTATGGAAAAAGCATTTTATTTTTAAAATAATCACAAATTATTTGCTGCATTCATGCATATTTTTAAAAACAATGGAACATATTATTGAAAGTCGGCATGGTTTAGGAGACAATGCTTTGGATCAGGCAGAATCTCACTGTTTCCCAGACTGGAGTGCAGTGACACAATCCCGGCTCACTGCAACTTCCACCTCCCAGACTCAAATGATCCTCCCACCTCAGCCCCCCGAGTAGCTGGGACTACAGGCACGACCTGTAGTCAGGCAATTTTTTGTATTTTTCGCAGAGACAGGGTTTCACTATGTTGCCCAAGCTGGTCTCAAACTCCTGAGCTCAGATGATCCACCTACACTGGCCTCACAAAGTGCTGGGATTACAGGCGTGAGCCACCACATCTGGCCAGAAGTCCTAGTTTCCAGTACCACATTTTCACCATTTAATTCCATAAGTGATCTTAGACATTTAATTTTAAGAGGCTCAAAATCATCAGCTGTAATATTGAAATTCAATGAGAATTATCTTCAAGCTTGCTCCCAGCTTTAGCATCTATAGTTTATTTGTATGTGTATGTATGGATTTACTCAACATAAATCTCATTAATCATTTTTATATCCCTAGCACCTAGAACACTGCCTAGTCCCTGATGGTATTACATATTTGTTTTTTGTTTTGTTTTGTTTTGTTTTTGTTTTTCAAAAAGAAGGAAAAAGCAAACAGGCAGGGAAAAAGCATGCCAGAGATAGAGGGAGGTAAAGAAGAGAGGGAGAGAGGAAGAGGTATTTAGAAATGTGGCATAAAAGGCTATTGCCTATTTAGTACAAGTTTTACCCTGGGAAAACCATATCAAAGGAAAATGGGGTCACCATTTGCTCTTTACAATTCGGCCTCTTTCCTCACTTCTGGAACACTTCACTCACATCAAGGCACATCATTTCCAAGAGTTTCACAGCTGCTTGATCAAGATATTGTCATCATTTCTCAGCAATAGCGAATTGTATTAGATTGCTAAAGGTTTTGCTTCTTTGTCTCTTTGGATTTTATTTCTTCTGTCCATTCTTTTTAAAGCATTATAATTTACATCCAGGACTAATATTTATAAGAGATTTAAGAATTCTGTTGTCTCTTTTAGTACGAGTTGTCTTTTTTAGTTTCACTTTTGTCACCCAGGCTGGAGGGCAATGGCATGATCTCCGCTCACTGCAACCTCTGCCTCCCGGGTTCCAGCGATTCTCCTGCCTCAGCTTCATGAGTAGCTGGGATAACAGGCACCCGCCACCATGCCCGGCTAATTTTTTGTTTGTATTTTTAGTAAAGATGGGGTTTCGCCATGTTGACCAGGCTGGTCTCGAACTTCTGGCAATCCAGTGATCCACTCGCCTTGGCCTCCCAAAGTGCTGGGATTACAAGCGTGAGCCACCTCTCCCAGCCAAGACTTGTCTTTCAACAAGACCTAATGAACACTCAGTTTGCAGAACAGGCAGTTTTTTACAGGAGTTTTCTTCAAAGGGAAATGGGTTCCTGGAGTGTAAACTTCATAATATGCAGAGGATGGTATCATGAGTGTAGGCAACAGATGTTTACTGATCATGATTTAAAAAAAAAAAAAGAGTGTTTCGTTCTCTAGCTTCTATTTTTTTCTAAAATGTAAATGATCTTAAATTGTTAAGT
The DNA here is from genome assembly GCF_000951045.1 of Mandrillus leucophaeus. Taxonomy (NCBI): domain Eukaryota; kingdom Metazoa; phylum Chordata; class Mammalia; order Primates; family Cercopithecidae; genus Mandrillus; species Mandrillus leucophaeus. The sequence goes on along the minus strand of NW_012104131.1, from coordinate 165,158 downwards.
GTTCAAACGATAAATAAAAGTTAAGGTAGCATTTCCAAAGAAATGTATAAGCAATATGGCATCCAGGCAATTTCTGTTTTACACTATACTCAGTCTTTTCTTTCAATGCTAATATGTCAAGCTGAAAATCTTTCACTTACTGTTGAAGGTAAAATAACACCATGGAGGGAGGTGAATAAATTGTCATAAAACACATAATGAACTTTCAGAAAATACTGTCCATTATTTCTAAGAGAAAACTCATAGAGGATAAGAAAATGAACTTGCAAAATGATTCAAGAAATAATAGACAGCTGATACACAGAAAAATAAATGCAAAGTGGAGAGGGAAGAGATTTTATTAAAGATGAAGAAGGTCCATATATTCTTCCTTAATTACAGTTATAAGCTTTAGAGACATTCTTTCTTAGATTTTTTGGCAGTCATTTGTTAGACTTCAGATTGACTGTTCTATGTGAATTAATTGCATCTTCAAATTGTGAAAATTATTTTTGAAGTGGAAGATCCCTGTGTTCATAAGAATTGAATATCTACTATTGCAGGGAAAAAGGATGCTAAGAAAATGTATTTTCAGTTAAGGTAGCAGCTACTATGGATAGTTATTTATGTATTTATTTATTTGGTTTTGGCGGGGTTTTGAGACAAGGTCTCACTCTGTCTCTCAGGTTGGAGTGCAGTGGTGCAATCTCGGCTCACTGCAACCTCTGCCTCCAGGTTCAAGTGATTCTCCTGCCTCAGCCACCTGAATACCTCAGATTACAGGCACATGTCCCCACAAATTGGCTCATTTTTGTGGTTTTCCTTTTTTGTTTGTTTGTTTGTTTGTTTTTTGTAGAGACAGGGTCTCGCCATGTTGCCCAGGCTGCCCTTGAACTCCTGAGCTCAAAGCAATCCAGCCACCTCAGCCTCCCAAAGTGCTGGGATTACAGGCATGAGCTACCATGCCTGGCAATGTGTTTATTTTTATTTTCTCTTCATAAATTATTTGGGGAGAAAAAGATTATTATTCAGTGAAGGAAAATTTTGGTGACATGAATGGGTATTCAGGTGAGCTTTGTCAGATTACATTTTGAAGCTAGTATTACAATCATTTTAATGGAAGTATGTACTTATCTGGGGGTGCATGTGCCTGTAATCTGAGATATTACCCTAATTGTAAGTCTTTCTTGGTGTCTATATTGTATCATTTATTCAACAAACAATTTTTAAGAACCTATTTGTGGCAGCCGTTAGTTTAAGCACTGAAGATGGAGCAGTTTTAAAAAAAGGCAAAATTCCCTCCATTTCACAGCTGATTTTCAAATGGGAGAATGAATGAATGGAATTTCATAAAGTTCTATGAAGAAAGAATAATGAATGGAAGGGCATAGGAACTGCAGAGATGGGTGGAAGATGGCAGTTTTAAAGTGCATAACCCAGGAAGGTCACTGAAACATCTGAGTAAAGACCTGAAAGTCTTAAAGAAGTAAGTACGGATGCCAAGACCAACTCAGTCAGGAAGACCCTAAACCAGCAGTGCTAGAGGAATTAAAGGCACACCACAGAAATATAGAGGTGTGAAGTGGGAAATCAGGGGTCTCACCGCCTTCAGAGCTGAGATCTCCGAACAGAGATTTACCCACGTATTTATTAACAGCAAACCAGTCATTAGCATTGTTTCTATAGATGTTAAATTAACTAAAAGTATCCCTTATGGGAAATGAAGAGATGGGCTGAATTAAAGGAATAGATTGGACTAGTTAGCTGTAGCGGGAGCATGTCCTTAAGGCACAGATCACTTATGCTATTGTTTGTGACTTAAGAATGCCTTTAAGCAGTTTTCTGCCCTGGGTGGGCCAGTTGTTCCTTGCCCTCATTCCCGGAAACCCAAAACCTTCCAGCTTGGGCATTAGGGCCATTATGAACATGTTACAGTACTGCAGAGATTTTGTTTATGGCCAGTTTATGGCCAGATTTTGGGGGACTTGCTCCCAACATGTCCCCCTTGTCTGATTTGCAAATTGATAAAAAGCAAAGGCAGCTTTGTCACGGTGAGCTACTTCTTGCAGGAGTCAGGATCCACATCTGCACGTTATACAAAGAAAAACAACACAGATTAAAAGCATGATCATCATTGAAATTATAGAGCTTCCAAGTGTTTTTATCCATTTAAATGGGTTACTAGCTGCTAATTTGTGTGCAGCACCTTTAAGCACCCCAGTTCCTGGCATTAAGGTCAGATGTGCCTGGGATGCTTTAAATATTTGTTATCTAATTTTGCAATATCCAATGATAAGTTTATAGAGTGTCTTTCTAGATGCCTTTTTATTCTTTCCCAAATTTTGATCTTATTAAGAGTTAATAATAGTTTCCACAAATCCTTGTATTTAGCTCCTAGAGCGAGCCATATCATGAGGTTGAGGTGCCACTATACCACCATGGTTCCAGGTAATAGGAACTCTTGCTGTACTTCTTTTTATGTCTACCATCTGACCATTTTGTTCAGATCATCTGAACATAGTGTGGCCATGGCTCCACAGACTGAAAGGTGCAATTCAAGCTAAACATCCCCTTAGGGGACCAATCAATAATGATTCCATAGGAATTGTTGTGCAGCATCTCTGCCTGTTCTGCAAAGCAATCTTCCTAAACAAGTACGTTCATTATTTCTGGTCAGGTCCAATCCTGTTTACAAATAGGATTTTGAGGGTGATATGCCTCAATAATAGGAGCAGATTTATTATGGTAAATACTGAGATCAGAAAGCATGTGTAACTGTGTCATAGAGTGACTATATGCGGGCATTATTACCAGCTCAGATTGATAAATATGCCTAATAAGTATAATTGTTCTGTGTGTCAGCCTTTGTTGAAGGAATACTCATGGCAGTGGTGATAACTGCTATCACAGCTACCATTAAATTATTCACTGTGACTGGCTGTCCCGCTTTCCTCAGGTTTTCTTCCACCATCTGTGACAGCTTCTTGATCCGTCCCCGGGTGGGTGGCTGTGTTCGACGGGTGTTGCTCGTGACCTTTGGGGTCCTCCTCAGCGTCAGTCTCGACATGGCTGCAACCTGGGGTTCCCGGGATCCTCCCAGAGTCTCTTCCTTGGCATCTGGCTCATGATAAGGTTTCAGGTGTCTTGATGGTATCCAAATCAGCTGTTGATTTTTGCCTGGAGAAATACAAGCATAATCTCTACCCCAAGTTATTATTTTACCTATTTCCCAAGTTTTTGTTATTGGATCTCTCCACCACATCAGTTGTTCTGCTTCTGTCTTTGCAGCTGGTTCCTGTAAATGCTGTTCAGCTGCTGATAATATCTGGCCTTTGGGAAGGCTCAAGAAATTTAAAGTTAATAATGCTAGATTCAGTTGCATCTCTGGTGTTCCATATTCTCTGTCTCCACCTTTCTGCTTTTGCAACTGCTGTTTTAGGGAAAGATTCATTCTTTCCACTATGGCTTGTCCTTGAGAATTGTATGGGATACCAGTAATGTGTTTAATATTCCACATAGAGAAAAATTTAGCTAGAGCTTGGCTAGTATAGCCTGGGGCAATATGTGTTTTCATAGAAGCTGGAATGCCCATCACCACAGAACACTGCAAAAGATGATGTTTAACACAGGCAGAAGACCCTCTTGTTTGGCATGTAGCCCAGACAAAGTGAGAAAAGGTGTCCACACATACATGTACATAACCTAGTCTCCCAAACGAGGGAACATGTGTGACATCCATTTGCCAAAGAGAGTTAGGTTCCAGTCCTCGAGGATTAACTCCTTCTGTAAAAGATGAGGAATGTACCATTTGGCAAGTTGGGCATCGCTGGATAATAGTGTTATCTTCTTGCCAGGTAATGCTGTATCTGCATTTGAGACCAGAGGCATTAACATGGGTTAGATTGTGAAAGTGTCTAGTATTAGATATTGCATTAGCAACTAGGTGATCAGCCAGTTGATTCCCTTCAGTCAAAGGTCTGGAAGAGGTGTATGGGCCCTAATGTGAGTGATGTAAAAAGGTTGCATTCTACTTCTAACTGCTGGTTGCAATTGGGTAAATAAAGTCATCAGTTGTTCATCTGTATGAAATCATAACTGAGCATTTTCAATTAACTGTGTGGAATGAACCACGTATGAAGAATCAGAAATCACATTAATAGGCATATCATAAGCAGTCAATACCTCAATTACAGCTACAAGCTCCGCTTTTTGAGCTGAAGTATAGGGCATCTGGAAAACTTTACCTTTTGATCCAAAATAAGAAGCTTTACCATTACTAGACCCATCTGTAAAACAGTGAAAATGCTTAGCAGGCTGCAGGTTGTTTACTGCAGGAATTGTAAATGCAAACCGTTCACAGTCTTGCTCAGCTAAGGGGATAGTAAAGAAACAGTCTTTTAAATCTGTGACTATTAAAAGCCAGTTTTTTGGAATTAAAGCACGAGAAGGCAATCCTGGCTGTAATGCTCACATAGGTTGTATCACTGAATTGATGGCTCTTAAGTCAGTTAACAATCTCCATTTACCTGATTGTTTCTTAATTACGAAAACTGGAGAATTCCAAGGGGAAAATGTTGGAGCTATGTGCCCATTTTTTAATTGTTCAGTAACTAATTTCTCCAAAGCCTCTAGCTTCTCTTTACTTAGCAGCCATTGTTCTATCCAAATTGGCTTATCTATTAACCATTTTAAAGGTATAGGTTCTGGAAGCTTAACAATGGCCGCCTTCAAAAATTATTTCCTAATCTTTGGCGGGATCTATGTTTTTCCGCTTGAAGTGGTTTTTTCAAACCTTGCAAATTTTTTCCTAGTCCCATACCAGGGACATACCCCATTTCATGCATCATATGTTGACTTTGAAGGCTATATAATTGTTCTGGAATTAGAACTTTTGCTCTCCACTGTTGTGATAAATCTCTTCCCCATAAATTTATAGGTACAGAAGTTATAATTGGTTGAATAATCCCAGGTTGTCCATCGGGCCCTTCACAATGCAAAATCTAACTAGTTTGATAGACTTCAGGGGCTTTACCAACTCCAACTATGTTAAATTGAGCGGGTTGAATTGGCCACATGGATGGCCAGTGCTGTAGAGAAATGACCGAAATGTCCGCTCCTGTATCTACCAAACCTTTAAATTTCTTTCCCTTAATAGTTATTTCACAGATAGGACGTTTATCAGTCATTTGATTTACCCAATAAGCTACTTTGCCTTGTTTATTTGTGCTTCCAAATCCTCCTGTTCATTTAATTTCACTTTTTCTCATTCCCACATATGGCACAATCAGGAACTATGCTATGTGCTCTCCTGGCTCTGCTTTCCAGGGAACAGAAATAGATACAACAATTTTAATTTCCCCATTGTAATCTGAATCAGTGACTCCTGTATATATTTGTACCCCTTTTAAACTTACACTAGCCCTTCCTAAAAGTAATCCTATAGTCCCTGCTGGCAAGGGTCCGCACACTCCTGTTGGGACCTTTTGTAGGGGTTCCCCAGGCGGAAGGCTCACAGCTTTTGTGCAGCATAAATCTACTGTGGCACTACCAGCCGTGGCAGGGGACAGACATTGTACAGGGGTGAGGGAATGGCTTGAGCTGGAAATGCCCCAGTTTAGAACAGATGGGCCCTAAAGGAAGGGTATTGTTCTCCATCTGAAGTGATTTTTTCCCAAGCTCTAATGCACACTCCTCTAAGCTGTTCTATGGCATCATCCTGCATGACCAGTTGTGCATCTACACCAGCACAGCCACCAGCCCACAAAAGTTGGTCTGCAGTTTTATTAATTTGAGGTTGGGCCTGAGCCTTGTGAGCAGTCTGAATGGAAGCTTCATCTGCCCACCAATTTTCAAACTGTAAGAACTGAGCAGGAGTTAGACAAGCTGAGTAAGAGTGTCCCAGTCAGTAGGTATCATTCGACTGGAAACAGCAACATTCTTTAACAGTCCCATTACAAAAGGAGAACCTGGTCCATACTCATTTATAGCTTGTTTAACTTATTTGAGTAATTTAAAAGGAAAAGGCTCAAATGTAGCTATAATATTTCCCTGTTGATCTGGTGGATGTATTCTTAGAGGGAACTGTCAAGCCTCTAGATCACCCTCTTGTCTAGCTTGCTGAATTCCTGCCTGAATAGAACTAAGAGCGGTCGCTTGAGGCACTACTCGAACACTCACTGGGGCAACTACTTTTTGCCCAGTGTCCTCTGGAAAAGAAAGATCCGGAGGGTCATTTTCTTCAAAAGAATAAGGAGGGAGTGCAGAAGGGTAGGGATGAACCTGTCCTTCCTTTGCCGCTTTAGCTTTAGCTGGTAAATAAACATGCTCTGTAACCTCTTCTGTTACTTCCTTATACCCTCGTTCCTCCTCCTCATCAGTGTGAAAAAGTTCCAAGGTGGAACGAACCAGACCCCACACCTGTCCCATTGTTACCCTGATGCTTCCGAGCTCCCCTTCTTACTCACCGCAGGGATTCCTTTAAGAGTACTCGGGTGTCCTCCAGCTAGTTTTCCGTTCCAGCTGTTGCTCCGGCAACATTTCTACCTGGATTCGAACCCCCACGAATGGGGCCACTTGCGAGACCAGCTGGGTCAGGGTGACCCTAACCCAGCAGTGCTAGAGGAATTAAAGACACACCACAGAAATATAGAGGTGTGAAGTGGGAAATCAGGGATCTCACAGCCTTCAGAGCTGAGAGCTCCGAACAGAGATTTACCCACGTATTTATTAACAGCAAACCAGTCATTAGCATTGTTTCTATAGATGCTAAATTAACAAAAAGTATCCCTTATGGGAAATGAAGGGATGGGCTGAATTAAAGGAATAGGTTGGGCTAGTTAACTGCAGCAAGAGCATGTCCTTAAGGCATAGATCGCTGGTGCTATTGTTTTTGGCTTAAGAATGCCTTTAAGTGGTTTGCCGCCCTGGGTGGGCCAGGTTTTCCTTGCCCTCATTCCTATAAACCCACAACCTTCCAGCTTGGGCATTAGGGCCATTATGAACATGTTAGAGTGCTGCAGAGATTTTGTTTATGGCCAGTTTTGGAGCCAGTTTATGGCCAGATTTTGGGGGGCTTGCTCCCAACATATGGACACCTGGGGAAAGTGTGGTTCTGCCACACAGAATAGCAAGTGCTAAGGCCTGAAGGCAGGATTATGTCTCAGGTGTCAGAGAAATAGACCTATGGGCCATGTTAAAGGTTTTGCTTTTGCCCAGAGTGACATGGGAAGCTGTGAAAGATTTGGAGCAGACACGAAACATAACCAGTTTTAGGGTTTTATAGGATACATGACTGTGCTGTTGAAAATAGACTATTGGTGTACAGTATAGTTCAAAGTTGGGTAATATGATGCCTCTGGCTTTTTTCTTTTTGCTTAGGATTGCTTTGGCTATTCGGGCTTTTGTTTTTGATTGCATATGAATTTTAGAATAGTTTGTTTCTGTTTCTTTGAAAAATGACATTGGTAGTTTTCTAGAAATAGCATTGAATCTATAGATTGCTTTGGGCAGTGTGGCCATTTCAATAATGTTGATTCTTCCAATCCATGAGCATGGAATGTTCTCCATTTGTCTGTGTCATCTATAATTTCTTTCAGCAATATTTTGTTGTTCTTCTAGAGCTCTTTCACCTCCGCAGTTAGATGTATTCCTAGGTATTTTATTTGTGTGTGTGTGGCTATTGTAAATGGGAGTGCATTCTTGATTTAGCTCTCAGCTTGTATTTTTTTGCTGTATATAAATGCTGCGGATTTTTGCACATTGATTTCGTATCCTGAAATTTCTCTGAAGCTTATCAGCTCAAGGACCCTTTTCACAGTCTTTAGGGTTTTCTAAGTTAGAGTCATATTGTCAATGAGAAGAGATCGTTGGATTTTTCCTTTTGCTATTTGTATGCCTTTTATTTCTTTCTCTTTCCTGCTTGCTTTGGATGGGACTTCCAGTACTATCAGGTTGGTGCAAAAGTAATTGCAGTTTTTGCCTTTAAAAGTAATGGCCGGGCACGGTGGCTCACGCCTGTAATCCCAGCACTTTGGGAGGTCGAGGCAAGTGGATCACGAGGTCAGGAGATGGAGATCATCCTGGCTAACACGGTGAAACCCCATCTCTACTAAAAATACAAAAATGGTGGCGGGCACCTGTGGTCCCAGCTATTTGGGAGGCTGAGGCAGGAGAATGCCGTGAACCCGGCGGGGCGGAACTTGCAGTGAGCCGAGATCACGCCACTGCACTCCAGCCTGGGCGACAGAGCAAGACTCTGTCTCAAAAAAAAAAAAAAAAAAAAAAAAATAATGGCAAAAATCACAATGACTTTTGCACCAACAATATATTGAATAGCAGTGGTAAGAGTAGGAATCCTTGTCTTGTTCCAGTTTTCAAGAGGACTGCCTCCAGCTTTTGCCTGTTCAGTACGATGTTGGCTGTGGGTTTGTCATACATGGTTCTAATTATTTTGAACTTTTTTTCAACGCATAGTTTCTTGAGGGTTTTTATCATGAAAAGATGTTGGATTTTATTGAAGGCTTTTCGCATATCTATTGAGATAAACGTAAGGTTTTTGTTTCTAATTCTGTTTTGTGATGAATCACACCTACTGATTTGCATATGTTGAACCAACCTTGCATCCAATAAATGAAACCTACATGATTGTAGTGATTTAACTTTTTGATGTGCTGCTGAATTTGGTTTACAATATTTTGTTGGGGAATGTTGGCATTTGTTTTTCTTTTTCATTGTGTGTTTACCATATTTTGGTATCAGAGTGATACTGACTTCATAAAATGAGTTAGGGAGGAATTCCTCCCCTCAGTTTTTAGAATAGTTCAAGTAGAATTGGTACCAGCTCTCCTTTGTACATCTGGTAGAAGAATTCAGCTGTGAATTCCTTTGATTGGGGCCTTTTATTGGTTGGTGGGTTTTGTTTTATTATTACTGATTCAATTTTAGAACTTAAGATTGATCTATTCAGGGTTTCGATTTCTTCCTGACTCAATCATGGAGGCTGTATGTTTCCAGGGATTTATCCATTTCCTCTCAACTTCCTAGTTTATGTGCATAGAAGCGTTCAAAACACTCTCTGAGGATCTTTTTTATTTCTAGTGGATCAATTGTAATGTCACCTTTGTCGTTTCTGATTGTGTGTCTTTGGATTTTCTCTTTTTTTTTCCTCTGTTAATCTAGCTGGTGGTCTATCTATGTTGCTTATCCTTCTAAAAACCAGCTTTTGGTTTTGTTGATTCTTCATAGGATTTTTGAGTCTCAATTTCATTCCATTCTGCTCTGATTTTGGTTATATCTTTTCTTCGCTAGCTTTGGGATTAGTTTGCTCTTTTTTGTTTTTGTTTTTGTTTTTTGTTTTTTGGTGTTTTTTTTGTTGTTGTTGTTGTTGTTATTATTGTTGTTCCACTAGTTGTGATGTTAGATTTTTACTTTGAGATCTGATATGTTAAGGTGGGCATTTATCCAAACATAAAATAAAATAAAATAAGACTGTTGATGTCCAAAAAAAAGAGGTTAGGAGACTATTGCAATAATCCAGGCAAGATATGATGGATGCTTGGGCAAAAGTTGCAGCATTGAAAATAAATGGCAAAAGGTGGTATTTAGCTATTGTGTTGTTTGCTATAATGGTGATGTTGGTTAATTAGGCCAATTTCTGAAGGAAAGATGTGGGGTAAAAAAGTAAAAGTTATTGCACAAAATATTCTAAGAATTGATCAGATAGTGAGAAATTTTAGAATAAATTCTCAGAGAAGATAAAAATCCCAGAGAGAAAAAAACAGGATGCTTAAATTGCACAACATGAGGATACTGCTAGACTAATTGATATTGTGATGCACCTTCAGGGACAGAAAGCAAACACCAATGCCAGGGCCACCAAAGGGCCAGAATCTAATAGGATAACATACATAATAAGGTAGAACTCAGAAGAAAAGGAGGCCTTATTATTGTAAAGATGGGCATGAAGTATATTCAATTCCTCTCATCCCTAGGAGATTAAGCAAAGCAAAGAGATGGAAGGAAGGAAGGTGGAAACATCTCAATCTCATTTGAAAGTTTGAAAAACAAAAATATATTTTTATTAAATGGATTAACTCATGATTCTGTTTACTCTATGAATATTAGTTTATGCTTTGGAGTTCTAGAATAAAATATCTTTCTCTAAGTTAGAATTCCAATGGAACCTTTCCCTATAAGAAAGAATCATTTATGGTGAGAAATGTAGCCATTCCAATGGGTGCAATTTTAATTTCACCTTGATTTATTTAAAATTTTAACAAATCATGTTTAAGATTGCATTGAAAAAATGTTTCATAATTTCTAAAATATTAAATGTAAAAATTTTGCAAGTTTTGAGACAACAATATGTAACAACTTTCTGATCTGAGTATACAATGTTCCATATAATTATTATTTTTAAATGTGGTAATTTATTCAAGAAATAATGTAAGATTTGCTTTAAAGTCAACTTTTAAAATTTATGCAAGGGGTAATATTTAAATTTCTAAATAAAATAGCTATATCTAACTTGGATCTCTTAATACTATTAAAGCTTCAGAGAGAAACCAGAGATCTTCATTCCTTCCAATGGAAAGGAATTGAAATACAAGGGCAGGCACAGTGGCTCATGCCTGTAATCCCAGCATATTGGGAGGTAAAGGCAGGAGAATCACTTGAGACCAGGATTTTGAGACCAGCCTGAGCAACATAGCAAGACCCTCACGTCTGCAAAAAATAAAAATAAAAAAACTTAGTTGGGCCTGTAGTCTGAGCTACGCAGGAAGTGGAGGTGAGAAGATTACCTGAATCCAGGAGTTCAAGGCTACAGTGAGCAGTGATTGCACCACTGTACTCCAGCCAGGGTGACAGAGTAAAACTGCCTCTAAAAAATTTTTTTTAATGAAAAATAAAAAAGGAATACATATCACATGATTACTTTCATTAAGAAATTGTCTTCTATTAGTAAAATATTCAGATTAATTAAATACTATTCTCACGATAAAGTGATTTTAGTTTCTGAGATTTCAAGTGCTATTTGTTATTATTTATCTAAGATGTATAAAATAAGAGATCTTTAATTACTGGTCCAGAAATCAGAATGTATTTAAATATAGATCCTGTAACTTACAGTTAAACTAAAGCTATTCAGGAGTTAACAGAAATAAGCCCACAAAACTGTGTAATTGGCTTTGATGTATGATTTCCTTTGAATTTCTTAAGAATATTTAAGGGATATCTTAGCATGTCAGAGAGCTCTTAAATGATTCTTGTTTAATCAGTTGTGGTACCTTACATGAGAAAGCATAGAAGGCTAGAAGTAGTGGAAGCATACAGTTATATCAACTTAACCATGTATTTTCATGAATTAAATTTAATTACATAAAAGATTATAAGTTTGTAAGCCATTTGTCATATGAAAATATTTCGGTGGCCACTATTAATTTCTGGCAACAGCTGTCTTAAAATATTTCCTTTGGAAAGAACAAGAAATATAGTTGAACAAAATCACGGATGTATAAAAGTATCAAAAATTATAAAATATGATGAAAAGTTCAGAAATTTTCATCTGGGACTTGTTCTGCTGCATCTTATATGTGCTCCTTTCCCTGCACCATCCCCCAAAGCAGGAAGTTTGTCAGCAATTTTTCATTATCTTTTATTCTAGCCACCTCTTAGGCGCTCTTCAGGACTCTGCTCGAACCTCACATTCTCCATTCCCTGCATTTCTGACTAGGTGACATTTCCATATGTTTCCACACCACTGCCACTGACCCACTTAAAGCCACTTCATCTCTCTCCTGGACAGCTGTGTGACACTTCACTGGGGTCCTGACTTCTAACTCAGTCTTAATACAACCTATTCTCCGCATTACAGCCAGGATGATCTTTCAAAAATGCTAATCTGAACATGTCAAGCCCCGGATTTAAAACCTCAATACACTTGCATATCTTCTAGGATAAAGTTCAGAATTCTTAATTTGGCCCATCACACTCTACAGTCACAGGGCCAATGGCTTTTCCAACCTCTGCGTCAGCCATTCCTTGTCCATTGTGCCCCTAGGCATACTGGCCTTCCTCAATTCCTCCAAATCCCTAGCACATGCTCCTTGCTTTCTCAACTTCAAACACATTTTCCTTTCTGCAAACCCTTCTGTATACTTTATCCCAGGCAACTCTTACTCATCTTTCATGTTTAGCTTATACTTCCCATTTTCTCAGAAAAGCATTCACGATGCCCCAAGATAGATCACATTTTCATAGCACTCGGAATTCTCATGAATCTAACTACAATTTCATTCTCTGTCTTCCCTATTAGAATGTACTCTCCAGGAGGTGAGGAACTCTGCCATTTTCCCCTGTACCTGGCACGCAATTAGCACTCAATAAATGTTTGGTAAATAAATGGATAAATTAATGACCTGATAATAGTGGAATAGTTACCCTGCTACCACAATCCTGTCAACTCAGTACACCAGCAGTGTACTACTTAGGATGATGTCAGTTTCATCCTCAGGTAAGTTACATTCTGCCTTAAGATATGGTTGTCACAGTTCCAGCATCACATGCAGAGGGGACAATGTCCAGAGGAAGAAAAGCAACTATTAGGGTATCATTTTTCCAACAGCAAAGATAACTTTTTCTAAAACTCATTATTAGAATTTTTTTTTTATGTCTCATTGGCTAGTCTACCTAATTTCAAATCTGAGTAACCATAGTTCATCAGTTAATTGTTCTTTCAAGTAGCAATGTTGTTCCATGAAAAAGCAATTAGCTCAGCTCTCAACTGATACAATCATATAAGTGCATTGCCTCCAGACAGTCATCACACTTCAGCAGCCAGGCAAAATACTTTATGCTTACTTCCCATTATGTCACAAGGAATATCAAAATGTTGTGCACGTGAGGGTCAAGATTTAATAAAATCCATAATTTCTACTGCTTTCAGCAAGGGTGTTCTTAATGCGTTTGTGTGTGTGTGTGTGTAGTAAGTAAACGTGGGTGTGTGGGTGTATTACTTAAGTAAATGTGCATGTGTATTACTTAAGTAAACATGTATGTGTGTATGTGTGTGTGTTTATACTTGTTTTTGCTGCATTTATGTGACACAGAAAAGAACTTAGCAAACTTTTGACTTACCAGAGTTAGTCCACAGCTACATTTTTTTAAGATAAAGTTCTATTGAAACACAGCTATGCCCATTTATTTATGTATTATCTAAAACATTTTTGCTCTTCAAATGCAGAGTTTAGTAGTAGAGACAGAGGCTTTATGGCCTGCAAAGCCTAAAACATTTCCTATCTGGACCTTTATGAGAAAAAGAATTGCAGACATCTGGCATAGAAAAGTAGAGGTAAAACTAGTACAGTTTAGTTGATTTGGGCTAAGAGACTAAAAGTTTTACTTATCATGTATTCTATAAATCAGATCAAATGCCAACTCAGTGAAGAGGGAAAATAATCTCTTATTGCTATAATTAAAATAATTGTGTCTTTGTGAACTCACTGAAGGCATCTTGGGGGCCCCTTAGACTTGAGAACCACACTTTAATAACAGCTGGCCAGATTACAACATGCATTCTCCCAAAATGTATTAATAATATAAATTAGTTTTACCTCTTTCAGATAATGCAAAGATATTAGGATACTTTAACTCCATATACCCCATTCACAACTGATATGTGATTGAGTAATGTAGATTCTCTCTATATTTATGCCCTATAAGACATTATTATTTTTATTTTAAGCAGTCTCTTCAAATATTGCTTTATGCATCTCCAAACTTCTGACAGGGATCTTTTGCCATCCACCTGAAAAACACTTTATGGTCTTTTGTTTATCTGTGTCTGATGGTGATATATGCTTTCTGTTTTTATTTGTTTGAAAATATTTTTATTTCACTTGCAAGTCGGAAAGATATTTGTCTTGGTCCATTTTGTGTTTCTATGAAAGAATACTTGAGGCTAGGTGATTTCAGTTTAAAAGAGATTTATTTAGCTCACGTTTTGCAGGCTGAGAAGCCTAGGAGCATGGCTCTGGGCTTTGGCACTGCATCACAACATAGTGGAGAAGGTCAAAGGGAAAGTGAACACATTCAAAGAGAAAGAAGCCTTAGGGGTGTCCTGGCTTTATAACAACCCACACTCAGGGGAAACCAATCCATTCCTGCAAGAACCAATGTGATATCTCATGAACAAGAACTCACTCAGTGACTCAAGCAGCAAGATACTCATGAGGCATCTGCCCCCATAACCCAAACACCGTCCACTAGGCCAAACCTGCCAACACCACCCTACTGGGGATGAAATTTTAACATGAGCTTTGGTGAGGACAAACAGACCGTATTCAAAGCACAACAATATCTTGCCAGTTAAGGAATGATATCTTCAATATACAGAAAGAAAATAAAATGTAATTCCCTAGATGGCATTCTATTGCTGGTTTCCTAACATGGTTTCTAATGAGAAGTTAACTGTCAGTCTTCTTCTTGTTACTTCTTTGAATGTGAGCTGGAATGTTACTTCTTTGTCATTGACTTTTAGTCATGTTTCTGTTCCCAAGTGTCATCTTCCTTATGTTTATCATTCTTGGCTTCATAGCATGTTTGTACCTGTGACCTGATGTCTATGTCGGTTTTGGGAAACTTAATTCTTCTGTGAAATTTGCTTTTGTCTTATTCTTTCTCCCCTGCTACTTCTGAGACTCCAATTATAATAGCCCTGTTCACAGTGTCCTCTACGTCTCTTATGTACTTATTTGTATTTTGCATCCTAGTTTTTACTGTATTTATTTGTATATATTTCTGACTTATCATTCACTAATTTCCTCTTCAACTATGTCTAATCTCATTTAAGCCATCATATTAAATTCTTAATTATAGGGACTGCCCTTTTCTACCTCTATAATTTCCACCGGCTCTTTTATAAATATTTCAAGTTCCTTCCAAAATTATTAGCCTTGTCTTCTTATTTTCTTGAACATATTGAATCATAGTTTGAATTCTGTATCTGATAACTCTTAAGTTTTTTATGGCTTCTATTGTCTGTTGCTCTCTTGATCTTGTGGCCCTATAGCTTCATGTTCCTGGTGATTTCTGACTAGTATTGGACATTACATAATTACAGAACTATAATAATGTTTTCTACTTCAGTATGGAATTGATCATTATTTCTGGAAGGCTGCTATAGGTACTAAACATCTCAAATTTTCACAACCCAATCAGGGATTGAGATCATTTGAAAATGGTTCTCCTTCCTTTTCAGGGCTGATCAATTGTCAGGTCACCTTTCCTTTAGTTTGTAGCACTTCCGGGTTCAATCCCAAAGTCTAGGATATTGCGACTTCTGATGATATCAGCAGCTAACTCGAGGATAAAAGTAACACCAGATGTGATTGTGTTGACTTATTGGACCAAGATCCAGGTGAAGAAGGGAACCAAGAGTTCAGCATAACTTTTAAAACTTTCTAATGCTTTAAGTAACTTTTAAAACTCTTGTCAAGCTTTTAAAATCATGTTGGTTGGGGGATTTTGCACCAAGTTACCTGGTCGAGATTCCTGGAAGTAAATTCCGAACCAGTTCATCTTTGTCATAGCCCATTCTGTATATCACAATTATTTTTCTCACTTTATAAATATTTTGCCTTAGAGTATCACATAATTTATATCCTATATTTTGCCATATTAATTTTTATTTGTGGCTTTCATTAACAATTGCAAAGGCTTCTTAATTTTTCCATCTGCAAGTGGTATTTTCATGCTCGAAGAAGAAAGTCTTTACCAATGAACTTCTATGTCTCCGGCACACCCTGATCCTCATTACGCAGAGCTACACAAGAGCAACACTGCAAACAAAACAGTTTGTAAAAGCCATCCCAACAAGTAATACACTTTTCAGGATAAAAGTTTTTTGTTTTTTTTTTTCTGGGTGGCACAATAGTTAACTGTGATCTGTCTTTGGACTGCATGCTGACTTCAGTTTCAATGTGGAAAATAAAACACATACCCATTTCCAACCGGGCATCATTTCTTGAACACTATAATGATTCTTGCTAATCATTTTTAAAAACTTTCTTGGCTTCTTAGCTGCATCATTTGTGGATTACATGTGTAAATCAAATCTACCAAAGCCATGACTTCATCGTGTTTTATTCAGAGATGGGCTCTAAAAAAGATACATGGTGGTCAAAACTGATGGATATTTGTGAGTTATAGAGAGTGATTTAAGCAAATTACATGCCAGATACTGATCCAGAAAAAGACAGCCCACTGCTGAAGAATAGTGACTCTAACTGAAATATTAAAAGACTGCAGGAACAAATTATTTAAACAACATCTGCTTATATATGGTACCTAAAATTGTAACCAGGAATAAATTATTTATTAATATTGTCTAATATCATGAGTGTACAGATGTTGAAGTCAACTATATGCATGGAAATAAATGTGAAAGCGCAATTAGTTTTCTTACTATCTACTATACCATCTTTAACTTGTGCCCAAAGTTTCAATTTAAAATTTTAGAAATAATGTCAAATATATTTTTGATGTTACACATAATAGATGAGAGTAATCAATGCTATTAATTAATATAATGATAGACTATAATTGAGGTCTATAATATTGAATAGATATTAATAATATTAATATTAAATAATTGGTTAGTATAATTATCAAGTGTATGTTTGATTATATATTTATTTTTAAAGATGTACATAAGTTTGTGTTTTGTTTTTGTTTTTATTATACTTTAAGTTCTGGGATACATGTGCAGAATGTGCAGGTTTGTTACATAGGTACACATGTGCAGAATGTGCAGGTTTGTTACATAGGTACACATGTGCAGAATGTGCAGGTTTGTTACATAGGTATACATGTGCCATGGTGGTTTGCTGCACCCATCAACCCATCATCTACATTAGGTATTTCTCCTAATGCTCTCGCTCCCTTTGCCCCCAACTCCCCAACAGACCCCAATGTGTGATGTTTCCCTCCCTGTGCCCACATGTTCTCATTGTTCAACTCCCACTTAGGAGTGAGAACATGTGGTGTTTGGTTTTCTGTTCCTGTGTTGGTTTGCTGAGAATGATGCTTTCCAACTTGATCCATGTCCCTGCAAATAAATGAACTCATTCTTTTTTATGGCTGCATAGTATTCCATGGTGTATATGTGCCACATTTTCTTTATCCTGTCTAACATTGATGGGCATTTGGGTTGGTTCCAAGTCTTTGTTATTGTGAATAGTGCTGCAATAAACATATGTATGCAAGTGTCTTCATAGCAGAATGATTTATAATCCTTTGGGTATATACCCAGTAATGGGATTGCTGGGCCAAATGGTATTTCTGGTTCTAGATTCTTGAGGAATCACCACTCTGTCTTCCACAATGGTTGAACTAATTTACATTCCCACCAACAGTGTAAAAGCGTTCCTATTTCTCCACATCCTCTCCAGCATCGTTGTTTCCTAACATTTTACTGATCACCATTCTAACTGGCATGAGATGATATCTCATTTTAATTTGCATTTCTCTAATGACCAGTGATGATGAGCTGTTTTTCATATGTGTGTTGGCCACATAAATGTCTTCTTTTGAAAAGTGTCTGTTCATATGCTATGCTCACTACTTGATGAGATTAGTTGTTCTTTTCTTGTAAATTTGTTTAAGTTCCTTGTAGATTGTGGATATTTGCCGTTTGTCAGATGAATAGATTGCAAAAATTTTCTCCCATTCTGTAGGTTGCCTGTTCACTGATGATAGTTTGTTTTGCTGTGCAGAAGCTCTCTAATTTAATTACATCCCATTTGTCAATTTTGGCTTTTGTTGCAGTTGCTTTTGGTGTTTCAGTCATGAAGTCTTTGCCCATTCCTAGGACCTGAATGGTATTGCCTATGTTTTCTTCTAGGGTTTTTACAGATTTAGGTCTTACATTTAAATATTTAATCCATCTTGAGTTAATTTTTGTATAAGGTGTAAGGAAGGGGTCTTATTTCAGTTTTCTGCATATGGCTAGCCAGTTTTCCAAACACCATTTATTAAATTAGGGAATCCTTTCCCTATTGCTTGTTTTTGTCAGGTTGAAGATCAGATTGTGGTAGATGTGTGGCGTTATTTCTGAGGCCTCTGTTCTGTTCCATTGGTCTACATATCTGTTTTGGTACCAGTACCATGCTGTTTTGGCTACTGCAGCCTTTGTAGTATAGTTTGAAGTCAGGTAGCGTGATGCCTCCAGCTTTGTTCTTTTTGCTTAGGATTGTCTTGACGATATGGGCTCTTTTTTGGTTCCATATGAATTTTAAAGTAGTTTTTTCTAATTTTGTGAAGGAAGTCAATGGTAACTTGATGAAGATAGCATTGAATCTGCAAATTACTTTGGGCAGTATGGCCAGTTTCACGATATTAATTCTTCCTATCCATGACCATGGAATGTTTTTCCATTTGTTTATGTCCTCTCTTATTTCCTTGAGTGACGGTTTGTAATTCCCCTAGAAGAGGTCCTTCACATCCCTTGTAAGTTGTATTCCTAGGTATTTTATTCTCTTTGTAGCAATTGTGAATGGGAACTTTCTCATGATTTGCCTTTGTTTGTCTATTATTGATATATAGGAATGCTTATGATTTTTGCACATTGATTTTGTATCCTGATACTTTGCTGAAGTTGTTTATCAGCTTAAGGAGTTTTAGGCTGAGACAATGGGGTTTTCTAAATATACAATCATGTCATCTGCAAACAGAGATAATTTGATTTCCTCTCTTCCTATTTGAATAACCTTTATTTATTTCTCTTACCTGATTGCCCTGGCCATAACTTCCAATACTATGTTGAATAGGAGTAGTGAGAGAGGGCATTCTTTTCTTGTGATGGTTTTCAAAGGGAATGCTTCTGGTTTTTGCCCATTCAGTGTAACATTGACTGTGGGTTTGTCATAAATAGCTCTTATTATTTTGAGATACGTTTCATCAATACCTAGTTTATTGAGAGTTTTTAGCATGAAGGGGGTGTTGAATTTTATTGAAAGCATTTTCTGCATCTATTGAGATAATCATGTGGTTTTTGTCTTTGTTTCTGTTTATGTGATGGATTATGTTTTTGATTTGCATATGTTGAATGAGCCTTGCATCCCACAGATGAAGCCAACTGGATCATGGCGGATAAGCTTTTTAATGTGCAACTGGATTCATTTTACTAGTATTTTATTGAGGATTTTCACATTGATGTTCATCAGCATATTGACCTGAAATTTCCTTTTTTGTTGTGTTTCTGCCAGGTTTTTCTTTCAGGATGATGCTCGCCACATAAAAATGAGTTAGGGAGGAGTCCCTCTTTTTTTATTATTGGGAATAGTTTCAGAAGGAATTGTGCCAGCTCCTCTTTGTACCTCTGGTATAATTTGGCTGTGAATATGTCTAGTCCTGGGCTTTTATTGGTTGCTAGGCTACTAATTGCTGCCTCAATTTCAGAACTTGTTATTGGTCTATTCAGGGATTTGACTACTTCTTGGTTTAATCTTGGGAAAGTGTATGTGTCCAGGAATTTATCCATTTCTTCTAGATTTTCTAGTTTATTTGCATAGAGGTGTTTCTAGTATTCTCTGATGGTAGTTTGTATTTCTGTGGGATCAGTGGTGATCTCCCCTTTATCATTTTTTAAGGTATCTATTTGATTCCTCCCTCTTTTATTCTTTATTAGTCTGGCTAGCAGTCTACCTATTTTGCCAATCTTTTCAAAAAACCAGCCCCTGAATTCATTGAATTTTTGAAGTTTTTCATGTCTCTATCTCCTTCAATTCTGTTTTGATCTTAGTTATTTCTTGTTTTCTGCTAGTTTTTGAATTTGGTTGCTCTTGCATTTCTAGTTCTTTTAATTTTGATGTTAGAATGTCGATTTTAGATCTCTCCCGCTTTCTCCTGTGGGCATTTAGTGCTATAAATTTCCCTGTAAACACTGCTTTAACTGTGTCCCAGAGATTCTGATATGTTGTGTCTTTGTTTTCATTAATTTCAAAGAACTTACTTATTTCTGCCTTAATTTTTTTATTTACCCAGTAGTCACTCAGGAGCAGATTTTTGAGTTTCCATGTAGTTGTGTGGTTTTGAGTGAGTTTCTTAATATTGAGTTCTCATTTGATTGCACTATGGTCTGAGAGACTGTTTGTTATGATTTCCATTCTTTTGCATTTGCTGAGGAGAGTTTTACTTCCAATTATGTGGTCAATTATAGAATAAGTGTGATGTGGTGCTGAAAATAATGCATATTCTGTTGATTTTGGGTGGAGAGTTCTTTATATGTCTAGTAGGTTCACTAGGTCCAGGGCTGAGTTCAAGTCCTGAATAGCCTTGTTAATTTTCTGTCTCTTTGATCTGTCTAATATTGACAGTGGGGTGTTAAAGTCTCCCACTGTTATGGAGTGGGAGACTAAGTCTCTTTGTAGGTCTCTAAGAACTTGCTTTACAAATCTGGGTGCTCCTGTATTAGGTGCATATATATTTAGGATAGTTAGTTTTTCTTGTTGCATTGATCCCTTTATCATTATATAATGACCTTCTTTGTCTTTTTTGATTTTTGTTGGTTTAAAGTCTGTTTTATCAGAGACTAGGATTGCAACCCCTGCTTTTTTTGTTTTGTTTTCCATTTGCTTGGTTAATCTTCCTCCATCCCTTTTTTTGAGCCTATGTGTGTCTTTGCACATGAGATGGGTCTCCTGCATACAGTACACCAATGGGTCTTGACTCTATCCAATTTGCGAGTCTGTGCTTTTAACTGGGGCATTTAACCCATTTATATTTAAGGTTAATTTTATTACGTGTGAATTTATTCCTGTCATTATGATGCTAGCTGGTTATTTTGCCCATTAGTTGATGCAGCTTCTTCATAGTGTCGATGGTCTTTACATTTTGGTTTGCTTTTGCTGTGGTTGGTACCAGTTTTTACTTTCCATATTTACTGCTTCCTTCAGGAGTTCTTATAAGGCAGGCCTGCTGTGACAAAATCCCTCAGTATTTGCTTGAGTGTAAAGGATTTTATTTCTACTTCATTTATGAAGCTTAGTTTGGCTGGATATGAAATTCTGGGTTGAAAATTCTTTTCTTTAATAATGTTGAATATTGGCCCCCACTTTCTTCTGGCTTGTAGGGTTTCTGCTGAGAGATCTGCTGTTAGTCTGATGGGCCTCCCTTTCTTCGTAACCTGGCCTCTTTCTTGGTTGCCCTTAACATTTTTTCCTTCATTTCAACCTTCATGAATCTGATGATTATGTGTCTTGGGGTTGCCCTTCGCGAGGAGTATCTTTATGGTGTTCTCTGTATGTTCTGAGTTTGAATGTTGGCCTGTCTTGCTAGGTTGTGGAGGTTCTCCTGGATAATATCCTGAAGTGTGTTTTCCAGCTGGTTCCATTCTCCCCATCACTTTCACGTACACCAAGCAAATGTAGTTCACTCTTTTCACATATTCCCATATTTCTTGGATGCTTTTTTTGTTCCTTTTTATTCTTTTTTCTCTGTCTTGTCTTGATGCTTTATTTCATTAAGTTGATCTTCAATCTCTGATATCCTTTCTTCCACTTGATCAGTTCAGCTATTGATTCTTGTGCATTCATCATGTAGTTCTCGTGCCATGGTTTTCAGCTCCATCAGGTCATTTATGTTCTTCTCTAAGCTGGTTATTCTAGTTAGCATTTCCTCTAACCTTTTATCAAGGAGTTAGCTTCCTTACATTGGGTTAGAACATGCTCCTTTACCTTGGAGGAGTTTGTTACTACCCACCTTCTGAAGCCTACTTCTGTCAATTCATCAAACTCATTTTCCATCCAATTTTGTTCCCCTGCTGGTGAGGAGTTTTGATCCTTTGGAGGAGAAGCAGCATTCTGGTTTTTGGAATTTTCAGCCTTTTTGCATGGGTTTTTTCTAATCTTCGTGGATTTATGTACCTTTGCTCTTTGCTGTTGGAGGCCTTCAGATAGAGGTTTTGCGAAGTCATCCTTTTTGTTGATGTTGATGCTATTGCTTTCTGTTTGTTAGTTTTCCTTCTAACAGTCAGGTCCCCCTTCTGCAGGTCTGCTGGAGTTTGCTGTGGGTCCACTCCAGACCCTGTTTGGCTGGGTATCACCAATGGAGGATGCAGAACAGCAAAGAATGCTGCCTGTTCCTTCTGGAAGCTACATCCCAGAGACGCACCCACCAGACACCAGCCAGAGCTCTCCTGTATGAGGTGTCTTTCGACCCCTGCTAGGAGTTGTCTCCCAGTCTGTTTCTTAGCAGAGCTCGAGCACTGTGCTGGGAGATCTGCTGCTCTCTTCAGAGCCAGCAGGCAGGAACGTTTAAGTTTGCTGAAGCTGTGTCTACAGCCACCCCTTCTCCCAGGTGCTCTGTCCAGGGAGATGGGACTTTTATCTATAAGCTCCTGACTGGGGCTGCTGCCTTTCTTTCAGAGATGCCCTGCCCAGAGAGGAAGAATCTAGAGAGACAGTCTGGCTACAGCAGCTATGCCTACTTGCAGTAGCCGCCCCCTCCCCCCCCTCCCCCAGTTCAAACTTCCCAGTGGCTTTTTTTACCTTGTGAGGGGAAAACTGCCTACTCAAGCCTCAGTAATGGCAGATGCCCCTCCACCCACAAAGCTCGAGCATACCAGGTCAACTTCAGACTGCTGTGCTGGCAGTGAGAATTTCAAGACAGTGCATCTTAGTTTGTTGGGCTCTGTCGTGGTGGGATATGCTGAGCAAAACCACTTGACTCCCTGACTTCAGCTCCCTTTCCAGGGGAGTGAACAGTTTTATCTCGCTGGCATTCAAGGCACCACTGGGGTACGAAAAAAACCTCCTGCAGCTAGCTCAGTGTCTGCCTAAACAGCTGCCCAATTTTGTCCTTGAAACCCAAGGCCCTTGTGGTGTAGGCACCCGAGGGAATCTCCTGGTCTGTGGGTTGCAAAGACCATGGGAAAAGCATAGTATCTCTGCTGGATAGCACCATCCCTCACAGCAGGGTCCCTCACGGCTTCCCTTGGCTATGGGAGGGAGTTCCCTGAACTCTTGTGATTCCTGGGTGAGACAATGCCTCACCCTGCTTCTGCTCACCCTCTGTGGGCTGCACCCTCTGTCTAACCAGTCCCAGTGAAATGAACCAGGTACCTCAGTTGGAAATGCAGAGATCACCTGCCTTCTGCACTGATCTCTCTGGGAGCTGCAGACTGGAGCCACTCCTATTCAGCCACCTAGCCTGGAAAACTGTTTTTTGTTTTTTTTGTTTTTTTTTTTTTTAATCTCAAAAAAACTCTGATCCAAATTACCTCTTTTATTACAACAACGCTGAGAAAAACTGAAGATAAAAGGAATTTCACAGAAATGGTTTAACCACTGAATGGTAAAATTGAGATATGGAGCAAGTTTATCTTACATCCCAAACCATGCTCTCCCACTATACCATAGTCTTTAAAAAAAAAAAAAAAAAAAAAAA
>NW_012104131.1:139049-141687 GCF_000951045.1 Mandrillus leucophaeus | reverse complement strand
AAAAAAAAAAAAAAAAAAAAACTTACAAAATCACACATGATACTAGAAATTAGAAACATATGTAATTTATAAAGTACTGTGTGTAGACTTCTGGTTGTGTCTAGAATGGTTCATTAGTAAAACATTCTTTGAAAAAGGTTTACTTCTTTAGAATTCTTTCAAATCTCTCATTTTGTCAACGTGCATAAATCACTGACGCTCAGGATTTGTATGAATAATAAATAATGTAACTGTTGCTTAGAGATTGCTGAGGCATATGTGATATATTAGCCTGTCTAGGATTATTATCCTAAAGAGATATTCTCCTATCTGGCACCACCAAATCCTCCTTGATAGAAGCAGACCACTAAAAGCTATGTAGTACTTCCCTTTGGCCTAAGAAGGAAGTTACCTAAAGTGTTAATATTTTCAGCACACTCCTTTAACAATTACAGTCTATAATTACTCACCTGGGACGAAGCATATGTTGTGTAGAATTGTCATTTGTCTTTCTAGATTAAAAGCAATAAGCATCTTGCCTGAGTAATTGCTTGCGAAATGCTGGTTGACATGAAATCAAACTGCTCCCTCTTGTTAGGCCTGTGTGTGTCACTGTGACCTTCAACCTCTGCCTCTCCCTTCTTCTTCCATCATTAGTAATTCCCTGCTCCCAATCTCTAGATGAAGTCATATTTTAACACATCTCATTAATTGCCAGAAGAATAAGTTATGGAAAAGATAAAGCAGAAGTTTATTTTCTAGAGATTTAGATATAAAAAGAACCTTTTTGTCTGACTTTCTTTTGCTTTTAGTGTTATTCTTTTTTATTCTTTTTTTCTGGTATCTTTTATCCAGATTCTCAAGGTCACTTGACAACAACAACAACAAAAATCTTTTGAACATTTGGAGTTTGTAATTTCGCAAGCCTGAGATTTACCTTACTCATTTTCTCCCTGTATTCTAATTGTAAAAGTATAATTCAAGTACTATTACACATTTCATCATTAAAATACTATCCAGTTGTATAAAAGAATGAGTAAGGTGCTCATTCATTATATGTGACGATATAAACAATTTATAAGATTTATTGTTAAATAAAAATTAAGGTATAAAACTATGTGTAGAATATAATCTCCTGGATAAAAAATGGTAAAAGACTTCGAATATGTACATATATATTTTTTTACTTCCATAGGTTTTGGGCAACAGGTGGTATTTGGTTGCATGAGTCAGTGCTTTAGTGGTGATTTGCAAGATTTTGATGCACCCATCACCCAAGCAGTATACACTGTACCCAATTTGTAGCCTTTCATCCCTCACCCACTTCCCACCATTTCTCCCAAGTCTCCCATGTCCATTGTATCATCCTTATGTCTTTGCATCCTCGTAGCTTAGCTCTCAGTTATGAGTGAGAACACACGATGTTTAGTTTTCCATTCCTGAGTTACTTCACTTTGAATAATGGTCTCCTATTCCATCCAGATTGCTGCAAATGCCATTGTTTCATGTCTTTTTATGGCTGAATATGTACATATATACTTTGATATGTTTTGGCTATGAGTGCAAAATATATAAGAGAATAGTTTCTGAGTTGTCTTGGAAGACTTACTTTTAATTTATATATGTTTTGCAACATTTTAAATGTTTATGATATTCTTAAGGTAATTTCAATCAAAAAAGTTGCAGCAATACAATTCAAGAATTCTCAAAATATTAATATATAGGATGTTTGCATTCATTCATTCATCCAAGAATGATTTATTAAGCTTCCATAATGTGGCACCTATTAAACTTCAGTTATTGTCAAGGAAAGGGGTGAGGAGTAGAGAAGTGATAGAGGAGGTGGTGTCAACATTCCTGAAACCTAAAAATGAGAACTCATTTGAGCAAGATAAATTCAAGGTTTCTCAAGTGCAAATTAGTGGTCTCAGCTGAAGGGTTTAATTGCCAATGTCAGAAGGTAAGTGGTTGCCCTAGACAGCTTGTTTGAACATTGGTGATAGCTGCTTGATGTGAATTAGCTGGAACATGAATTCATTGGGAACAAACTAGAGATTGTAGAAACAGCATTGTTAGAATCAGAGACCAGGAGGCACATTTCAAAGTGTAGATGCAAGCATGAAATGATCAAAGTCCTAAAGCAAAGCCTGCACAAGAACTACTTTGGGATTGTGGCTTTCACACCTCATCCTTTCTCACTGGCCATCTTCATATCTCTTAACATGGCCACGTGCCAGCCACTTTCTGTCAAAAGAACTGCAAAAATATGCATGTCAGCATGCGTATAAGCAACTTGACATACAAGTAAACCTTATAGACAGGCAATTCACTTCAAGACAAAGAATTACAGTTAGAGTTAGAAAACCGTCTGGGAGAAAAAGACACTATATCTTACCCTAGATGTAATATATAGTGCTATGAAGTCTCACTGTAAATGTACCATTTAAACTAATAACTATACCATTGTTTTTAGATAGAATAAAAAATGTAATATATGCTCTCATTTAATCTTCATAAAAGATCTGTCTTCAGAAAGATCAAACAGCTGTAGGGACCATCAACTTAATTTTCATTGCACACATCCCTACGTTTGCACATGGATTTATCAGTTTATAGTGTCACATTTATTCCCCCAACTTCCTGTCTCCCTACATGGTAT
>NW_012104131.1:131162-137469 GCF_000951045.1 Mandrillus leucophaeus | reverse complement strand
TTCTTTTTTATTCTTTTTTTCTGGTATCTTTTATCCAGATTCTCAAGGTCACTTGACAACAACAACAACAAAAATCTTTTGAACATTTGGAGTTTGTAATTTCGCAAGCCTGAGATTTACCTTACTCATTTTCTCCCTGTATTCTAATTGTAAAAGTATAATTCAAGTACTATTACACATTTCATCATTAAAATACTATCCAGTTGTATAAAAGAATGAGTAAGGTGCTCATTCATTATATGTGATGATATAAACAATTTATAAGATTTATTGTTAAATAAAAATTAAGGTATAAAACTATGTGTAGAATATAATCTCCTGGATAAAAAATGGTAAAAGACTTCGAATATGTACATATATATTTTTTTACTTCCATAGGTTTTGGGCAACAGGTGGTATTTGGTTGCATGAGTCAGTGCTTTAGTGGTGATTTGCAAGATTTTGATGCACCCATCACCCAAGCAGTATACACTGTACCCAATTTGTAGCCTTTCATCCCTCACCCACTTCCCACCATTTCTCCCAAGTCTCCCATGTCCATTGTATCATCCTTATGTCTTTGCATCCTCGTAGCTTAGCTCTCAGTTATGAGTGAGAACACACGATGTTTAGTTTTCCATTCCTGAGTTACTTCACTTTGAATAATGGTCTCCTATTCCATCCAGATTGCTGCAAATGCCATTGTTTCATGTCTTTTTATGGCTGAATATGTACATATATACTTTGATATGTTTTGGCTATGAGTGCAAAATATATAAGAGAATAGTTTCTGAGTTGTCTTGGAAGACTTTTAATTTATATATGTTTTGCAACATTTTAAATGTTTATGATATTCTTAAGGTAATTTCAATCAAAAAAGTTGCAGCAATACAATTCAAGAATTCTCAAAATATTAATATATAGGATGTTTGCATTCATTCATTCATCCAAGAATGATTTATTAAGCTTCCATAATGTGGCACCTATTAAACTTCAGTTATTGTCAAGGAAAGGGGTGAGGAGTAGAGAAGTGATAGAGGAGGTGGTGTCAACATTCCTGAAACCTAAAAATGAGAACTCATTTGAGCAAGATAAATTCAAGGTTTCTCAAGTGCAAATTAGTGGTCTCAGCTGAAGGGTTTAATTGCCAATGTCAGAAGGTAAGTGGTTGCCCTAGACAGCTTGTTTGAACATTGGTGATAGCTGCTTGATGTGAATTAGCTGGAACATGAATTCATTGGGAACAAACTAGAGATTGTAGAAACAGCATTGTTAGAATCAGAGACCAGGAGGCACATTTCAAAGTGTAGATGCAAGCATGAAATGATCAAAGTCCTAAAGCAAAGCCTGCACAAGAACTACTTTGGGATTGTGGCTTTCACACCTCATCCTTTCTCACTGGCCATCTTCATATCTCTTAACATGGCCACGTGCCAGCCACTTTCTGTCAAAAGAACTGCAAAAATATGCATGTCAGCATGCGTATAAGCAACTTGACATACAAGTAAACCTTATAGACAGGCAATTCACTTCAAGACAAAGAATTACAGTTAGAGTTAGAAAACCGTCTGGGAGAAAAAGACACTATATCTTACCCTAGATGTAATATATAGTGCTATGAAGTCTCACTGTAAATGTACCATTTAAACTAATAACTATACCATTGTTTTTAGATAGAATAAAAAATGTAATATATGCTCTCATTTAATCTTCATAAAAGATCTGTCTTCAGAAAGATCAAACAGCTGTAGGGACCATCAACTTAATTTTCATTGCACACATCCCTACGTTTGCACATGGATTTATCAGTTTATAGTGTCACATTTATTCCCCCAACTTCCTGTCTCCCTACATGGTATAGCGACTTCTTGTTGGTAGCAGCCATTTTGGTTTCTAAATGAATGATTTTTTTTCCCTTTGAGATTTATGTCTTTGTCACAGTTTTATAAAAATACAATTTCACTATAACTTACCTGTCAGACAAAAGATTAATTGTTGTAAATAAAAAGAATAGAAACTTCAAATAAGAAAAAAAAATAGTTGAGCATGGTGGCTCATGCCTGTAGTCCCAGCTACTTGGGAAGCTGAGATGGGAGGATCACTTGAGCCTGGGAAGTTGAGACTACAGTCAGTGCAGATCATGCCACTGTACTCCAGCCTGGGCTACGGAGCAAGATCTTGTCTCAAAAAGAGAAAGGAAGGAAGAAAGACAGGAAGGAGAGAAGGTGGGGAGGGGAGAATATAGAAACTCTGGGATTTTACCTACTGTAATCTACCAGGTTATTTTTTATTATTGTTATTACTTATAAAGAACAAATTGTTTCCTCTATTTTGGCACAGTTCTTGGAGAATTGACTTTCTTCTTTCCAAAGTGAAAATAGTTAGCTATGATATCTGAAGTGCATAAAGGCCTATCAGAGAAAAACGCTTGCTTTAGTTTTATTGTTGTTGCTCTTATTGCTGCTCTTTGGGTTTGGCTTTTTCTGAATGTGCACGGTAACCTTTCTTTCTTTCTTGCCCAAAACCGCTTTCCCTACAAGCCTTGAGGTTAAGAGAGTCACCGTTGTTCCAGGAATTTATGTTGCCCAAACTCAGCAAACAGACTTAACCAATATACGGCAATGCTCTAGTCTACAGGAAAGTGGTTATTTGACCAGATGTTATTACAGAGTAGAAAAACAGATTTGTCTTTATATTTTGGTTCTACAGAAACCTTTCATAAAGTAGTTATACCTAAGGAAATACAGAAATCTGATTGTCAGAAAACACTTTTGCTAAATGGAATCAAACAGTAGCTGGTATATCCTTGCCCAGATTTGTAAAAACTCATGCTTATGGCTTTTCTTTATAGGAAAAAAAAAAAAGTAAAATATCAAGGTGAAACTGCAGCTAATTTTAAATGTAGCTACTCTTATCACTAGACTCTGTTAAGTTACTGCATTATTACCAGCACCAGTGATTTGTTTTTCTGCTCTAATCTGTACTTCCTCTGTTGGAAATAGGAGTCAGCATCACTCCTAGTGAGGTCTCATACACTGTAATTATTGCTAAGGCTTCTTTAGAATTTTTCTTACGAAGTATTCTCTCAGGTTTTGTATGAGAACAAAAACTAAGCTCCAGCACACCAGTGCGATATGAGGGAATGCTCTTCTATGATTAATTCTCCTTAAGAAGAAATTATTGTCTTCTACTCTCTTGGTTTTTCTCATGAAGGATTTTAGTATTTTTACTTGGTTGGAATGATCATATTTTTTTGCAATTAAGTTTATCTGAGTACTTTTTGTGTTTCATTTTTATTTTTCCATCTTGCTCTTTTTAAAATAAGCATAAAAGAAGCGCATACTGATAAAAAGTTCAAAAATGCTGATGCATGTAGAATAAAAATTATAAGTCTGCCTTAGTACTTCCACCAACCCATCACAACAATTTTATCCCATCCCTCAAAATAAACATTATTGTTGCATAATATTCTCAATTTACATCACATACACCACATGTTTTAATTTTCCACTTCTAACACATCAGATAACTGAGGTATTTAAATTTTTATCTAAAATAAAATAATGGCCTGAACTTAATGGTTGTACTTTGTGGTATGAACTTAGTGGCATTTCTTTGTTTCTTAGGAATAGAATATTAACTTGTTATTACAAGATTATAGTTTCTTAATAGCAGTACTTGCCAAATAAGTAAAATCTAGTTAAATATTGTGGTTTCATAGCTGTATTTTACTGTTGCTTATTTTATTTCTCCTCACGTGAAATAGTTGTGTTTGATCTTTTCCTTTTGCCATCATTAGGAGTGTTAGACATGTATGAACCAAATCAGTTGACCCATAACCATAGTCATGATGAGATTTTTATCACCAGAGCTTCTTTCAATTTACTTTCTTGATTATTCACAATATCTGTTTATAGTAACATTCAATTATCCTCATTCTGTGCATATCTTTTACCTTGAGTCACCAGTGCAGATGATCAAACCATCCAATATAAACATTTACTAAAAGTAAAAGCAAGTTCATAAACAAAATTGCATTTCTGCTAATTTGATATGTGAATTAAGAGTTGAATTTATATATTGAATAGCAAAACCTACTGGTGATTAATAATTATCAAATGGATTAGTATGTTTTTTTAATCAAACTTTTTATTTTTAGATAATTGTAGATGCACAGTTGTAAGAAATAAAAGAGATCCCATGCACCCTTTACTCAATTTCCCTCAATGATAACATCTGCAGAACTACAATACATATTACAACCAGAGCATTTGCATCATAGAGTCAAGATACATATTTCTCTCACCACACAGATCCTTCTTGTTCCATTTCCTAGTCACAACCACTTATGTTCCAGCACCACCACCTCCTTAACCCTGACTAATGTTGATCTGTTCTTCATTTGCATAATTTTATTATTTTAAGAATGTTCTGTAAATGGAATTATAAATATAATTATTACAAGTCTTTTAGAATTGGCTTTCTTCATTCAGCTTGTGATCCATCTAAGTGTCTGAGTATATGTACAAATAATTTATTCTTTTTTATTGTTGTATAGTATTCCATGATATAGACATACCAGATTGTTTAACTATTCATTGAAGAGTATGTGTGTTGGTTGTAATCTTTGCCTATTACAAATAAAGCTACTATATGAATATGAATATTCATATACAGGTTCTTGTATGAATGTGAATTTTAATTTTTCTGAAATAAATGTTGAAAAGTGCAGTTAGGGAGAGCGTAGGTAGTTTCAGCTTCAGTTTTTTAAAACACTCCTGAACTGTTTTCCAGAGTAGATGTACCATTTTACATTACTAACAATACATAAGTGATCCAGTTTCCCCACATCCTTGCTAGCATTTGGTATTGTTACATTCTTTGTATTTTAGCCATTCAGATAAGTATATTGTAATATCTGATTAGGTTTTAGTTTGCATTTCCCTCATAGCTAATGATGTTGAACATCTTTTCACGTCATCATTACCATCTGTGTATTCTCTAAGGTTAAATGGCTCTTAGGACTTTTGCCCACTTTCTGCTTGGATTGTTTTTGTTTTGATTTTGCTATTGAGTTTTGAGAGTTATTTATATGTTCCAGATACTAGTCAGTTGACATATATGTGATTTGCAAATGTTTTCTCCCACTTTGCCGCTTCTCTTTTTGTCAGCTTATTAAGGTATTTACCAGACTAAAAATTTTTAATACTGATGGAGTCAAATGTATCAATGTTCATTTTATGGGTCATGATTTTGATGTCAAGGCTAAGAACTCTTCTCTTCACCCTGGATTCTGAAGGATTCTTATATGTTTATTCCTAAAAGTTTTACATTTTTACATGTTACATTTAAGTCTGTGATCAATTCTGAGTTTATTTTGGGGGAAGTTTTACCTTGAGTTTGATTGTTTTTGCCTATTGATATCCAGTTGTTCCAGCAATTACTGAAAAGGCTAAAAGACGATCCCTCCTTCATTGAACTGCTTTTTGTACCTTTTTCAAAAATCAGTTGGGCATATTTTTGTGATCTTTTTCTAGGTTCTGTATACTCTTTCATTAATCTATAATATATGTCTATCTGCCAATTCCCCTGCAGTCTTGATTGCTGTAGCTATATAATAATTCTTAAAATCAAGTTAATGACTTCCTCCCAATTTATTTTTTACAAAAAAATTTAGCTATTGTACTTTCTTTGCTTTCCATAAGAATGCTATAAAAGTCTTGTCTATATCTACAAAAAATCTTGCTCTTACTTTTATAGGAATTTGTCACATCTGTATATTAATTTGAGTAGAATTGGCATTTTTACTTTGTTGAGTTAATCCCTGAACACAGTATTTCTCTCCATTTATTTAGATCTTCTTTGAATTAATCAGTGTTCTGTAGTTTTAGCATAGAAGTCCTAAACATTTTTATATTTACATGTAAATATTTTGTTGTTAAAATAATAATAAATGATATTGTATTATTAATTTCAGTATTCACATGTTTATTGTTAGTGTAAAGAAATACAATAATTTTGTATGCATAGTTTATATTGCGTGATCTTGCCAAACTCATTGTTTCGTTTTAGAATGTTTTTTATAGATTATTTGAAATTTTCCATGTCAGCTGCAAATTGGAAGAGTTTTATTCTTTTGCAACCATGTCATCTGCAAATAGGCACAATTTATTTTACCTTTTCCAATATTTATAATTTATTTCCATTTCTTGCCTTACTGCATTGGCCATAACTTCCAATACTGAAAGTTATTCCAATATTGGTTAAGACAGATACGAATGAACATCTTTGCTTTGTTCACAATCTAAGGGGAAAAGCATTCAGTCTT
>NW_012104131.1:92512-130637 GCF_000951045.1 Mandrillus leucophaeus | reverse complement strand
AAAAAATTGTGTTTGTGTATTTCTTTTTTGGAATATTTAAATTATGAATGTGACTTCCTTAATAATTATGAAGTTATATAAATTATTTCCTATTGAATGAGTTTTGATATTTAGTACATTTCAAAGAATTAGTTTGTATATTTCTTTTTTGGAATTTTAAAATTATAAATGTGATTTTCTTAATAATTGTGGTGTTATACAAACTATTTCATATTGAATGTGTTTTGATATTTAGTGCATTTCAAAGAATTATTTTCTTTTATCTAAGCTATAATAATGTGTATAGAGAATTGTTCATCGTATTCCTTTCTTATTCTTTCAATATCCACAAGTTATGTATTAATAGTCTCTGTTTCATTCCCGTTCTTAGTAATTTTGTGTCATCTCTCTTTTTTCTTTACCCTGCTAAAGTTTTGTCAATTTTACTGATCTTTACATTGAACTAGCTTTTTTGTTTCATTGTTAATCTGTTTTAATTTCCTTGATGTCTTCTCCTGTATTTATTATTACAGTTCGTCTGTTTGTACTGGATTTATTTTGCTCTTGTTTTTCCTAGGGTCTTAAAATAGGACCTTAAGTTATTGATATGAGAGTTTTTCTAAGTAAGTATTTCATGTTTTAAACTTCCATCTTGAGACTGCTTTAGCTGTTATTTCAGAAATTCTGATTTTTTTTTTTCATTTTTATTCAGTTTGTTCATTCAGTTCAATGTGTTTTTTAAGGATTTTTTGATGTTTATTAATAGTTTTAAATATAAATCCTTTTCAAATCAAGTAGAATGGTCAATCATTTATAAAGATCAGAGGACAAGATAAAACTTAAGAGTAGATGTTCTGCTTAGCCAACAGAACACTGCTTATCCAACACTACATGTACCTTTGAGTAAATGTACACTCTTTAAAATGTACACTCTTTAAATGTATACTCTTTAAAAATCCAAAGTCTATAGTGTGATGACATGTTTCTTTAGAGGGTTTTTTGTTTTGTTTTGTTTTGTTTTTTTTTTTTTTTTTTTTTTTTTTGTATGTCTTAGCTCCTTTTTTATCTTTTGTTTTAGGTTCAGAGGCACATGCGTAAGTTTGTTAAAAAGGTAAACTCTGTGTCACAGGGGTTTGGCGTACAGATAACTTTATTACATGAGTAACAAACTTGGTACCCAATAGGTACTTTTTCTGATACTGTCCTTCCTCCCATCCTCTACCCTCAAATAGGCCCCAGTGTCTGTTGTTCTCCTCCCAGTAGCCATGTGTTTTCGTTGTTTAGCACTCATTTATAAGTGAGAACATGTAGTATTTGGTTTTCTGTTTCTGTGTTAGTTTGCTTAAGATGATGTCCTCCAGCTGTATCTATGTTTAAGATTAATCTTAAAAATATTGAGATTAAGGACATAATCTTAATATTTTTTGTGGCTGCATAGTATTCATGATGTATTTGCACCACATTTTCTTCTCCTTCTCCCTCTTCTTCTTCTTCCACGGAGTCTCACTCTTGTCACCCAAGCTGGACTGCAGTGATGGAATCTCAGCTAACTGCAACCTCCACCTGCAGAGTTCAAGTGATCCTCCTGCCTCAGCCTCCCAAGTAGCTGGGACCACAGTCACATGCCACCATGCCCAGTTAATTTTTGTATTTTTAGTAGAGACAGGGTTTCACCATGTTGGCCAAGCTGATCTGGAACTCCTGACCTCAGGTGATCTGCCCACTTTGGCCTACCAAAATGCTGGGATTATAGGCATGAACCACTGCACCCTGGCCAGCTACATTTTCTTTAACTAGCCTAATGTCGATGGGCATTTATGTTGATTTCATGTCTTTCCTCTTGTAAATAGTGCTGCAATGAACATGTATGTGCATGTGTCTTTATGGTAGAACAATGTATATTCCTTTGGGTATATACCTAATAATGGGATTGCTGGGAAAGCCGTTGCTTTCCACAATGGTTGAACTAATTTACCATCCCACCAGCAGTGTGTAAGCATTCCCTTTTCTTCACAACCTCGTCAGCATCTCTTATTTTTTTCTTTTTAGTAATAGCCATTCTGACTGGTGTGAGATGGTATCTCTTTGTGGTTTTAATTTGCATGACTTGATGTTGAGCTTTTTTTCATGTGCTTGTTGGCCACATGTATGTCTTCTTTTGAGACATGTCTGTTCATGTCCTTTGCCCACTTCTTCAGCGGTTGTTTGGTTTTCACTTGTAAATTTGTTTAAGTTCCTTATAGATTCTGCATATTAGACCTTTGTTGGATGCGTAGTTTGTAAATATTTTCTTCTATTCCATAGGTTCTCTGTTTACTCTGTTGATAGTTTCTTTTGTTGTGCAGAAGTTCTTTCATTTAATTAGATCCTATTTGTTATTTTTTTTCCTTGCAATTGCTTTTGGACTCTTCATCATGAAATCTTGCCAAATCCTGTGCCCACAATGGTATTTCCAAGGTTATCTCCCAAAGTTTTCATAGTTTTAAGTTTTACATTGAAGTCTTTAATCTATTTTGAGTTGATTTTTGTATGTAGTATAAGGTAGGGGTCCGGTTTCATTCATCTGCGTATGGCTAGCCAGTTGTCCCAACACAATTTATTGAATAGGGAATCCTTTCTTCATTGCTTGTTTTGTCAGCTTTGTCAAAGATCAAATGGTTGTAGGTGTGCAACCTTATTTCTATGCTCTCTATTCTGTTCCATTGGTCTATGTGTCTGTCTCTTTTTGTACCAGTAGCATGTTTTCGTTACTGTAGCCCTTTAGTTTAGTTTGAAGTCTGGTAATGTGATGCCTCCAGCTTTGTTCTTTTTGCTTGGGATTGCCTTGGCTACGTGGACGTTTTTTATTCCATATATATTTTGAAAGAGCTTTTTGTGATTCTGTGAAGAATGCCATTGGCAGTTTGATAGGAATAGCATTGAATCTGTACATTGCTTTGGGCAGTATAGCCATTTTAATGATATTATTCTTCCTATCCATGAGCATGAAATATTTTTCCGTTTGTTTATATCATTTCTATTTTCTTTGAGCAGTATTTTAAAATTATCCTTGTAAAGATCTTTCATCACCCTCATTAGCTATGTTCCTCAGTATTTTCTTCTTGTGGCAACTGTGAATAGGATTGCATTCCTGATTCGATTCTAGGCTTGGATGTTGTTGGTGTATAGGAATACTAGTGATTCTTGTGCATTGATTTTGTATCCTGAAACTTTATTAAATTTGTTTATCAGATCAAGGAGCTTTTGTACCCAGACTATGGGGTTTTCTACATACAGAATCATGTCAACTGCAAAGAGGGATAGTTTGATTTTGTCTCTTCCTATTTGGATGCCTTTTATTTCTTTCTCTTGCCTGATTGCTCTAGCCAGGCCTTCCAATACTATTATGAATAGGAGTGGTAAGAGAGTGCATCCTTACCTTATGCTGGTTTTCAGAGACTGCTTCTAACTTTCTCCCATTCAGTGTAATGTGGGCCATAGGTTTGTCATAGATGGCTCTTATTATTTTGAAGTATGATTCTTTCGTGCCAAGTTTGTAGAGGTTTTTAACATGAAGCGGTGTTGAATTTTATCAAAAGTCTTTTCTGCACCTATTGAGATAATCCTGTGGTTTCTGCTTTTAGTTTTGTTGGTGTGATGAGTCACTTTTACTGATTTGCATATGTGGAACCAACCTTACCTACCAGGTATAAACTGTACTTGATCATGTTGGATTAGCTTTCTAATGTGCTGCTGGATTTGGTTTGCTAGTATTTTGTTGACTTTTGCATCCATGTTCCTCAAGGATACGGACTGAATGTTTTCTTTTTTCCTTATTTCTCTGCCAGTTTTTGGTATCATGATGATGCTGGCCTCATAGAAGGAGTCTGGGAGGAATCTCCTTCTCAATTTTTTGGAATAGTTTCAGCAGGAATGGTACCTGCTGTTCTTTATACATCTGGTAGAATTCAGGTATGAATCCTTCTGGTCCTGGGCTTTTTTGGTTGGTAGGCTTTTTATTACTAATTCGGTGTTGGAACTCATTATTGGTCTATGCACTTTCTTCCTGGTTCAGCCTTGGGCAATTGTATGCGTCCAGGAATTCATCCATTTGTCCTGGATTTTCTAGCTTGTATTCACAGAGGTGTTCATAGCAGTAGTCTTTGATGGTTGTTTGTACTTCTGTGGGGTAGTGATAACATCCCCTTTGTTATTTCTAATTGTGTTTATTTGGACCTTCTCTCTTTTTTGCTTTGCTAGTCTGACTACTGTTTTATCTATCTTATTAATTTTTTCAGAAAACCAACTCCTGGATTCATTTATCTTTTGTATAGTTTTTTGTGTCTCAGTTTCATTCATTTCAGCTCTGATTTTGGTTATTTCTTGTCTTCTGCTAGTCTTGGGTTTAGTTTGCTCTTGCTTCTCTAGTTCTTCTTGTTGTAATATTAGGCTAATTTGAGATCTTTCTAACTTTTTAATATGGGCATTAATGTTATAAACTTCCCTCTTAACACTTTCTTAGCTGTGTCCCAGGGAGTCTGATATGTATTTGTTCTCATCAGTTTCTAATGAATATCTTGATTTCTGCCTTAATTTTATTATTTACCCAAAAGTCATTCAGGAACAGGTTAATTTCCATGTAATATTACTGTTTTGAGTTATTAATATTTATTTCTATTTTTTATTTATTTTTATTTTTAATGTTATATTATATTATATTATATTATATGTATAGAGAGAGACAGACTTTCACTCTGTAGCCCAGGCTGGAGTGCAATGGCATAATCTTGGCTTACTGCAACCTCCACCTCCTGGGTTCAAGTGACTCTTGTGCCTCAGTCTCCTAAGTAGCTGGGAGTACAGGTGCATGCCACCACACCCAGCTAATTTTTATAGTTTTAGTAGACATGGGGTTTCATCATGTTGTCGAGGCTGATCTCAAACTCCTGACTTCAAGTGATCTGCCTGCCTCAGCCTCTCAAAGTGATGGGATTACAGGCACGAGCCACCATGCCTGGCCCTTGATTTCTATTTTTATTGTGCTGTGGTCCAAGGGTATGGTTGGTATGATTTTGGTTCTTTTTTTAATTTGCTGAGCATTGTTTTATGTCCAATTGTGTGGTTGATTTTGGAGTACGTGCCATTTGGCGATGAGAAGAATGTATATTCTGTTGTTTTTATGTGGAGACATCTGTAAATGTCTAGTACATCCATTTGATCAAATGCTGAGTTCAAGTCCTGACTATCTTTGTTGATTTTCTGCCTTGATGACTTGTCCAATATTGTCAGTGGGGTGTTAAAGTCTCTTCTTGTTATTGTATGGGAATCTAGATCTCTTCATAGGTCTCTAAGAACTTGCTTTATGAATCTGGGTGCTCCTGTGTTATGTATCTATATATCTAAGATAGTGAGGTCTTCTTGGTAAGTTGAACTATCTACCATTATATAATGCCTTGCTTTATCTTGCTTGATCGTTATTGGTTCAATCCGTTTTTTCCTGAAATTAGGATTGTAGCCGCTGCTTTTTTTGTTTTCCGTTTGCTTGGTAGATTTTTCTCCATCTCTTTATTTTGAGCCTATGGATGTCATTGTACGTGAGATGGTCTCTTGAAGACAGCATACCATTTGGCCCTGCTTCTTTATCTATCTTTCTATTCCATGCCTTTTAATTGGGGCATTTAACCTGTTTACATTTAAGGTTAGTATTGACATGTGTGACATGTTTTTGTAGTGCTTTTGTAGTGTCTTTCCTTTCCATAGTTAGTGATTCTTTCAGGACCTCTTATTAGGCAGGTCTGGTGGTAAGAAATTCCCAACAGCATTTGCTTATCTGAAAGCTAATTTCTCCTTCATTTATGAAGCTTAGTTTGGCTGGGTATGAAATTCTTGATTGGAATATTTTTCTTTAAGAATGCCGAATATAGGCCCCCAAATTTTTCTGGCTTGTGGGGTTTCTGCTTTTAGCCTGATTTGTTTCCTCTTGTAGGTGACTTGCCTCTTCTTTTTAACTGCCTTTAACATTTTATGTTTCATTTCAATCTTGAAGAATTTCATGATTAAGTGCCTGGGGGATGGTCTTTTTGTGCAACATCTTGCAGGGGTTTTCTTCATTTCCTTGATTTAAATGTTGACCTCTCTAGTAAGCTTGGGGAAGTTTTCATTGTTGATATCCTGAAATCATTTTCTGAGTTGTTTGTTTTCTTTCTTTCTCTTTCAGAGATGCCAATGACTCATAGATGTGGTCTCTTTACATAATCTCATATTTCTCTGAGGTTTTCTTTATTCTTTTTTATTTGTTTTTGCCTGACTGAGTTATTTCAGAAAGTCAGTTTTCAAGCTCTGAGATTCTTTCCTTAGATTGGTCTATCCTGATGTTAATGCTTGTGGTGCCATTATACAATTCTTATAGTGTATTTTTCAGCTCTGTCAGATCTGTTTGGTTCTTTTTTATAATGGCTATTTTGCCTGTCAGCTCCTATATCATTTTACTGTGATTCTTAGCTCCCTTGGATTAGGTTTTGATGAATCTCCTTCTGAATCTCAATGATTTTTATTCCTATCCATATTCTGAATTATATTTTTGTCATTTCAACCCATCTAAGTACCTTTGCTGGGGAACCAGTGCATTCATTTAGAGGAAAGAAGGTACTCTGGCTTTTTGAGCTGCCAGAGTCCTTGTGCTAGTTCTTTCTCATTTTTGTGGGCTGATACTCCTTCAATCTTTGAAGTTGCTGTCCTTTGGATGAATTGTTTGGCTTTTTTCTTCTTTGATGCCCTTGGGGGTTTGATTAGAGCATAAAGTGATCTCAGTTGACTGGCTTCAATTCTAGTCTACTCAGGGGTCTTGGAGGGGCCTCCTCTTATTATTGTCTCTGTTCTCACATTGCTTTTGCTGGATGCTCTTGTCCATGGGGCTTCCTCAGGTAGGGGCCATAGTTGGGAGTCAAACTGTATCCTTGCCAGGTTGGCCCTAATCTGATTTCCATGTGCTTCCTGGGGAAATACAGGGTTGTGCCTGTCTGCAGAGTTCAGACAGAAGCAGAACTACTAGTTTGGAAGCTCTAGCAAATGTTCGATATACTTTTTAAAATTTTCTTTGAGACTTCCTTTTTGATCCATGGATTGTTTAGAAGTGTATTGTTTCGTTTCCAACAGTTTGATGATTTTCATGTTATCTTTCTGTTTTTGATCTCTAGATTGATTCCACTTTGGTTGGAAAAACACACTGTGTATGATTTTAATTATTTTAAATTTGTTGAGGTTTGTTTTATGGCCTGGAATATGGTCTATCTTGGTATACATTCCAAGGACACTTGAAAAGAATGTTTATTTTACCTTTCTTGGGTGAGATGTTCCATAAATATTAATTAGGTACTGTTGATTTATGGTGTTGATGAGTTTTTCTGTATCATTAATGGATTTCAATCAAGTTATTCTATTAAATGTTGAGAGAGAGGTGTTAAAAATATTGAAATATCATTGTGAATTTGTCTGTTTCTCTATTCAGTTCTATCAGTTGTTGCTTTACATGTTTTGTAGCTCTGTTGATTCATACATACAGAATTAGGATTGAAATGCCTTTTAGTCTTTTAACCATTTTTATAATTCGTAATGTTCCTTTCTGTCTCTGGTAAATTTATATGATCTAAAGTCTATTTCATCTGATATTAATATAGATACTTCTACTTTCTTTTGATAAAAGTTTATAGTCCATGTCTTTTTTTGACTTCTGCTTTCAACCTACCTATGTTATTATGTTTGAAGTCAGTCAAAGAAAATAGCATACAGTTATGTTGTCAACTTTTCCACATTCCTATACTCTTCTAATTGGTGTGATTAGATCACTTATATTTTGTGTGATTATTGATATGTTAGACTTTCTGTTATTTTTTATGTTTGTTTTGTCTTTCCTCTTGTATTAGTTAATGTAATGTTTAACTGAATTATGTAATTACATTTAAAAAGATAAGTGACATATATAGTTTGGAAAAAAATACTATCCTTCAAGAGGGAGTACAATTTAATTTCTGTCAGCAGAAGGGTTAGATGTACTAAAGAATAGCCAACTAACAGTGAAGATTCACTGTGCCATAGCCATAAGTAAGCATGTTTTATAGAGAGTTTATGAGTATTAATCTAAGAAAATGGATAAATGTCCTTTGCTTATGAGAAATATGGTTTCATATACAACAAAAATATATGATTACCTTATCAAAATAATAATAGTTCTATCTCTTCTCATCCTGGGCTCTGAATTATTTAGAGTTAGAGAATGCCTCTTAATATGATTTGGGTTGGAACTGAGGATAACTGAACAATAGTAAGGGGCATAAAATTTATTACTTGATTAATAGAATTATAATCTGATGTCAGTGATCTCTGGAAATGGCAGATAACTAAATGCTTTGTTTTATGGAGTAACTTTGCCTGTTTCTTGGACATGTCCTACTTCCTCATTCCCTAGTACTGGCATTAAAATCTCCAGCTGGATACTTTTGACTCCTCTGCTCCACCTCCCCACTCCCTGCCATACACGTATGGTGCACATACACACAATGTATCAGCCTCTTTTTTCTTGAATCAACTTACTCTTTGTAGAAATCCATTTAAAGATGACTCAAATGCAACCTTTGTTTAGTCTACAAGAAAAAACACTTCCATTCACATTTTCCCATCAGGGAGTGACTGTAAAATCTCTTGTTTTCAGATTTCTTCAAGCAAGCCTCAGTCGCCAGTTCCCTGTGTCTTGCAAATCCAAGGAGATAATGTCAGCTTCTCCAGAAAATCTCACTAAACTTTGTCCTGGTGCCTTAACATCACATGTGATTGGAGACTTTTGCAGTCTAACCCACACCCAGCTGAGCTGAGTCTACTGTAGACTTTCTCATACAGCTTGAGGTGATGAGAGAAACACTTAGCTCATCCTCATGAATGTGGGTTTGCAATACAGTACGCAAGCAAACCTCTCCAAAGAATTTCTGCATTTTAAATTTTTATTATTAAGATGTTGAATTTTTTCCCATTTTACTCTAGGTTTGTCATGAGCTAACATTTAGAAATTATTTTTTGTGTTACTCTTTATTAAGTTTTGCAATGAATGATCTGGCACTTTACTTTGTGGTAAGTTGTCTCTCATACCCTTTGTTCTCAGCTTTGAGATCTGACCAAAATGCTGAGACAACAGAAAAACCCCACTTGGCATTCTATTCCATGTATACATAAAATTTAGAAATCAATGTCTGGCTTTGGCATTCCTATTTATAAGTTTCTATGTTTTTTCCCATGAAAAATTAATGTTGAAATTTAACCCCCAATGCAATAATCTTGAGAAGTGTGGCCTTTTGAGAGGTGTTTAGGTCACGAGGCCCCCACCTTTATGAATAAATTAATTATAAAAGGGCTTGATGGGCTGGGCACAGTGACTCATGCCTGTAATCCCTGCACTTTGTAAGGCTGTGATGGGCGGATTGCCTGAGCTCAGGAGTTTGAGACCAGTCTGGCCAACATGTGAAACCCCATCTCTCCTAAAAATACAGAAATATTAGCAGGGCGTGGTGGCATGCGCCTGTAATCCCAGCTACTCCGGAGGCTGAGGCAGGGGAATTGCTTAAACCAGGGACGTGGAGGTTGCAGTGAGCCGAGATCGGGCCAGGGCACTACAGCCTGGGCGACACTGGGAGACTTTGTCTCAAAAAAATAAAATAAATTAAAATAAAAGGGATTGATGGAGGAAGGTTAGTTCCTTTTTGCCCTTCTTCCTTTTGCTGTTTGAGTACACAGCATTCCTTACTTCCCTCTGGAGGATGCCACATTCAAGACACCATAGTGGACAGAGACCAGACCATCATCAGGTAGTCCACCTGCTAGCACCTTGATCTTGGACTCTCCAGCCTTCAGAACTGTGGTAAATAAATTTCTGATCTTTATGAATTACCTAGTTTCAGATAGCCTATTACAGCACCACAGACAAACTAAGAGGTTATCAATATGTAGATGGATGTCATGAAGGTAATTATGTATACAAATTATATATCCATACCAAAAAAGGACTAAGACCAAGAAATAAGAAGAAAGCCAAATAATTGCCAAAGAGATAGGAGGAAAACCAGGAGAATGCAGTGTCATAGAAGCCCAGGAAAGGAGATAAATTCAAGAGGAAGAACAGCCTAGAGTGTTAAATGAGTTGGAAACTGAGATATGTTCATTGATTTAAGCAGCAAGGAGGGTATTGATGAGATTGTCCCTGTGGCAAGATCAATGTCAGAGATTCAGTGGAGGCAAAAACTGGATTGGGATGGGTTGAAGAGCAAGTGAGAAGTAATGAAATGGAGACAGTGGTAGTAGATGATTATTTCAATAGTTTATGAAAAGAAGAAAAATAGGAAGCTCTTGAAAGGAAACTAGATTTTTTCCCCTTCTTTTTCACATTAGATAAACACTGGCATCTTGGAATGCATTTTGAGGAGACTCCAGAAACTTAGAAGAATTATCAAAGTATTTGAAATATAATTTTTTAAAAGATACAATATCTCTCAGACAAATACAAATGTAAAGTCAAAGATTTTATTTAACTCATTAATTAATGAGGGGAGTAAAGGCAAAATACTATAGGGATCACCATGAAACAGAGCAAATATGTGATTCATTTGCAAGTTCAACATTTGAATGCAACCTCATGACTCACCAGCCTCTGAGAACCATTGCACTAGAACTAGCCTATAAGTGATTATACCAGACTCTGAGTGCTTGAAGGACAAGCTCTTGATTGTGCTGCTTTGTCAAATTTCAGTAGTTGACAAAGTTTCTGGCATTTTATAAGTGCCCAGTGTTTGTTAAATAAACAAATAGATTATGCATGATGCCCACAATTGCTCTAAAGACTACAGAGATCATTTCAATTCAAAGCACACAGTTTCACAGTTAAGAAGATTGAAAATTTCTTAATATGGCACATGCTAAAGTTCAGCAGTTTATTTATAGAAAGATTCTGTTTCTGCTTTTCTCCCTCATTGCTGCAAATGTTAAACATCAGTCTGTCACGCATGCAAAGTGCTGATCTAATTGGTCTATAAGAGCACTCTTTCTCCCTTTCAGCATCATAAAGATGTTATATGGATAATCCACTTAGAGGCTTCCCTTCTGTGCTACTATATTAAAAATATCTGTTGTGTTGTTCATGGGGATTTATAAAATGAGTTTCTAAAAAAGAAATCATAGGGTTCTAGTACTTCCGCTTTGCACCGAGTCTTTAAACGATTTTACCTCAGTCACGATAGGGCTGGTTTCCGTCGATGTTTTTTGACCAGCTGTAGTCCAGTAGTACAGAAACGAGGATTCTCTCAGCAAAAGCTTTAGAAAAGGTGAGGCCCTGTCTGCACTTCTTTAGTGCCATTCCATGAACTTTGTCTTTTGGGGGCTGTATCTGGCTTCCTAGAGCTCTGTACTATTTCTAGCAGAGAGTATCGTCGCCAAGGAGGAAAGGACTTGAGTAAGCTTTCTTTGGCATCTGTCCCTCCATGGCACTGAGTGTTACATCATCTAGAAACAGCAAATAACTGTATTATAGCATGCAGTGTCTTCACAAATCTCCGTATTTCCACCTTGTGATTCACAATCCTAACTTTGACTGACAGCACAGTCTCCAAGGCATTTGAGGCATTGTAAGGGTATTGTTTTAAATAATTATTTGAATTATCACTACAGTATGTCTGAATTACCATTACCTTCTATTTGTGGTCAAGGAAAAGAGTTACAGGGAGTATATGATATATCCAAGTTCCCATAGCTCATGAGAGACGAAAGAAGATAAAGACTCATCTTTTTTGGATAATTACAAGGCTCTGTCTTCTATAAAGTGTGGACAGTCAGAAGCTTCATGAGATCGTGTATCTCACGCTTTTATCTTAACAAAATCTCAGCACACCGTAATTAGCTCATGAGTATAAATATTCAGACCCTATTCGGTTAATATTTTGCCTAGATATTTAATTTAGCATGTAAAAGAGGGTTCCCAACCAGAAATCAAATACACTACTTGAGAAATCTCTGAAGTCTCTCTTTGAATGTAGAAAACCATTCCTGTCTTATGATTTCATTGATTATTACAATTGTATGTTGAAATATCCTTGGGGTAGCTACCATGTATTGAATGTCTACCCTACAAAATGTGGTATTTGGTATTCACTCAAAAGTGAGATATATTATTGTGACTTTACAGATGAAGAAATGGAAACCTACAGAGATGAAATAACTATGTTGTGTTCCCTAAGCTGGGAAGTATTCG
Organism: Mandrillus leucophaeus; assembly: GCF_000951045.1. Lineage (NCBI taxonomy): Eukaryota > Metazoa > Chordata > Mammalia > Primates > Cercopithecidae > Mandrillus > Mandrillus leucophaeus. The sequence continues at coordinate 118,396 of NW_012104131.1, read as the reverse complement.
AAGTTGGGATATAAACATAGGTCTGCCATCTTCCAACCATTTTCCACCTTGTCATTGCAACTCAATATAACTATGTGGATATTCTATCTAACAAGAACTTTATGCTCCTCAAATAGACATAATCCATTCCATCTAAGCATTATTGAATCACTGTTCACACAAATGCACGTATTTTTCTCTTTATTATTTTGCATATTTTAGTATGATAGTTTGAATACAGTAATTCATTTATAGCTCATTCATGCAACTACAGGGGATATCATTGGGTTATTTCATTTTCAAAAGGTCAAAGAAAATGAAATAAAAAATGGATGTAAAAACAGAGAAAGAAAACACTTTGCATGCTAACACCTAAATCTTAAATGGCACATGAGTTTTAAAATGTGTTAAAGCAGATTAGCTTTAAAAGGTTTAGCCGTTAGAGATTTTTCCATTGCTAGTAATATGGTCACTTGAAACTAGTTAAAATATTTTAATAGAAGTTTTCTTTTCATTAGAATTCCTTTAAGAGTGGATATGGTCTCCAACTAATAAAGATAATCATAAAATACTTTAGGGCCCTATTTAAGAAAATGAGAGTGACTGCGGCAAGTTGCAGAATTTTATTCTTGACTGAGAAGGGAAAGAAGGCAGTATTTCTGCTTTATATGGAAAATTAACTGCCTAAATGTGAAGCCAGAATGAAAATAAGGTTACATAGCATTAAAATCTGCATCTCATGGGGAATTTATGTTCAGTACTCCTTCAGCATAATTTTCCACAGGTTTTCTTAGGCACACAGCAAGTCAAATGAACATGACCTCTAAAGAGGTGAGAAGCAAAGAGACATAATGATGTACTCTGCCTCTCAAAGCTCAGAGAGCAGCATGTTGTATTTTTGCACATGGGAGAACCTCAGTGAACTAGGAAACATACCATTTTCAATTTCACAGCATTCTTTCTGTTAGGGCAGTAGTAAATACCAAAATAATCATGTACATGCCTAGCTTCTAAATGAGATCAGTTAATCTAAAGAAATTAGGTAACATGCCCACAATCCCTGAATCAGCTCTTCCCCTCCCTGAAGAGTCTTTCTTCAGAGAATATTAAATAATTGTACACCTGCATATAGGCAATAATCTTTCTTTAAAATGTTGGACATATGAGTTTTAATATTGGACCCAACCAAAAATGGGGTAAGAACCAGGACTAGAATTGTAACTTTTCTGTGCTTATTTACCTCCAGCTATAAAATGAGAGCACAGTACAAGATTTTTCACCCAAAAGGTGCATATATGCCAAATTGTTTTCTATTCATTTGCACATCCTAGGAGAAGCAAGGATGAAAAGGCTTATTCTGCAGAGATAACAGTCATCAGAAAGGTTGAAGCCCTACCCATGGTGAATAGTGACGTCGTTTCCAGCACCAGAATGAAAAATGTGTAGTAGTGTTCACTTGGATGTCCAGGCAATCTGGCCTCTCTGGCAGGATACTGTCTGTAGATGGTATCATCACGGGAAGCTGATTCTTCCTTCTGGAAGACCCAAGGTCCCTTAACTGAGCATTTCTGAAGACTGCAGGTACATGGCTGCCTACTCAGTGTACTTGTGAGCAGAAGGCCCCTTTTTGAGTAAATATTCTGTTATCAAATTCATAACACATCTATCAAATTGATAATACAGTATGGATCAATAGGTACATCACATTGAACAATCTACAGAAATTCAAGCGACTGTCTTCCATTTTGAGAACATGTCTTACTGCATGTGTTTTCCACTCCTAGCCCTACACAGAGCACTAAGAGGGAGAAATTGGAGGCCAGAGAGACTTAGCCTTGCCCCTAAGGACCTTAGCATCCACTTCAGGAATTCTGAAGACAAAATCTTACTGTAAATCTCAGGTTTAGGGAAATATGCCAGAGTGATATAATATCAAGGTATCTTAATATCATCATGGAACTAAAGTCAAGGTGAAGAAGAGTCTTAAAAGGTATATCTAGAATTAATTTTTAAAAATTTAATGTAGCATTAAATTAGGGAAGGAAGGACCTTGATGACCAATTTGCGTTTACAGTTTTTTTTTTTTTTATTTGGGTCTTCGTGCCAGGGACTTCCGTGGGACTGTGTGCCTTAATTTGTGCTCACTTGTCAAGGGCCAGATAGGGCTTGCATTTATTTCACCTGTGAACCTAAAAATCTGTCAGATGTTAATAAAATTGACTGGAATGCAGGCAGTGTTGTGGTAGGAACATATCTGAAAAATTCAGCATTTCAAGAATGTATCTCATTTTGATCGGGGATTATAAAATAGCTGTGAAAATATTTGCCTGGGGCTTGTCTCAGGATCAAAGGTCTGCACACCTTGTATCACATGTTAGCTTTACACCCAATGAGAGTAAACATAGTGGGGCAAATATGCATTCAAAACTATAAGTACACAACTATTTTGACAGTTGTTCTGTTTAATTCATCCATTGGGGGTGGTGCAGAGTCAGTCACCATTATTAAGAAGTTCTTTGTCTGGCTGTAGACACACAATTAGCTAAATAAATCTATTATTTTTAAAGCTACTAAGAAACTTACTTTAATAGATACATTTAATGCCCAATTTTAGTCTTACACCTGTAAGGATAAATGTAGAGTACTGGTTTGCTAGGGGTGCCTTAACAAAATGCCAGAGATTGAGTAGCTTAAACCAGAGAATTTATTTATTTATTTATTTATTTATTTTTGCAGTTTTAGAGGTTAGAAGTCAAGATCAAGTTGCTTGCAGAGTTTGTTTTCTCTGAAGTCCATAAGGGAAGAATATATTCCAGGCCTCTCTCTGTGGCTTGCAGATGGCCTCCCTCTTGCTGCCTCTTCACATGCTCATTCCTCTTTGAGCATGCACCCCTCCTGTCTCTTTACGGGTCCAAATTTCTTCTGATAAGGAGACCAGTCAGACTGCTTTCTTCTTGTTTTTTTTTTTGTTGTTGTTGTTTTGTTTTGTTTTGTTTTGTTTTGTTTGAGATGGTGTCTCGCTCTGTCGCCCAGGCTGGAGTGCAGTGGCACGATCTCAGCTCTCTGAAAGCTCCACCTCCCAGGTTCACACCATTCTCCTGCCTCAGCCTCCCGAGTAGCTGGGACTACAGGCACCCACCACCATGCTCGGCTAATTTTTTGTATTTTTAGTAGAGACAGGGTTTCACCGTATTAGCCAGGATGGTCTCGATCTCCTGACCTCGTGATCCACCCACCTCGGCCTCCCAAAGTGCTGGGATTACAGGCCTGAGCCACCGCGCCCGGCCCAGACTGCTTTCTTTTTATGAGGAAGCTAGTCAGACTTGCCATCCTAATGGCCTCATTTTAACTGAATTATCTCTTTAAGGGCCCTGTCTCCAACTACAAGAATATTCTGAGGTACTGGGGATTAGAATTTTGGGGATACAGAATTCAACCTGTAACAGTATTCAATGAAATCAATTAACTAAAGTGGATAGATGTGCTGAGTGTACAGGAATAAAACAGGAAATGTAGAACTCAGGCAACAAGCACCTATAGGAGTGACAAGGATGGTGTTGATTTTGTGGCTGTGCAGTTAATAAGGATTGATAAAATCTATAAATAATTTGATGCATTCTCTTCCCTGGAAATGGTAGCTTCTGTTTTGTTATTTAATATGTAAACTCATTCTGCAGGGAGTAATAGAAATATCATGAGAACAGATGATCCATTAAAAAAATTGTTTCATAGTATTCTAGAAAAAAAAGTCTCCTTGCTTACAGACCATAATTTTAGTACTCCTTTTGTTTCTCTCATGTATGACAGGTTTTTAGAAAAGTTTAGATGCTGAGTTCCATCTAAACAAACATTTTTAAAGTTTTGGCAGTAAAGTTTTGGTTCATTATACATAGAGATATAAATTACGTTTTTCCTCCTCTCCCCGGGGAGTTAGCCTATTTTCTTTATGTCTTTCACTGTAGAAGATGTGTCTTCACCATATTTGGACATTTCTCAGTTGCATTTTCTTCTGAATGCTTTGTGTGAATATAAAATTCACAAAGTATTCAAATCCATTCGACAAACATTTAGTAAGTACCTGCAGTGTTCAAAGAAAGCAGTATGTGAGACTCAGTGTGGCTACAAAGATGGATAAAGCATGTTCTTAATGAGCTGACAGTGCAGTAGGGGAAACAAGATGTGTCAAAAGTGACTAGAGTACGAAGCGGAATGAAAAAGATGTAAATACTGGAGGAGCTCTGACATGGAGTGATTGTTTTTAGCTGGGGCATTTGGGAAAAGCTTCCTAAACCAAGTGTCACTTGGACCTCATGTGAAAGCAGTTTGGGAATTTCTATAGAAAACAGTGGCAAAGTGGGGCATTCAGAGGAGCTTTCTTTAGACAAACATGTGTAAACACTGGTGGAGAAGCAGAAAGTGTATTCATTAAATGCTGCTGTCTCTTTGGGAGTAGCCAGAAGGATGGCCCAGTTCAGAGTGTTGGAACCCAGCGGAGCCGTGTTGAGAGGTTCTAAGTGCCAAGTTACTGAAAAGTCACTGGGAAACCAGGAAGCCCAGTTAACTCAGCTGCTAAATTTAATTTCTCAATACTTCATCAAGCATTGTTAAATGAGGGGGCAAGCCACATTGTTTCTCTTGACCCTTCTAAAGTGATGTGTGCAGTAAAATGTGATAATGTTGTGATAATCATTATTATTTCTCCATCTAGTTATTGTATTTGTCTATTTTTCTTGCTGCTGTTCCTTGATACTATTTCAATACAAAATGTCATGAGACTTTTAAAAGTCAGCTCATCATTTATCAAGTGCCTACCACATAAAAGGCACAATGCTACAAGAATTTTAGAGAAGAATAAGATACGTAGCTATAAAGGAGTTGATATTTTACCTCTCATGCCATTTTAGCCTACATTATTTCAGTTTCTGGAACTGACAAATAAATTACAGTAGGGAAACAGGATGATGCAGAAGTTAAAAATATCAGCTTAGCATCAGACTGAAATAGGTCCACCATTGTCTTAAGTGTGTGGCCTTGGGCAAGTTACTTAAGCTCTCTAACATTAGTTTCTTCATGTAAAATAGAGGTAGCTACCTCCTTAGTATTGTTAAATCTGTTTAATAAAAAGGATGTATTTAAAGCAGAGTACTTGGCACAAAGTAATATTCAAGGAATGTCGGCTTTTTGACTTCTTTAAGGACTACATTTCTTCATTTTTCGTATTTGTGAGTAGAAAAGTTAGAGTCACAGAAGCTGAACAATAGGAGATGTGGTGAGCATAATATTTTCTGGTTATTTATTGTTGCATAACAAACTACCTCCAAAATTTGGTTATTTAATGCAGTTTGTTTTAATCACTCATGGTTCTATGGGTTGACTTAACTCAGCTGGGGAGCCTTACGTGGAATAGCTCATGATGTTTTCATCTAACCCTGTGGGCCAGGGTTAGAGTTATATGAAGTTATAGGACTGAACATCCAATATCCTCCAGGCAGTTTATGCTTCTGTTGCCTGGGACATCAGCTGGGGCTGTAGAATGGAGCACCTACAAATGATCTCTCCAAGTGGCGTGAGCTTCTCAATGCATGCTGATGGCTTCTGAGATGGAGTCTCCCAAAAATGAGCGTCCTGAGAGACAGGACACTCTGGCAGAAGCTGCAAGGCTTCTTTCTTCACTTGCATATCTGGGTAGCTTGTGCTCCTTGTGCTCTCTCTCTCACTCTCTCTTTCTCTGCCACCTTGTTTTTTGAGGCCACGGTAGTCTCAGATATAATCACACTTCTAACATGGCAGCTGGCTTCCAAGGGGCAGGAAACAAAACCTGCCATGCTAGTGAAGGGCTAAGCCAAGACTGGAAAGGTTGGTCAAGCGCCATTTCTGCTGTGCTCTCTCAGAAAAGTTCCTACAAGATGAATGTTGATTCATGGAGGAGAAATAGCCTTGCTTCTTGATGGGGGAGTGGAAGGTATATTGCACGTGAGCATACAGATGAGGAAACTGTCCTATGACAGTACTGTAAAAATTAGTAGGTGAGACATGATTTGTCCTTGTTTTTCTGACGAAAAGCCTAAGGCTAAGGATGTTATGAGGTAGCCAAAGTAACTTCTATTAAATGGAAGAGCTTCACATTAAACTCTGGCTCCGAATGAGATCTTCTGGGAAAACTACCCTCTACATCTCCTCAAATAACTTGTCATTTGCTTTCTTCTGAGATGGGAAAAACCATGGGGGCTGACAGCAGTGATCTTCCCCCAACCCCCATCCATCTACACATCCACACCTACACCCTCATCTCCTGTGCCTGTGCCCTTGATTGCATGTCCTACTGTGAGCCTCACTGTCAGCATCATAAAATGAGAATAGCACCTTCCATAGGGTTGAAATGAAAATTCTATGAGTATAATACATGTAAAGTGCTTAACACCATGCCTGAAATATAATGAGTGTTCAATACTTCCTACTTATTATTGTTGGTGTTATTATTATTACTATTCAAATTTTTTAGAATAGGAATTTACATTGCCATCTCTTTCTCTTCATTATCAGTCTTTCCTAAGCCAACTCTCTTCTACAGGAATGGTTTTTACCTAGGCTACCTCCTAAATGCCCAAATTTGGGCATATTGGAGATATTTTTATTGCATTTTTTTTCTAAATTCCCTGCTGCATTTGAAATGCCCTACTTCCTTGGTATTCAAGACTTTGCACTCCTCCCTGATTTCCTTTGTCAGCCGCAAATAGTTGTACAGGTTTAAAGCATCTCAAAGAAACACATATAAGGGAAGGAGATTCACAAGAAACATGAGGTAGACTTGTGCATCTATCATGATGACTTTCCAGCAGATGGCAATAACATGATCTAGTCTAATGAAATCAGTATATTGTGACAGCTTTCTGACAGATTTACAGAAAAGTGTTTTGAGGAGGCACCTTTTTCCAGCTTACAGAAATGCTCCATGTGGACTGGTGGTGACTGAACTTCTGACTGTTTCTCCTCTACTGCCTTCACCAGGTAATCTTTGCTTGTCCCCCAAATGCCTGAGAGGTTTGTTTCACAGCTGTCTAGACTTATTCTGCATGTTCTAATTCAATAATAATTGAGTCTTACTGTTGAGACTACCACCTTATTGCTGCTGAGCCCTAAATCTTTCACTCCAGCTGTGACTTCTTTGAATTTCAGATTTCTCGCTGCCTGCTGGACATATTCACCTGGATGTCTTTAGGGAAAGCTCAAACTCAACATGTCAAAAACTTAATTCACTTGATGGCCCTCAAGAATGAAACTCCAGCATCATTTTTAAAGCCAGATAACCCTGTTGTTCTGCATCAGTATTTTCATGGAAAAGTTCAGTTTCACTTTTATGTATGAAATTAACATAGGGAGGTACAGAGAAGTATATGCTTTTTGGGGTCCCCCTGAGGGTCCATCCAGAGGAGTGCTGCCCCAAAACTGAGGGTGTGGCATGTGCTGGATTCCCCCAGTTTTCCTTCTAGATCAACTCATTCTTTGTGGTCAGTCCAGAAGGAAGCCCACGATCAGCCTTCACTTCTCTGAGGCACACATGCATTTGGGGAAGACATTCACTCTGTTTTATCAATTTCATAAAGCCATCTCAATTAGAATATCTAGAAATTATGCTAGACTTCTTGCACTCCCTCACTACCTTTATCCTAAAAACTACTACTTTGATGCCTAAATATTTGTAATGGGTTCTCTTCCCTCTAGTCCCCTTCTCACTCTCCTAATGTAGGCTTTTCCTATCTCTCAATTGGAAATTTTAATAAATTCCTTAATACACTTACTACAGAAGATGTTACCGTCTTATTCCATTGCAGTTGACCCTTGTGCAACACAGGTCTGAATTGTGTGGGTCCACTTACGTGCAGGATGTTTTCAATAAGTAGTCAACCCTCCATATTCACTGGTTCCGCATCTGCAATCAAACACGCATGGAAAATACAGTGTTGGCTGGCTGGGAAACCCATGAATATGGAAAGTTGACTTCATCTGACTTCATATCTACACATTCCACAGGGCTCTCTGTGAGACTTGAATGTGTATGGGTTTTGGTATCCAAGGTGGTCCTGGAGCCAATACCCCCTTGGATATTGAGAGGCAACTGTATGATCCATTTTTCACACAGCTGACAGATATATCTATCTAAAGTAAAATCTAATCCCATCACCCCCACTTAATTCACTTGCAAGAATTCTTGTTACCTACAGGATCAAATTCAGGAAGCTTTCTCTGACCACATCTCCCCAGAATCTTCCACCTGTGTGTCCAGGACACCTACATTTCTTTATTATCACACACCCCTTTTTGTTACAATACTCACTTAACGTCTCTTGCCCTGCCATTAGACTATGAGCTTCTTGAGGACCCAACTTGCACCTTAATCATTTTTGTAGTTATGGTGCCTAAAACAATTCTTGAGATAGATTAATCAAAAATATTTTGAATGAATGAAAGATGAGTATAGAATATAATGATTGAAGGGGCTTCCTGGAGGAGACTGCACTGAGCTAGGTCATGAGGGAAGAAATATTTTTAATACATAGTGGGAGGAGGTACAGTCTTCCAGGAAAGGACTTCTGAAAAAAAATAATAAAAGTTCAAAGACCAGGTGGGACAGTAACACGGCAGAATTCATATAAGGTTTCTTCTCTTGTCTTTTATATTTTGATAATTTTCTTTTATTTTTGTTCTTCTCTTCATGTCTGTGTAAAACTTCTTTATGCTTCTGTTAATATTTTTATTTCTCTAAAGAACTTACTGAGTTTGGGAGTGTACACGAGCTAGCTCAGCAGTTTAAAGGTAGACAAATCTAAATATTTTCTTTTTATCATCTTATTTTTTCCTGGTGACCTCTTCATTCAGGGATCCACACTGAGAAGAAAATATATAAAGCAGTACAGCCACCCGCTTTGTTTTCAAATGCCTGGTAAGACGTTCTGATTATTTTAGGGGACTCTACAGCTCTATGTCTCTTGTGAAATAGACATTGGGTTGTATTAAAGACTTGACATTTTTCATTCTCATATCTTAAAAAATATTTTATCTTCTAAGATCATAATTATACATATGTTAAAGCAATACATGTATATAAATAAGCAAGAAAAATTATCTTGTAATCTCAGCACTTTGGGAGGCTGAGGCAAGTGGATCACCTGAGGTTGGGAGTTCGAGAACAGCCTGAGCAACATGGAGAAATCCTGTCTCTACTGAAAATACAAAATTAGCCGGGCATGGTGGTGCATGCCTGTAATCCCAGCTACTCAGGAAGCTGAGGCAGGAGAATCACTTGAACCCGGGAGGCGGAGGTTGTGGGGAGCTGAGATCACACCATGCACCATTGCACTCCAGCCTGAGCAACAAGAGTGAAATTCGGTCTCAAAAAAAAAAAAAAAAGAAGAAAAGAAAAGAAATATTACCTTAATATCTTTCAAGTTTGTTTCCCCTATTTTCAATTGGTTTCCTCGTTTTGAAGAGTCATAAAACTAGTACAGATAATAGACCTTATCGAGAGCTTTTACTTATTTACATATTATTTAAGCCAGAGCCTCCACTAGTGCCTCTGGAACTGTCTCTCCATAATCAGCAATGACTTCTGTACCCTCAACCTCTTCTCCAAATACTTCTGTCACCTTCTCGCTTTAACAGAAACGTGGTTCTCCCCCGAAATCATCAGTGTACCTGAATTGTCTCCATGTACCTGGAGACCATTCTTCCTAATCACTCCTCTCCTGCATTTAAAAAAAAAAACCCTGGCCAGGCGCGGTGGCTCAAGCCTGTAATCCCAGCACTTTGGGAGGCCGAGACGGGCGGATCACGAGGTCAGGAGATCAAGACCATCCTGGCTAACACGGTGAAACCCCGTCTCTACTAAAAAATACAAAAAACTAGCCGGGCGAGGTGGCGGACGTCTGTAGTCCCAGCTACTCGGGAGGCTGAGACAGGAGAATGGCGTGAACCCGGGAGGCGGAGCTTGCAGTGAGCTGAGATCCGGCCACTGCACCCCAGCCTGGGCGACAGAGCGAGACTCCGTCTCAAAACAAAACAAAACAAACAAACAAACAAAAAACAAAAAACAAAAACCCTGCACATCTGAGACTCATTCAGTCAGGTGCACCTTCCCCACCAACCACCAACCATCATGACTGATACTTATTACATTCAATGGTTTCCCTCATTTACAAGGACATTGCTACACAACTTACTTTGCCTTTCAAGTCCTTCCATTTTCCTGGGACACCATCATGGCCCCTGAGTTCCTAGGTTTCCTCCTATGTAATAACTTTCCCTCTACTCTAGCTTTCATTTTGTGGTCACAGCTGGATCCTAACAAGTTACCCTACTCTCTACAAACTAAAGCAAATATCTCAGTTGCCCCAGTCACAACTCTCTCCAATTTGCTTTGCCAAATATTCACACTAAAAGAGTTCTTTAGTTTCACCAAGATCTCCAGTCTGGGGACCCTTTGTCTGTCTTCCAATGTGCCCTTTCTTTCCTTTTAATCCAACTTACATTGCACAGTGTATCATTTCAATCGCTCTGTTAGATCTCTTGGTGGCAACCTAAATTTCCTGTGCTTGGTCTCTGCCTGCCCTAACCCTACTCTGCGATACACATTTTATTTATACTTTTCCTCAGGAAACCGCTCCCTGGCTGAAGTCAGCTATATACTTTCTCATTGCCCAAACTAGAACTAGGGAGAATTTTCTGACTTAGTAAGTAACTAAGTAACATAACAGGCTCGACTGGTAGCCCTGCAGAGTTAATATTCCCAATCTCAAATGGGCCCCTAGCGCTGCACTGCCGCAGTCATCTTTGTCTAGTCATCTCTCTTCCCCCGTTCTCCCCAGCAATTAAGTTAAACTTTCTTCATTCTCTTCAAATACTCCTATGTTCATTAGACTTTGCATTGTAACAGAGAAAATAGATAACTTTCTGCCTGGGTTCTTATCTTCAAGCAACCAAGCATGCAAATCACCTATATCTGCATCAATTTGACCCTCCTTCCCCTCAGTGAGAACAGGAATGTTTTCTGTTATGCTGCCTTCGGGCTATATTTCTATCCATGCTTTGGGTTCCATCCTCTTGCCCTTCTCGGGAATTTTCCTTCACTGATTGTTCCTGCTCTCTTCTATACAGTCAGCATCTCCATCTCATTAAATCATTTGAGTCAGCTTTTCAAAGTATGCAAAACTCTTCCTTTAAAACAAACAAAACACATCTCTCTCAAGTTACTGCTCTATTGCTCCCATCCACATTAACATTGAAATTTTCAATAAGTGAATTCCATTCACCATCTCCCAGCCACTCTCTCACCCACTTCAAATTGCCTTCGAACCTTTGTACTTCCAATGAAGCAATTTTGCTCAACTGTTGACATCCATGTTGCTCAACTCAAGATATATTTTAGTCCTCTTCAAATTAATACTTTCAGTGCAAGTTCAATATCGTTAAAGATATTCTTTCCTTCTGATTTTTCTCCTCTGCCATACATTTAATCTTGGCATTTTTCAAGGCTTGGTTCTGGACTCACTCTCCATCACACTTTATATACTCTGCCCCTAAGCAAGTTCATTCAAGCCTGTTGTTTCAATTACCACGGAAAGCAGATGACTTAAATTAGTTGTTCAGTTTGGACCTCTCCTCTAAGCTCCAGGGCTACACATCCAACTGCCTTTTGGACATCTTGCTACCCAACTCATGATCTATCATCTCCCTCAAACCAGCCTTTATCTGATATTTTGACATCATTTAATAGCATCACAGTCCATTTTGTTGTGCATGCCATAGAGAAAAATAAAATTCTCTCCCATTCTCTCTCTCTCTCTCTCATTCTCTCTCTCCCCTCCCCTCTCTATCTTTCTCAGACTTCTGATTCAATCCATTACCAAGCTTTGAAAGTTTTACCTCCTAAGTAGCTTTCAACTTGGTTCACTTCTGGCCATCTCCATCACCATTCTTTCTTTAAGATCATCATCACTTGCCTGCAGCACTGCTATAGTAACTGCTCTTTCCACATGTATTGTAACCTTCTACTCTAACCCAGTCTGGAGTAGTGGCTTTTCACCAGCAGTGACTTTGCTCCCCACAGGAGATTTTGCAATGTGTGAACCCACTTTTAATAGTTATGACTCCAGAGCTAGGGACAAATGCTCCTGGCGTCTAGTGGGTAGAGACCAGGAAGGCTGTCAAACAGCCTACCATGCACAGAATAAGGCCCTAATAACAAAGAATTATCTGGTTCAGATAACAGTGACAAGATTGAGAAATCATATTCTGGAGTTAGACTGCACTTTTCACATGGCAGATCTGATTATGTCATGCGTGCACATGTATACACACATACACATACACACACACATACACTTAAAAACATTCAGTAACTTCCCATTGAGCTAAGACCAAAAAAGTAAATACAGTGCTGCAGGCCTTGTGATCTGGTCCTGGCCTGCCTCTGCAGGCCATCCAGCACCATGTGTTTTCTTTCAGCCTCCCTGCTCCCACCTACTCTATGCTCTGTCCTCCCTCCCAGTCCAGGACATTTGCACATATTGTCTTCACCTGGAAAGCTCTTCACGTAGTTAAACCCCATTCAGTCTTCAAATATCAGCTGAAAGTCATTTCCCCAGAAGAGCCCTGTGCGCGGCTCTCTCTTTCTCACTGAGTTAATTCCCCCATTGAGATACTCAGCATTAGAGTTGCATGTTTAATACTGACTCCTGGGCTTCATTACCATTTACCTCCTTCACTAGACTGGAAGCCACCAAAGGTGAAACATATTTCTTTATTTTATTTTAAACAAAATTATACCACCAGTAGTTGGTTGTTGAACATTAGGCATCCAATAACCAAATCTCTTCCAAGAACATTTGAGAAAACTTAGTCCTAGAAATGGCAAGTGACTTAATCAAGGCCACAAAGCTAATTAGTAGCCAAGGGAGGGCTTGAATCCAACTTTCTCATTGTGAAATGCTGCATTTGTTCCTTCTAAACTGGTGTTTTACACATTTGTTTAAGCCTATAGATTTTTACTCAAAGTAAATCTTTTGTGGAAGCACAGTGTATAAAACAGATTACGAGAGATTAAAGCGGATCACTGCTTTGATTGGAGAGAGCTCAATTCAACCTCATCCAAGAAGCTCTTTTATATCTCTACACAGCTGCCTCCTTACCCCTTGCCAGGCCCTGAAGAACTTGCCTCAGAATGACTTTGATGTGATGACTAGGGCTTGAAAATAGGTCCACCACATGTGGATTGTTCCTTACTGCCTCCATACAAGATGCACTCTTGATACTTGTGAATTCCAGAATGAGAATACCAATATAGTATAAGTTAATGTCATCACCAGCTAAAATTTAATCAAATCACATTTCCATGTAGGTATATGAAACAGAAATTATTCCTTAATATCATCAGTCTCAGTCCATGGACCATGTTCAGTGTTCCACCTTTTACCAAAACATAAATTTTCCTAACAAAAATCACAACTTTGTAGGCATCTGCACCTTCTATTTATCTCATCTTGTTTTGCAATGCTAGCAGTTGGATAAAATTACTGAAGCAAAACAAGCAAACATAATGTGTTCATGTCATAGCACTCACCTTCCAGGACAGTGGAGAGGACACCAGAATGAACTCAGAGAAGGATGTTATACTCATGCCACCTGTCGTGGCATGACTGACACTGTGTCTCAACAGCATTATACCTCACTACAAATTACGAACATATGGATTTTTTGTCATAGTTGGAAACACATATGTTAAAGGCAATGCCCTGAAAAAAACGACAAGTTCTTTTTCTCTATTTTTCTCCTGCAATTGTTTTTAGTTTCAGTTAAAGTTCACTCTAATGAAGACAGCATACATCAAATATTTTTTGGGAGTATCTAAAGATGATATGATTTCCAGTTACCAATATTTCTAGTGATTTTATATGTATGTGTGTATATGTGTATATACAAACATTTGTAATAAATGTATGTACACACATATACGTAGTGAATATATTCATACTCATGTATATTCATGTGTATGTGTATATTATATATTTCTGTGAATATATATCTTCATATATACTTGTTATGTACATGTCATATATGTATATATATATTTGCAGGTGTGTATATATTATATATAAATTGAAAAACTTTTCTAACCATAGCAAAGACATAGAAAATGTGTCTACTCTAAGAAATGTTTCGAAGCTTTTAGCTGTCTCTCAAACTTGACTCACTCATGTCTGTGTACTTAAGAGGTAACAAAAGTGAAAAACAATTACTGACATCATCATCTGAATCGCTGTTTAGAAAAATACGGTAGTCTCCCCTTATCCACGGGGGTCATGTTACAAGGCCCCTGGTGGATGCCTAAAACCACAGCTAGTACCGAACCCTGTGTATACTATGTCTTATCCCACACATATATACCTATAATAAAGTTTAACTTTTAAATTTAGCACAGTAAGAGATTCACAACAATAACTAATAATAAAATAGACTAACTAAAACACTATGCTGTAATAAAGGTTAAATGAGAGTGATTTGACCACAAGCACTGCAATACTATGATAGTCCATCTGATAACCAAGACGGCTTCTAAGTGAATCATGGTTGGTAGTATGGACAAACAAACTGATGATTCATGTCCTGGGCAGACGGAGTGATCCTCAGAGAGCATGCAATTTAAAATTTATAAATAGTTTATTTCTGGAATTTTTCATTTCATATTGTGGACCGCAGATAAATGAAACTGCAGAAACCAAAACTGCAGTTACAGGGAGACTACTGTGTGACCTCCTGTATGAAAATCTTTAACTTAGGTGTAGCTGTTGAAAATATTTTCAACATATTACTTGACATAGTAAAAATTAGACTTTTGCTTCTTGAACTGTCTTGGGTCATTTACTTTTTGCAACTTTTTATTCAAAATATTTAGTCTACTTGGCTTGGTTTGTTTTATTTGATTACATTACTTGGCCTATACAATAAGGAATGCTAGACTTTCTATGTTGGAAATATCCTTTATACTTCCTTTCTTTGGGAATCTTTTATCTCTTCACCTTTAAATTACTATCTCAAGAAGTAATTTCATAATCTTTATGAATTGAAAAACTGTACTCACTGTATGCTGGCTGAATGGATTTGTAATTGGGGAACTCTATAATTGCTCAGGTTATTATTATAGGGTGAGCATGACATTAAAAAAAACTCATTTCCTTCTGTCTTCAGCATATAATGTTGATACATTGCTATTTTTTGAAAGTCTCTCATCAACATTTCTCAGGCCTAGAAAGTTGCATCCATTAACATATATTATGTTGTATTGTGACCCTTATTTCCACTCTCTCTCTTTTATGAGAGTAAAAAACACACACACATGAAAGGAAGGCTAATTCAGAAGTGGAACCAGTGGCAGAAAAGTAAACTAAGCGTTCAGATATACATTTGCAGTTCTTGGCGAAGTTATCAAAATTTTACCCGAAGCATATTGGAAAACATCACTCACGATAGAAACTCCCTCCCTCTCTCACTCCTGCCTTCTAACCCCCCTAAAAAACACATCTGTTTCCTACTGATAGCTTTTAACATACAACCCTTTAATGTCTTCTAACAGGAAGTGGAAATTGAGCGAAGTTTGTGCTCGCCAGCTTTTAAGAGTCACCCTGGGAGCCAGCTGGAGGATTCTGTGAAAGACTCAGACAAGAAAGGCGAGGAAACATCTTGTAACAAGATGTCACCTGAAAGTGGTCACAGCCACATCTTTGAAGGTTAGCATAGCATTTTGATACACTTTCTTGAGATCATACCTCGTACAACATGAGTGGTTAATAAATAAAATATATGAGCGGTTTGTTTAAAAATTAGTAAGGAAAATAATGACTGCATATAGTTTAGGAAATATAATTTAGGAAAAATAGAGGTATTTATAAATACTTCTATCTTTATTATATTTTAATTAGTTTTTTATAACTAAATGGAATATATTTTAATTGACTATAAACCAGTACAACAAGCATTTTCAGTATTAGAAGTTTGAAACAATGTACCTGACCATAATCTGACTTTTCTTTTTGTGAAAATAAAAGAAAAACATACTTGTCTTTCTGTCTGTGGGTACCAAAAGAATGAGCTAGGAGTAACTATCAGTAGCAAAATAAAAAAAAATAATAAGATGCCTTAAGCATCTCCTTTTCAGACAATTAAACTAAACTTGCATAATGAATTTGGAAAACAAAGCGACATAAGAGTGTTACATTTTAGACAGAACCCTATAAATTTGATTAATGCTTTACAAATATCATTAAAAAGTTAATAGCGCATATGTTAGAAATCACACTACTAATATCATTTTCAACAATGACAGACATGAAAAATATAAATAATTTATTGGAAAATACAGATCTTATTTATCATTTCTGATTAGACACATTCTGGATTTTTCCTCTTTAACCAACCAATGTCTATTGTAGTATTTGTGGTGTTTGTTAGAGATCATAATTAGTACAAATTTTAAGATATCATTTGGAATATTTGTAGCAAACTGTTAAGTCACCAGTCCACGTGAGCAATGTGGAAAGTCTTTGGAATATTACAGTTCACAATGTGGAAAAGCAAATAGTACTCTGCTTTAAAACTTTAAAAAAGCTGTTTGCGAATCAGCACATCAGCATCACCTGGAGGCTTATTAGAAATGCAGACCCTTCAGCCTCACATCAGTTCTACTAAATCAGAATCTGCTTGTAACAGGATCCTCAAATGATTCATGTGCACATTAAAGTTTGAGAAGCTGTACACTGTGACAGAACAGACTGATTTTCAGGGGAATTTACATGTGGTGCAGCCCATTCCGATTCCGTTTGGTATAAGGATGTAATTTGGAGTGGGAGGCAGGTGTAGGAACAGTGAAGGGGAGTTTGCTAATGATGGCCTGGGCATGGATTTCTAAATACATGTAAATTGAGATTTCAATCTCTTTTTCACTTTCAATTCATTTTGGTATGCCCAATTAATATCCTAATATGATTAGTATCAGTCTTGAGGAATTTACTCCACATATTTCTGGCCTGTGATTAAACTTTATAGGCACTTGGCTGAATGCAAAAGAATTAGATTAGCAGAGGCCAAGAAAAGAGAAGCTTCAAGGAATGATTTATATTCTGATGATTCTTTCCTGTGGAGAGCTTAGCATAGGGAGGCAAAAATGAGTTTGGCAAACTGATCGAACTTACACGAGATAATTAACTCCACTCAGCACATCTTACTTCTCCTCATCTGTGTTTTCTTTGATTTCCATGCAAAGGTTTTCAAAGGCCTCTTTATTTTAAAAGCTTAGAAAAAGTATTCTGGAGTGTAACCACTATTTACTGTCAAGATATGACTTAAATTTAAAAGTAACCTCAAATACACATTTCCAGTTACCCTGACAATAATAAGAAGTAAACTTGCAAACACAAGGTGGGAAAATTGCATCTGCAAGATGGACGAACATAGCAGCAATTTTAATTTCATTTTATCTGTATATTGCACAATAACTCTAATTCCTATGTATCAATACATTTAAAAGAAACAAAATTATTTCATTATGGGATCCTTTTCATTCTTTCACAGGTCCCCAAATTTCTATCTCTGTTGGAACAATAATAAACTATTTTAATACTTAATTTAGTTAACTTGGACAGCATGCAAATTAAACTGGATGAAACCTACAAAACAAGAGCATTTTGATATTGCTGTTTTGCTATAAAGATTTATTTTATTCCAAAAAGATAAACACTTGTTTCTAAATAAAGTGTGATAACTGAAAGATTTCAGAGTTTATACAATTATATGAGTGACTGCGATAGCCTTATATATTAGTTAAACATCTTAACTAGCCCTAAGAGTTTCATATTGAGGCAGTATTTATTTGTAGTAATATGAAAAACAGTAGATTTTTAAAATTACACTTATAATAGATAATTTAAGTGCAACTACCTAATATCCTGCATATTTAAAATTTAGTAAACAGTGTGAATTGATAACTCCATTCCAGGACAGAACTAGCAATGCCTGTCAGATTATTTCCACTCCAATATCCTCAACTGCAGGACCAGAACAGCACAGAGAGGTGCTATGATTTTCCCCAGCCTTTCTTTTTATGCCCGATGAGCCACTCCCAGGTTCCCAGTTTGTGGACAATTACTCTCACCACTTCTGTTTCATTTACTCCATTTCCTCACTTATGTATTGGTGTCAAGTAAACCATAGTGCTCCCGTGTGCATGTTGGTGCATTCCATTCACATTTTCTTGGAAATATACTCTAACATTTGTTAAAATGATTCTAGGAAGACTTAGATCATATGACATTAAATGTCGAGCATAGTAAATCCATAATTTGACAAATGTGGGTAATTTGATAATGATGGGATATGAAAGAAAAGAAATCAATCAGTGTAAATGATTTGATTAATTGTATTATACTAATGTAAAAATCTGATTTGTTGGGTCGGGCGTAGTCACTCACGCCTGTAATCCCAGCGTTTTGGGAGGCCAAGGTGGGTAAATCACCTAGGGTCAGGAGTTTGAGACCAGCCCTGACCAACATGGTGAAACCCCATCTCTACTAAAATTACAAAAATTAGCTGGGCATGATAGTGAATGCCTGTAATCCCAGCTACTCGGGAGACTGAGGCAGGAGAATTGCTTGAACCTGGCAGGTGGAGGCTGCAGTGAGCCGAGATGGCACCACTGCACTCCAGCCTGGGCAACAGAGCGAGACTCCATCTCAAAAAATATATATACACACACACACACACACACACACACACACATATATATATATATGATTTGTTGAATTTCTTTTAGATATTTTAAGACCAGTAAGTTGGAAAGTGAATACTGGAAGTCTTAGGTACTGGCGTTTGACGTACATGTATGTAGAATTGAAAAATCTACTCTTTCTGCTGAAAAACTCTGGATCAAGGAATACTTCAAATAGTATAGAATTGAATGGGTCATGTGCATCAAATTTATATGACTTGGGATTTTTTAATATGACAATTGTCTGCTCTTCACTTTTATGCTCTAACTCATAATTTTAATTTTAATCTTCTAAGTCATCAACATGTAAAATGCCAAAAGATAAAATATATATTCAAAGTCGCTTTTTCAAGGCTTTTGCAATAAACCTTGGAAATTACCTACTGTCTTTCTCTTTTTATTCTGCTCAATTAAAACTAAATTGATTCTTTATTCTTATAATGGCCATTCATCTTCTCTGGCAGGTTTCACAAAACAAACTGAACTTCTGTTCTTTCAGTTTTCTACTGCTCTTTACATGAGGGGATCCTTCCAGTCATTAATGTTTCTAAAATACTGAAGTATGTATAATATATGCATTTGTGTGACTGACATTTACATATCTTATTTTTTTGTTTAAAATCAGACATTTTAGAGTAATGATGTCCAAAAGAAACTTGTGTGATAATGATAATAGAAGTGTCCTATATCTGTGCGATCCAACATGGTAACGACTAGCCACATGTGGCTATTACGCAATTAAAAAGTAGCTAGTGCAGCTGACCAACATAATTGCTAATTTCATTGAATTTTAAGTAATGTACATGTAAATTGTCATGATATTGGAAGCTGACATTCGTCCCATGAGCTAACTGTCCAACCTTTCATGAAAGTTGATCCAGATGCTAACTATTCATTTTAAGTGATCCTCTACCTGCTAATTTACCTTTATTGAAATGTATGTGTATAAGCAGAAAGAGAATTCATGTTGGCAAAACAGATAAAAGGTAAATAGCAATAATTCACATATTAAAAAGTTGCCTTCGAGAGCTGGGGATGATCTCCTCTCTTTAGTATTTTCTAGTGATAAAATTAAGAAAAATATAATTTCAACTGTGTTCCCTTTTCAATGTGCTGATAAAGCAATAGTTTTATCATAGAAACAGAAATACTACTGTGAGGCTTTACTTTTTTTTTTTTTTTCTCCCCATAACATCTTTTCTAGAGCTTCATTGTCTTGGAAATATGAATCCCCTCAGGTCAGAAGCAAACCTTTTTCTGAATACCTAAGATTAACAAAGTTAAATGAAATGGAGCAACAGGCGACTTTAAAATTAACAGCACCATTTCTTTAATGAAACAGGGAGGGCTTCTTTGGAAACTTATAAGTAAATCAGACATTTAATCACAGAGTAGTTCCAGCTAACACCATCGACACCTGGTCTCCGGACACACGATGGTGGACCCAGGACTACCAGCACTCGCTTCTGCTTGCAGACTTGCTTCCCTACCTACTCTACCTTATTTCATGCCCCAAATAATGTTATTTTAGTTCATATAGGAGACATTTCGTTAGGAAAAATATCGTCAGTGGATCACCATCTAAAACAATTCTGTGGCGATGGCCTTTGTAAAATAGTCTAATTTTTATATCAGTAATCATCTCTAATTAATCTGCTTACCCAATTAAGTGTTTCTTTTTCTTAAAGTCGGGTCCACCTGCAGATTTTTGATGACTCCCACATGTTCCTTTTAGTCACTATTATAGTCAGTGAGTCAAAACACATTCCAGAGTTAAGTCATGGCCCAGTAGGAAGGGGCAGCTGGGAGTTTGCTATTCTGAGGAATATGTAATGAAAGGTCTATTCATGAGGTCGTTCACGTGGTAACTATAAATCAGCACCTTGGAATGCTGGAAAATTTCCAAAATCCCAGGAACTCATTTTGAGCTTGCACTTGGTCATATTTAATTTTAAAACATGAGGCCATCAAAGAAAGATAGCAAGAAATTTAAGTATACCTTTAAAAAATCATTCATTCACCCTGAAATTGGAAAAAACTAAATATATTGTTTTTAATATTCTGATTGTAGAATGTCAGAAAGGTGTACGTATTTCTACCAAATATTTTTGATGTGCTGTTTTCATTTGCCCATTCATCTGTTCATTCATCAAGCAAATATGTATTGAGTGCCTATTTGTGCCAGGTACTATTCTAAGTGCTTGGAGACATCAATGAATAAAAGACAAAAAGAAAAAGAAAAAATTCTGCCCATGGAGCATAGTTTGTAACAGGGGGTACATACATTGGATGATAAAATAATGAAGAAGTAAATGATATATCAGAAGACAGCAAGTGCTATAGAAAACATAGGCCAGGATAGAGGGAATGGTGCGTGATGGAAATTTGTAATTTTAATTAGGATGGTGAGAATCAACCACATGGGAAGGTGACATTTAAACAAAGACTTAAATAAGTAAATACTCTCAGTGCTTTGGGAGGCCGAGGAAGGAGGAGTGTTTGAGGTCAACTGTTCAAGACCAGCTTGGGCAACATAGCAACTCTCCCATCTCTACAAAAAATTAAAAAATTAGCTGGGCTTGCGGCACACATCTGTAGAACCAGCTACCAGGGAGGCTAAGGCAGGAGGATCCTTGGAGCCCTGGAGTTCAAGGTTACAGTTAGCTAAGATCATGCCACTGCACTCCAGCCTAAGTGACAGAGTGAGACCCTGTCTCAAAAATAAAATATAAAAAAGAAAATATACATAGTTATATTTTGTTAAAGGCAAATGTATCGCCTAAGATTTGAGGCAGAATGTTCTCTGATCCCAGGCCCTCTAATTGGAGCAACTATACTGCTGGGTTTTTGCAGTCACTTGAAGATAGAGGAAACATACAGCAGTAAAATCCTCATATCTTGCCACTCTCACCAATGGGAAGTGTGTGGAACCACTGCTACCCTGGTTTATCAGTCTGCACCTTGTGGATTTCTGGTACTGTTCTATTCTGTTCTACAGGGAATAGGCCAAGAAAGAAGAGAAGAGGGCAAAAAGTTCAGGTAGAACCACAGGGCTGACTGAAGGATTGGAACCCACACATGAGAGCCAAACCAGGAATTTGTTATTCTAAGAAAGGTACAGGCCGGGCGTGATGGCTCACGCCTGTAATCCCAAAACTTTGGGAGGCCGAGGTAGGCGGATCATGAGGTCAGGAGTTTGAGACCAGCCTGGCCAACATGGTGAAACCGTGTCTCTACTAAAACTACAAAAATTAGCTGGGCATGCACCTCTTGTCCCAGCTACTCAGGAGGCTGAGGCAGGAGAATGGTTTGAACCCGGGAGGTGGAGGTTGCAGTGAGCCGAGATTGTGCCACTGCACTCCAGCCTGGCGACAGAGCAAGGCTCCGTCACACAAAAAAAAAAAAAGGAAGAAAGAAGGGTACATGGAACTCGTGTTACCTAATGGGTTTGAAATTAGAATGTCAGTACAAAGGTGAAATACAAGAATCCCACTTCTTAAACTGAGTTCATGACTCCATGCATCTATTCAGGTTGGCATAGCTCATGTGACTGTCAGTGTTCCAAAATAAAGACGTTAGAAGTTCACAAGTGCAGAAGGTGCTATGCCAGAGAAGTTTGATGACAGGTATTGGTGATACAATCCTAGCAAGACTGAGTTTAAGAATAAAAAGCCCAGTCACTAAGGATGAGGGCATGGCTAAAAAAACTCAGTGTTCTGGGGCAGTGGTTTTGAAAAAATGGAAAGAAGGAAAGGAGAGAGGAAGGGAGGGAGGGAAGGATGAAGGGAGAGAGAAAAAGATGGAGAGGAGGAATGGAGAAACAAAGGCAGGAAGAGAAGTGGGAAAAATAAAGCAGTTTTATGAAGCTTTTGATAAGTAGCTAGAATTCAGTTACTAATGAATTCTTTTTGGTACCAGAGGCAAACACAGAATGGGAGCAGTAGTAAAATCTATAAATTCAGCAAATATTTACTGAACAGGAACTATGGACCTGGCCCTGTGCTTGGCACTGGGGATATAGGTATGTGAAGACACAGACCCTGACCCTGAGTGGCTTATAGTTTAAGAAAGGTGGCAGGTTCATAAACAAATGTCAACACTAAGAGATGAACAGTGCTACAGTAAAAGATACAGGAAGCAACTACGTATGTCTGTGGGCCCACAGATGCTTCGTAGAAATGCTGAGTTTTTAAAGTGTTTGTGAAGCATGACTGGGAGTTGACCAAGAAGAGAAAGAAGGCATGTGTGAGAAGGAGGGATAGGAGAAAGGGTGGAAATTCCAAGTAGATCCAGCAAAACCATGAAGGGATATGGAAAGTAAGCAATTTGGAAGAAAATAGGGGCACTTCCATATGTTTGATGCTTAACAGCTCATTTCAATTAATGTCTTCATAGCCCCTTGAGCTGGGGCCAGAATTGGTGCTAGATTCTAAGCTATGAGTGAAACAATTCCAGCTGAGGTTAATTAGACTCAGCTGCCAGGTTAGGAAGACAGGTTTGCATGAAAAGGAAAACTTGTTCCTTCTGAAAAATATGCTCGTTGACATATTTTAACAATTTTTGCCAATTAAAGGAGTGAAATATTTGGTGATTTTTCGCCATGGTAAAAAAAACAAAAAACAAAAAACACAATATTCTAGAGAAACCCTATATGTTTCCAGATATTTCAGACACGGGGAATAGAAAAAAAAAAGACACTACATAAATTAGCTAATTAACAATGTTACTTTTTAAAATTCAGTTTTCAAAATATTTAAAGTTTTTAATGTATTTTTATTTTCAAGAGTTAAGCCAAATACTTTTATTTAAAATGTCTATTTTCTCTACATTATTCATTATAGACATTTAATATTAGAAATACTTCATTATATGAAATAAAATTTAACTATAAATTTTAAACTTTTAAACATAACTTATTTCTTTTTAATGTAGTTTCACATGCCCTTTAAAGTACATAATATCCATAAAGCAATATAAGAATAACTTATTACTAATAAATGTGAAAACACAAATAATAATAACACATAAACTTTTGTCTTTGAGAAGTTACATTTACAAAGAGCCATGTGTTTCTATTTTTGGCTCTTTTTCTACAGCCATAAATATGGAGATAGGGCTAAAATAATGTTCTATGAATAAATTCTGCATGTCACTGTTATGATTCTTTATTTACAACTTCCTAACTGATGAAATAGTATATGAGGACTCATAAGAGTACACATAGTCCTAGCCAGAGGGTCTCAGGAATTCTTGAAGAATACCACATAACTTTGTATTGGCTAAAACAAACAGCCAGTTGTTCTATTTTTTGAAGATCATCTTTTAAAAAAAATCAGATTTTGCCAAACGCAATAGGAAACTCACTCTGTTAATAGTTTGTTTTGTTTAATATTTCAGCACTTAACATTCTAGATAGTTTCTGATTTATTATGAGATATGTAATCATTCTCTAGTGACGTGGTAAGACCATTGCTTTCCATACACATCAGGGAAGAATTTGATATATCACCTCCAAATCTTTTTTAGGTCATCACTTCACAATACTTCTGACTCATTGCTTAAATATCTTCACTCTTCATCCCTAAAAATGACATATTGCCTTTTGGGATATGGCATCAGAATATGAAGCCTATTGCTTCATAGTTACATTGTATGTGGGAAACTATTAAGAAATTTTAATGTCCCTAGATTTTGCATAGAATAATTCAGATTAAAACTTAGACAATGAGTGGAAGTTCAGATGACCATACTTTTGAATGAATTAAGAATTCTGGTGAGTTTAAATAAGTGCTGCATTGGAAACTGGAAACTGTTTTTCTTGACAGTTTGCTGTGGATATTTGAATTGCTATCCTTGTACTGCATCAAAAGACAACCTTATCTTTGCTCATTCCTGGTGTTTTTTGCTTATGCCATGCCAAAGAATAATTTATTCTATCTATAGTTTTTAAAATAATTAAATTCCTAATGGAAAATAATGAATAACATTATATGCAATAATATTCTATATACTACATGTATTAAACATTAAATCCACTATAGACCTTCATTTCCATACTCTTGTTATCTACAATTCCCACTCCTACTGTAAATTCTCATCTTTTTTAAGCTAATTAAAGACAGCACTAATTAAAATGGAAGTTCAAAAATGTTCCCCACCAAATGGAAGGGGAAATAATTGTTGATTTCACGAAAGAGTGCAATTAGCAGAATTGAAAGAAAAGAGGAAGGGGAATTATTAAAGAAGTCATTGGGAAAAATTTTACTTTTCAGAGCTGAAAAAATATATAGTAGGAGCCATCAAATAAAATGGACCAGAGTGTTCCAATGAATTAAGTAGCAACATATGCAGTGAGATTATAGAATAAAATTTTTCATTGATCCTTTATTAATATGAAATCCCAGAAATGTCCAGATATGGGAAAAGGGCATGTTTCCAAAACATAAATGAATGTCAAATGTCAAATTGGAGTCAACCTTTTTACTGGCAACTCAGGATGTTAGAAGGAAGCAGAGCAAAAAGTCTTCTATAAGGCTGCATGCATGCAGAATTACACACAAAATGTACTGCCGGAAATATTCAGGGAGCCCCAAACTGAGAAATTAACTTAAGGTTGTTGTAGATTCTTTATGCTGCAGAGTATATGACAGGAATAAAGTGGAATCACCTTCACATCTCTCAGATTGCCACTGTGAAGGACCACAATCTGTAATGGTGGACCATTAACACAAATTCCAAAATTTACAAACACACAGGAAAATAATTCACCATGAACAAGAGTCAATAGAAAATGCGAACACAGAATTAAACTGTAAATGAATTCAAAAGATATTGAGTTGGATTAAAATATTTTTTAAAAGTATATCATGAAAAATAAAAGATTGAAACAACATATTACAAAAACCAAGAGCCAGTCAGATTTGAGAAAGAAACGAAGACAATTTAAAAAATATTAAGTTTTTTTTTAACACAGCAGATGTGTTATATAACTAATTGTATATTGCTGAAGAGAGAATTAATGACCTAGAAGATAAATTCAAAGAAATTAATTATAGAGAACCAGGCACAGTGGCTCACGCCTGTAATCCCAGCAC
>NW_012104131.1:89971-91247 GCF_000951045.1 Mandrillus leucophaeus | reverse complement strand
TATCACAGGAAAAGTAGTTTGAGATAGAAGAAAATATATTGGCCAGTGAAATTGCTGAATATATGGGTAAATCTGAACAAACCAACTGCCTATATAAAATAGTAATAATGTAGGCAGCGTGGAGGAAAGGGTTAACTTAGCAGGCTTGGGATGTGCAAACCCTGTATCTCCAAAGAAAAGACTGGTCTCTGAACCAGCTCCTGGGAAACAACCTCCAAGCTCTGGAATATCAGGCCTGATAAGGGTGTCTTTGTGAACCTGGGGCACTTATCCAGGTCAGATTGTTTATGCGGAACATGTGATTTATGATGGGGGCCTTGAACCATGCTGTGTCAGTTTGGTCTCTGGGAGAGCGAATGGAGAATGAGTAACTAAGGTCAGCCACATAGATGCTCCATATTTGTGTGAACAACCTCCAGCAAAAGTTATGGACAACAAGGCTAGAATGAGCTTCCCTGGTTGGTAATACTTCATGCATTTTGTCTCACGTTGTTGGTGAAAGAATTAAAGTAGGACCATTTGTAGAACTTTCCTGGGAGAGAACAATTAGAAGTTTGTGTCTTGTTTCTCGCAGACTCTGCCCTATGCCTTATTTGTCATTTGCTAATTAATCTGTATGCATTGGCTGTAATAAACTGTAATGGTGAGAATAACGGCTCTTCTGAGTTCTGTGAGGTCTAGTGAATAAGTGACCTAAGGCTGGACACAGGGATTTAAAACAAATTGGAACTAAAATATCAAATAATAATAACATAACGCAGAAAGTAGATGATCAATCAAACCATTCTCAAGTATTCTTCAAGAGCAAAAATTAAAGGATCAACTTTACACCTTCATCAGTTTAAGTATTTACTTTAAAGTTTTAGGAGTAAATAATTAAAAAATACAAATACAGTGATTAAGTTTTTAACGACTAGAGAAAAAATAGAAACCTTGAACACTTCAAAAGAAAGAAGGAAAAGAGGCTGGGCACGGACGGTGGCTCACAACTATAATCTCAGCACTTTGGGAGGTTGAGGCAGGCGATCACCTGAAGTCAGGAGTTCAAGACCAGCCTGGCCAACATAGCGAAAACCAATCTCTATTAAAAATACAAATATTGGCTGGGTGTGGTGTCATGCACCTGTAATCCCAGCTACTTGGGAGACTGAGGCAGGAGAACTGCTTGAACCCGGGAGGTGGAGGTTGCAGTGAGTCGAGATCATACAATTGCACTCTAGTGTGGGTGACAAAAGTGAAAAGAAAAAGAAAGAGAGAAAGGAAGGAAGGGAAGGGA
>NW_012104131.1:83424-89296 GCF_000951045.1 Mandrillus leucophaeus | reverse complement strand
CATAGAATAATTAGAGTATCTAAAACTGCAAAATTATATAGCTGAAATAATTCTAAATATTTTAGTAGTCTTCATAAATGTAAATGCCCCAACTCTTCAGTGGAAAGACAAGATTGTGAGATTGGAATATTAGAAAAAGTTAGGCATATACAACACAAAATGGACTTGTAAAATATTGAAATATTAATCAAAAGAAAGTCAATATGGCTATTTTATTCTCAGAAAGGAAATAGACTTAAATGGAAAAAAATACCATGTATCAATAAAAATAAAGAATAATCTTTTAAGAAAGTAAAGGAAATCCACTGAGACTGGGAACAAAGTGAAAGTACAATTTTAGGGAGGTGAGCAAGTCCAGAAACTGTTAGTTTCCATATTAATCTGGAATGGTAAGGACTTTGATAAATCAAATAGATGAAAGCATGCAATTGACTCAGGATACTAGGCCCTGGGCTCATCTAGGATGGGAAGTTGGTTCACTAATGCTTTTGGAAGCTGAATAACACAATGGACTGTACATATAGGAGTGAAAGGATAAACTAAAAATATGCTTACCTCAGTCTTTGGTCTGAATGGGTGGAAAATAATTTTATCTCCCAGGAATTCCTAACTCAAGAATTAGGGACTCTCACCCCAACCTAATTCAAGATTGAGGCCCAAATTCACATATTTGTGAGATCCTGAAAGCTTCAAACCTGTAACTTAATTTATAATGGATTCACTATGCAGATAGCGAAAGCAAAATACAAATGCTTTCTGGAAGCATATGCTTTCAGCTGGGGTCTCAAAAAAGTCCCATAGATAAAAAGTTTCAGTGAGCATGTGCTCACAATCAAAAATCACAATAAACATAAGAAAAAGGCTATATAAAAATCAACAAGTGTAGGAAGGCAGAATTATGTCCACATGAACATCAAGAATGAATTAGAAAGTGAACTCTGCATACTCTGGGTATTTAGTTTATGAAATATGTGGCAATTCAGGTGAGTTGGAAATGGATAGACTAGTCATTGAATTAGTACTTAGGCAATAGTCTGTCATTAGAAGAAAAATTCAATCTTGTCTTTCGTTATGTACACAATTTATTCCAAATGGTTTAAAAGCTAAGTATAAAAATCCCAAACTCAAAACTACAAGAAATATTAGAAAATATATGGGAAATATTTATGACTTCAGAGGAAGAAAGGAATTTATAAGAAACACTTGAAATGAAAAACAGAAATAAAATATAAGATTCAATATCATCAAAATATTTAAACTTTGTTCTGTTGCAATAATATATTAGCTAATGTTCAAGTACTAGAAAAACAGAAATAAAATATTTACAGTGCATATAACTGACAACATATTAATATCTAGGATATATAGGAAGCATCTGCCAAGAAAGAGACAACCAAATTTAAAATTGGGCAAAGTATACAAACAACAAAAAAACTAGAAGTGGACACGAATTATATGAAAACATGGGGCACTATATTCACTATTTGAGTGATGGGTTCAACAGAAGTTCAAATCTCAGCATTATACAATATACTTATGTAACAAATCTGCACCAGTACCCCCGGATCTAAAATAATGACATAAAGAAATAAATAAGAAGAGAAAATGGTTTCTTCCTTAAAAAAAATCAGTAGCACTACTAATAATTGAGGAAATAAAAATTAACATGATAATTAAGTGTAATTTTTTCCATCAGAATGGCCAAAAAATTTGTGTAACCATTTGTAGTTGTGGAGTGTATAAAGAAACAGACCCTCTCATATGTTGTTGGTGGTAGTATAAAAATAGTATGATCACATGAGGAGACATTTTAACAGGGTTAATTAAAATTTAAAATGTCAACCAGTTCTACATCAGCATTTATCTCTTTATTCAAAAGAAATACTATATATGGGTACAATTATCAATGATGGAGGATATTTATTGCAGTATTGATTTTATTAGAAAAAAATGGATACAATTTAAATGCCAATTATATAAGCGAATGATTAAATAAATCATGATTCATCCATTACCTAAATATAAGGTAAAATTGAGAAGAATGAGATAGTGAGGTTGGTATGACATAGGAAGTGTCTGAGATGCATTGATATGTTGTTGTGTTTTATTTAAAATTTAAAGGAAGAAAGCATTGTTGATGTATTATTTGTATTATTGTTTAAAATAGAGAAAAATCCTTAAGACATTGGGCAACTTTTTGATTAAGTAAATATATTAAAGTATTTATAGTATTATGATTGGCACACCTATATTCTTAAGAATTGTTAAGCTATAAAAAGTCAGGTTTAAATTTAGTATTGCAATATAAACTATCATATTAAAATATAGTGATTTGGGCAGTGAAACTAGCCTTTTGTTGGATATTTAATTCCATATATTTTAGAAATTATTGTTATCTCAATTTCCTTTTAATTTAGTGGAAATTTGCAAGAGACTTGCAAGTTTAAAAATATTAATGAATAGAGTATTTACGGAAAGGTTAACATAAAATCCTACAACTTCAAAAATCCTGTTTTGGGATTTAGCTCAATTTAGCATATTTCACCACCTGAAGAGCAAAGTCTAGATTCTTCTACAGGTTTGCAAAGAAATGAATTCAATGTTCATAGTACTACTAAGCAATCTGTATTGGGTCCCAGTTACCATAGATTTTGCCTGAATTGTTTGCATTCCATTAGGCTTATAGGATGCAATTCAGATATCTTAAGTGATGTTGGAAGTTGTTAATGGCAAAAAGAAGGCTTTTATTAAGTATTAATGGGCTGAATTCCTATGGAGGCCAGGCCATAGAATAGAATAAGAAATAACAGGAAATAAATTCTGGGGCACAAAAAGGCTAACTAAAAGCCCAGATATCCCACTACACAACATATCCGTATAACAAAACTGTACTTTTACCCCTAGATCTATTTTTAAAAACACAAAAAAAGAAAGATGATAGGAAAACATTCTCTAAGGAGCATAGTCATCTCAATTCTAAGGGAGGATGTTAACACCAATTATATGTATGGCATTGGCACTGACAATGCAACCATGCATAAACATCCTCGATAAATTCCCAACTTTTATGGTCTGGCCCAGAGTTTCTCAAATCATCCTCTTAGTACAAATGTTAAAATGCAGATTTCTTAGTGCAAGCTGCAGTTCAAAACGAAAAGAAGCTTGCTTCAAAATGTGGTTTCTGCCCATATGGGGCTTACGTTCTGGCTAAGAATGCAGACAATAATTACATAAATCTTAATGAAATAGGCAATTGCAAATTGTGGCACTGAAGGAAAAAAACTGGGTGCATGGATGTTGCTATGGGATTATTAGGGACAAAGAAACCATTTCACTATTTTTTTTAAAAAAATCAATTTCTTATCAGATTTCAAAGGAATTAGCTCTTGAGCCTGGCAAGATATTTTCTAAGCTATTTGTGTGTTAGTAAGGTGTCAAGTGATTGCAGAGGTAATATCAATTCACTTTTTCTGTTGTCAAATTTGTAACTCAACTTCAATAATTCTTGAAGTAAGTTACATGTGACTGGCAGTTCTCTCTGTGAGAGAAATGTCCCAACTGTGTGCTTGGGTTTCAGATGGATTCAGGACATGCTACCCTAACATATGACACCCCAGCATATTGAATATTTTAAGCTGAAGGAATTTGAGAAACAGCATGTGCAGCAAGTATTGTCTGACTTTCTATTCTGAAATAGGTCATGAAAACTCCACATGAGATGTGTGCTCCCCATACCAAAAGGAGAAGAGCATCCTTTGGAGTCTCCAAAGATACAGGGTCACAGAGAGGAATCTAGAACAGATTTTGCTGCCCCCACCCCTCCCCCAGTTTACTGCACTCAACTCATACCTTTGTGCTGTTAGTTCTCTACAATTTTTCATTCTCCTCAAACCAAGCATAAAAACACATAAAAACACTCACATTCAACCAATTCTTTGAGTCTTCGTTTCCTTATAAAGTCTCCTGTGTCACATAAAACTTATATTAAATCCATTTGTATGCTTTGCTCATGTTAATATGTCTTTTGTTACAGAGGTCCCAGGCATGAACCTGGGATAGGTAAAAAGAAAAAAAATATTTACTATCTCTTATTTCCTCAATACAATAGATTTGATGGCTTTTATACTCAATATAACCCAGACTTGAAGAACAAGAAGATAGACCAAATAATAATTAATCAGGACCAGAAAAACAGTATAACAAAAACCTCAATGCTAGACAGGTGAGCAGTCATTACAATAAGAGAACAGAAGTCCATCGAGAATTGTTCTCCACTTTAACCCCGCGACTCCACCACTCCAAGTAATCAGTGTGAGAAGCACAGGATTCTACAAAATAGAAAATTCTTAGGTGTCTTTTTTAAAAGGTGGGTATTCTGTACCACTGGTATGAAAGTCACAGATAAAATGACCCCACATTTTCCTCTTTGGCTGCTCCCCCAAATGCAAACTTTCCCCCTATTTCGCAGGCAACTTCTGTGTGTATCTATGTGATTATTTTGGTATGTTTCACTCTGTGTTATGATTTATTTGTTTGCCTTATTCATAATTACATAGCCATATATGCCCTCTGTGGAATGTGCTTCAAAATATTTGTTGAATGATTCAATTAATTGATTCATTTTACCACAACCAAGAAAAATACTGAGAATCATTAAGCATGATTTTAATTTGTGAATATAGGAGAGTACGCACTTTCATGTAGAGACTCAATATGATACTATAGTTGAGCATGAATTGTGGTGATAGGCTAACCCAAAATTAAATCCTGTATTGAGCATGTACAAGTTATGCAACACTGAAAACGTTACTTAACCACTTTAAGCTTCAGTGTCTCACTCTTTAAAATAGTAAAGTTAATGATAGCAACCACTTAGGCATGTTGTGGGCATTACCTGGAATACTGCATGAAAATAACTTATCACACTGCATAGCACTCAAAATGGCACTAGTTTTAACAGCAATCTAAAACACAGGTTTAATTTGCCAGCTAGGGAAAGTGCATTCTTAGAACACTTCTGTAAGATATATCTATAATTAAGGTGAATTATTTTAAAGTATTTATAATGTTTCCAAGTTTTTCACATTATCAGATGCAAGGCAAATTATACTTGCACACTCAGTGCCTAGTAGATATTCAATGATTACCATTTGAGTGAATATATGATTTCCCATTTTAACAACAATATAATTGGATATAGATTATGCTTCACAGGCATAAATTTAAATGATAAGCTCTGCAAAACATTGTATCAAATAGAGTTTGCCATATCCTTATTTTTATGACTTGTTGACAGAATACTTTTTTAAAATGATTGAGACTTGAAGAGTATGAGAAGCTGACCTATCAAACTGAAATGATAATTGAAGCAAAGTATGAATGGCTTTTTAGTCAGTTAAAAAAATGGATGAGGCAGTAGACACTTCCCAGTGAAACTGCAAGGATAGTTCAGTTGCCTCTTCTGGGTTTCCCTCTTCCAAGCCCCATTGAACTTTGATATATTTCTTTCATTTCTTTTTTTTAAATCAATTTCAAAATACCCATCTTAAATCATCCTCATACACTTTTCCAGTTCCCACTATAAACTAATGAAATGTTGCTTAGAAATACGTACTATGCTTTTTAAACTTACAACAACAAAATGCATTGAGTGCACTAAAATCATGGAAACAATCGTCGTCAATGGATACTCAACACAGTTTATGACATTCAAATAATGTTCTTGAAAGAAGTGATTGTCATGAGAGAGCTCAATGTTCTTAGTCGTACACTGCTGATTTGTCCCTCACATCCTCTCAATTTTCAGGAATTCATTCATTCAAGCATTCACTTATTTATTTACTAATTGATCTATCTATTTGTTTATGCAGTG
>NW_012104131.1:70382-82019 GCF_000951045.1 Mandrillus leucophaeus | reverse complement strand
TGATGGCTTTTATACTCAATATAACCCAGACTTGAAGAACAAGAAGATAGACCAAATAATAATTAATCAGGACCAGAAAAACAGTATAACAAAAACCTCAATGCTAGACAGGTGAGCAGTCATTACAATAAGAGAACAGAAGTCCATCGAGAATTGTTCTCCACTTTAACCCCGCGACTCCACCACTCCAAGTAATCAGTGTGAGAAGCACAGGATTCTACAAAATAGAAAATTGTTAGGTGTCTTTTTTAAAAGGTGGGTATTCTGTACCACTGGTATGAAAGTCACAGATAAAATGACCCCACATTTTCCTCTTTGGCTGCTCCCCCAAATGCAAACTTTCCCCCTATTTCGCAGGCAACTTCTGTGTGTATCTATGTGATTATTTTGGTATGTTTCACTCTGTGTTATGATTTATTTGTTTGCCTTATTCATAATTACATAGCCATATATGCCCTCTGTGGAATGTGCTTCAAAATATTTGTTGAATGATTCAATTAATTGATTCATTTTACCACAACCAAGAAAAATACTGAGAATCATTAAGCATGATTTTAATTTGTGAATATAGGAGAGTACGCACTTTCATGTAGAGACTCAATATGATACTATAGTTGAGCATGAATTGTGGTGATAGGCTAACCCAAAATTAAATCCTGTATTGAGCATGTACAAGTTATGCAACACTGAAAACGTTACTTAACCACTTTAAGCTTCAGTGTCTCACTCTTTAAAATAGTAAAGTTAATGATAGCAACCACTTAGGCATGTTGTGGGCATTACCTGGAATACTGCATGAAAATAACTTATCACACTGCATAGCACTCAAAATGGCACTAGTTTTAACAGCAATCTAAAACACAGGTTTAATTTGCCAGCTAGGGAAAGTGCATTCTTAGAACACTTCTGTAAGATATATCTATAATTAAGGTGAATTATTTTAAAGTATTTATAATGTTTCCAAGTTTTTCACATTATCAGATGCAAGGCAAATTATACTTGCACACTCAGTGCCTAGTAGATATTCAATGATTACCATTTGAGTGAATATATGATTTCCCATTTTAACAACAATATAATTGGATATAGATTATGCTTCACAGGCATAAATTTAAATGATAAGCTCTGCAAAACATTGTATCAAATAGAGTTTGCCATATCCTTATTTTTATGACTTGTTGACAGAATACTTTTTTAAAATGATTGAGACTTGAAGAGTATGAGAAGCTGACCTATCAAACTGAAATGATAATTGAAGCAAAGTATGAATGGCTTTTTAGTCAGTTAAAAAAATGGATGAGGCAGTAGACACTTCCCAGTGAAACTGCAAGGATAGTTCAGTTGCCTCTTCTGGGTTTCCCTCTTCCAAGCCCCATTGAACTTTGATATATTTCTTTCATTTCTTTTTTTTAAATCAATTTCAAAATACCCATCTTAAATCATCCTCATACACTTTTCCAGTTCCCACTATAAACTAATGAAATGTTGCTTAGAAATACGTACTATGCTTTTTAAACTTACAACAACAAAATGCATTGAGTGCACTAAAATCATGGAAACAATCGTCGTCAATGGATACTCAACACAGTTTATGACATTCAAATAATGTTCTTGAAAGAAGTGATTGTCATGAGAGAGCTCAATGTTCTTAGTCGTACACTGCTGATTTGTCCCTCACATCCTCTCAATTTTCAGGAATTCATTCATTCAAGCATTCACTTATTTATTTACTAATTGATCTATCTATCTGTTTATGCAGTGTTTCATAAAACAAAGTGCTTTTGACAAAATTCACTATTCTTGCTTGGGATAACATTTGATCCTAGTATGTTTTAGGGATGTTCCTAGATCTCAAAGTCATTATCTGCTTTATACAGATGTTGTTCTTTATTTACATGAGCCAGAGGGGAGAAGCATGTGTACTTACACTGTATAAGTATGCATGTATAATAGCTTGGAGGCTACCCTTTGTCTCCATTTATTCTAGAACCACCAAATAGATATACACATCACACACATACGTGCACACACACATGAAATTCACTAAAAATAAGTGCTTTTTCACTTACTTTTAGCAAAAGTATGAGGAATCCAGAATGCTTGCCTTCCTTCCCCCTACAATCAAAGCAGCTTGTGAGGTGTTATCAATTTTATGCACTTACAAAGAAAACAGTGAAGTTCCTTGACAATGATGCTGGAGATCATTATGAAAAATGTTGCAATAGGAGGAAAAAACAGTGTATGAGGATACAAGCCCATGCACTGATACAAGAAGAAAAGATTTTATAGCTTCATCTTGGCCATAGCAACACATTTTAGCTTGATAACTATCTAGAATTTTTGGAGAAAATATTGTAGGAGAGACTATTAAGAGTGAAAAAAAAGTCTATGACAGCTGTTCCTCTTCTCCACTGAAAATAAAAGGCATTAAATATGAAGTTATTTATCCACTTTAAAAATGCTTTAAAACAGCGTTCTAGTTGTGCCGTAACATTAACAGAGCTTGCCATCAGAACTTACATTTTGCACTTAAAGATAACAAAAGAAGAATTGAAGTAAATTACATGTGTCTTCTCAGATTACAAAGAGTACATATCCTTACAAAATCCAACTGAAAATAGCTAATTTGAATATCATACCAAAGTTTTAGTTTCTGAGACTATATGGTTTTATACATATTTTCTATTATTTCTCATTTACAACTAAAAATGTGTTTGAGGGAAGATTCTAGAAAATTTGGGGATGCAATTGAAAGATATTCAGTGTATTTTTATCACATAATATTTACATTTTGCAAATTTGAAAACGCTAGATTTTTAATGCAACATTTCAAAATTTAATTCACATGGACTTAAATACAAAAGAGGTAATGTAGATACGTTTATGCATCAGTTAATCAAACCAACATTTATCAAGCCCCTCAAAAAACCAAGCTCCTGTGGGAGGCACTGGCCTCCCGGGAATATTGGGATAGAAATTGCTCCATCTTCACAGAGTTTACCATGTAACTTACATTTCTGCTGTGCTTTCACAGTATAGAAAGCATGTTTACAAACATGGTGTTGCCTCTGGCTTATTGTTTAAGATACATCTTATTACTCCTAGCAAATGAAATTAATGAAACTTGTAAATTTTATGATTGAGATGTTAAATAACAATTTCAAATACATACACATGATATTTAACCATGAAAATAACCATTTAGATTTCATTGCACTTAATAGTTTTATCAGTAAGGTTCCAATCTGTAGACAGGAACCACACAGTTATTTGAACAGGGAAAGTATTTTTAAAATAATTACTAACTATAATAGGAGATTGGAGTAATAGAGTATTGGCTACAAAGGGGTAAAGAAAACTCTAAGGAATACAGAAATAGCAGATATAAGAAGCAGACACTGCCTCTAGGGGATAGGAGGGGAAAGAGTACCCAAAAAAGAAATGAATCTGGACATTGGCCCCTTCCTCCAAGGCTAGGATTCAGGCCTCAGTGGGGAGGGCATTACGATGGCCCACCGGAAGGTGGAAACGTTCATCGAGGGGCTGCACTGGAAAACTAACTGAGAATCTCTTCCTCGGGATACCTGGGGGGGAGGGGTACCATGGAGTGGTACCACATGCTGCTGGCGGCAGTGCACTGCAGAAGCCTGTCAGGAGAGACGGTACACAGAAACCAAGAACTGTTTCTCCTCCAGGATCTCTCTGGAGTCCTCCGCCATCAGGCTAATCATTTTGCTGGTTAGCAAGGGAGAAATATTCTATTATGACAAATACAGCCACAGAGAGTGGCTTTGAAGCTAAGAGGAATAGAATGATAATTAGTACGTTGGCATATCAATAACATTTAGATGCAGTATATCCTTTGTTTGTCACAACTACACTACAAGGATACATTTTTTATTCTTATATCATGGATAACGTCATTTAAAATATTTTTATGCAATTTTTTAATGATTTAAGAATAAATTATTTGCCCATTATTGTGAAGCGTAAAACTTACGATCTGGTCATTGAAAGCACTGAATTTGGCACCAGACTGTTTGGGTCCATTTTCTGACCATGAGACATTGGGCAAAATATGTTGGGAAAAATATTTAATATGCCTGTATCTATATTTCTTCATTAAAATGAACAAACAATAAAAGGAACTTACTCATATAACCCCATCTATTTCTTATGAAGATTATATTGGATGATGCTTTTCAATATGCTTGGAATGTAAATGGTACATATATGACACTCATAATACTCATTTCTAGGTTATTGTTTTATTATCATATATTATTGAGTTGTATCTTTCATTAAGAAATCTTAAATATCCAAAGTATAAAAAGGCTATGGGCATTCAGGGAAGAAAATCAGTCATATACAAAGCAAGAATAGTCAAGCTGCAGTCAGAGTACTTTTCCAACATATGCAATGCTAGAAAACACATAGAATTACATGTGCAGGTTTGGTAGATTATTAAAATAAGTAATTGTGCAAACAAGCTAGGTACTTCTTATTCATATATATAGGCAAAGAAAAATAAGATATTGAAAACGCCTGGCCCTGAAAAGTTCATCTACTACTAAATGGATACTATCTGATAACAAATAACTATGTGTCTCCTCACAAAAAAAAAAAAAATTTAATGAGCTTTATTGTGTTGTTCTCATTATAAATCTAATATGTGATTTTCTATTGGAAAATAGAGAAAAGCTTAAAGAAAAGTTTAAAAAGCACTGATGATTCTACCCAGAGAGAAACATGGGTGTTCCCTCCTCGTTTTTTGTTCTATGGATGTACATGCACGTAAGCATATAGAAATATACATTGTTGAAAACTAGCGTTATACTGATTAACCAGTTTATTAGTCCGCTTTCATGCTGCTAATAAAGACATACCCGAGAGTGGCCAATTTACAAAAGAAACAGGTGTAAAACTTACAGTTCCACGTGGTGGGGGAGGTCTCAAAATCATGGCAGACGGTGAAAGGCACATCTCACATGTCAACAGACAAGAGAATTGTGCTTGTACAGGGAAATTCCTCCCCTTTTTAAAACCATCAGATCTCGTGAGACTCACTATCATGAGAACAGCATGGGAAAGATTTGCTCCCATGTTTCAATTGCCTCCCACCGGTTTCCTCTCACAACACATGAGAATTCAAGATGAGATTTGGGTGGGGACACAGCGAAACCATATCATTCCATCCTTGGCCCCACCCAAATCTCATGTCCTCACATTTCAAAACCAATCATGCCTTCGCAACACTGCCCCAAAGTCTTAACTATTTCAGCATTAACTCAAAAGTCCACAGTACAGAGTTTCATCTGAGACAAGGCAACTTCCTTCCACCTGTGAGCCTGTAAAATCGAAAGCAAGAGAGTTACTTCCTAGATACAATGGGTGTACAGGTATTGGGTAAATACTGCCATTCCAAATAGGAGAAATTGGCCAAAACAAAGGGGCTACCGGCCCCAGGCAATTCTAAAATCCAGTAGGGCTGTCAAGTCTTAAAGCTCCAAAATGATCTCCTTTGACTCCCCTGTCTCTTATACACATCTAGATGTGTATAAGAGACAGGCTAAGAGGAATAGAATGATAATTAGTACGTTGGCATATCAATAACATTTAGATGCAGTATATCCTTTGTTTGTCACAACTACACTACAAGGATACATTTTTTATTCTTATATCATGGATAACGTCATTTAAAATATTTTTATGCAATTTTTTAATGATTTAAGAATAAATTATTTGCCCATTATTGTGAAGCGTAAAACTTACGATCTGGTCATTGAAAGCACTGAATTTGGCACCAGACTGTTTGGGTCCATTTTCTGACCATGAGACATTGGGCAAAATATGTTGGGAAAAATATTTAATATGCCTGTATCTATATTTCTTCATTAAAATGAACAAACAATAAAAGGAACTTACTCATATAACCCCATCTATTTCTTATGAAGATTATATTGGATGATGCTTTTCAATATGCTTGGAATGTAAATGGTACATATATGACACTCATAATACTCATTTCTAGGTTATTGTTTTATTATCATATATTATTGAGTTGTATCTTTCATTAAGAAATCTTAAATATCCAAAGTATAAAAAGGCTATGGGCATTCAGGGAAGAAAATCAGTCATATACAAAGCAAGAATAGTCAAGCTGCAGTCAGAGTACTTTTCCAACATATGCAATGCTAGAAAACACATAGAATTACATGTGCAGGTTTGGTAGATTATTAAAATAAGTAATTGTGCAAACAAGCTAGGTACTTCTTATTCATATATATAGGCAAAGAAAAATAAGATATTGAAAACGCCTGGCCCTGAAAAGTTCATCTACTACTAAATGGATACTATCTGATAACAAATAACTATGTGTCTCCTCACAAAAAAAAAAAAAATTTAATGAGCTTTATTGTGTTGTTCTCATTATAAATCTAATATGTGATTTTCTATTGGAAAATAGAGAAAAGCTTAAAGAAAAGTTTAAAAAGCACTGATGATTCTACCCAGAGAGAAACATGGGTGTTCCCTCCTCGTTTTTTGTTCTATGGATGTACATGCACGTAAGCATATAGAAATATACATTGTTGAAAACTAGCGTTATACTGATTAACCAGTTTATTAGTCCGCTTTCATGCTGCTAATAAAGACATACCCGAGAGTGGCCAATTTACAAAAGAAACAGGTGTAAAACTTACAGTTCCACGTGGTGGGGGAGGTCTCAAAATCATGGCAGACGGTGAAAGGCACATCTCACATGTCAACAGACAAGAGAATTGTGCTTGTACAGGGAAATTCCTCCCCTTTTTAAAACCATCAGATCTCGTGAGACTCACTATCATGAGAACAGCATGGGAAAGATTTGCTCCCATGTTTCAATTGCCTCCCACCGGTTTCCTCTCACAACACATGAGAATTCAAGATGAGATTTGGGTGGGGACACAGCGAAACCATATCATTCCATCCTTGGCCCCACCCAAATCTCATGTCCTCACATTTCAAAACCAATCATGCCTTCGCAACACTGCCCCAAAGTCTTAACTATTTCAGCATTAACTCAAAAGTCCACAGTACAGAGTTTCATCTGAGACAAGGCAACTTCCTTCCACCTGTGAGCCTGTAAAATCGAAAGCAAGAGAGTTACTTCCTAGATACAATGGGTGTACAGGTATTGGGTAAATACTGCCATTCCAAATAGGAGAAATTGGCCAAAACAAAGGGGCTACCGGCCCCAGGCAATTCTAAAATCCAGTAGGGCTGTCAAGTCTTAAAGCTCCAAAATGATCTCCTTTGACTCCCTGTCTCACATCCAGGTCATGCTGGTGCAAGAGGTGGGTTCCCTTGGTCTTGGGCGGCTCCACATCTATGGCTTTGCAGGGTACAGCCTCCCTCCCAGCTGCCTTCACAGGCTGGGATCAAGTGTCTGTGAGTTTTCTAGGCAAACAATGCAAGCTGTCGGTGGATATACTATTCTCGAGTCTGGAGGATGGTGGCCTTCTTCTCACAGCTCCACTAGGTGGTGCTCCAGTAGGGGCTCTGTGTGGGTGCTCTGATCCCACATTTCCCTTTTGCACTGCCCTAGCAAAGGTTCTGCGTGAGAGCCCTGCCCCTGCAGCAAACTTCTGCCTGGACATCCAGGTGTTTTCATACATTCTCTGAAATCTAGGCAAAGGTTCCCAAACCCAATTCTTGATTTCTGTGCACTGGCAGGCTCAAAACCACATGGAAGCTGCTAAGGCTTGGGACTTGCACCCTCTGAAGCCATGTCCCAGGCTGTACATTGGCCCCTTCCAGCCCCACAGCTGGAGTAGCTGGGACACAGGGCACCAAGCCCCTAGGCTGCACACAGCAGGGGAACCGTGACCCAGGCCCAAGAAATCACTTTTTCCTCCTGCACCTCTGGGGCTGTAAAGGGAAGAGCTGCCTTGAAGACCTCTGACATGTCTTGGAGACATTTGCCCCATTGTTTGAGGATTAACATTTAGTTCCTCATTACTTATGCAAATTTCTGCTGCCAGATTGAACTTCTTCTCAGAAAAGGGGATTTTCTTTTCTATTGCATTGTCAGGATGCAAATTTTCCAAACTCTTATGCTCTGCTTTCCTTATAAAATGGAATGCCTTTAACAGCACCCATGTCACCTCTTGAATGGTTTGCTGCTTAGAAATTTCTTCCACCAGATACCCTAAATCATCTCTCTCAAGTTCAAAGTTTCACAAATATCTAGGGCAGGGGCAAAATGCTCCAGTCTCTCTGTTAAATGATAACAAGAGTCACCTTTGCTGCAGTTCCCAACAAGTTTTTCATCTACATCTGAGACCACCTCAGCCTGGATTTCATTGTCTATATCATTATCAGCATTTCAGTCAAAGCCATTCAACAAGTCTCTAGGGAGTCCCAAACTTTCCCACATTTTCCTGTCTTCTACTGAACCCTCCAAACTGTTCCAACCTCTGCCCTACCCAGTTCCAAAGTCGCTTCCACATTTTCAGGTATCTACAGCAACACCCCACTCTACTGGTACCAATTTGCTGTATTAGTCTATTTTCATGCTGCTGATAAAGACATACCTGAGACTGGGCAATTTACAAAAGAAGGAAGTTTAATGGACTTATAGTTCCACATGGTTGGGGAGGCCTCACAATCATGGCAGAAGGTAGAAGACATATATCACACGGTGAGAGGCAAGAGAAGAGAGCTTGTGCAGGGAAACTCCCCTTTTTAAAAACATCAGATCTCGTGAGACCTATTCACTGTCATGAGAACAGCATGGGAAAGGCCTACCCACATGATTCAATTATCTCCCACTGTGTCCCTCCCACAGAACATAAGAATTCAAGATGAGATTTGGGTGGGGACACAGCCAAACCATATCAACGAGTTTAATATTCTGCTTTTCGAAAGTATTGATATTTTCATATATTTTTATTGAGGTATAATTTACACAGAATAAAATACACAACTCTTAAGTATACATTCCCATCTGTGTTGACATCCAATCATGTTCATCACCACAGTGTGTTCCCTTGTTTCCATCCCAGTTAGTCACTCCCAGCCCAGAAGTCCAGAAGTAACCACAATCTGATTGTAACCGTGTATCTTAGTTTTACTTATTCTAGAACTTTCTAAAATTCAATCATACAATCTGTACCCTTTTGCTTTCTTCTCCTTTTACTCAGTGTATTTTTTGCAATTCTTCCATGTTGATAAATATTGTTTATATCAGAAGGTTTTTCTCCCCTTTTTTATGGATGATTACTATTCCATTATGTGAACCATTGCAATTGATATATTCATTATCTTCTTTACAGACAGCTAGGCTATTTCCAGTTTGGGGCTATTAAGACTAAAATTGCTGTAAACCATCTTGCACAGGCTAATTGTGGATATATAGTTTCACTTTACGGGATGAATACCTGGGAGTGGACATATGTTAAGTCATTAATTAAATTTTTAAGAAACCATCAAACTGTTTTCCATTACGTTTTGACCATTTTACACTCTAATCAGCAATGTGTGAGAATTTCAGCTTTTCTGTGTCTTCCCCGCAATTTATGATCATCCTTATTTTAATTTCAGCCATTCAAGTGGATATGAGTTGTATTCGCTTGTAGTTTTAATTAGCATTTTCCTGATGATTGATGATATTGAGCATTTTTCATGTGTTTTGGGGCATATTTATCTTATGAAGTGTCTATTCAACTACTTGCCCATTTTTTAATTAGACGCTTGTCTTTTTACTATCTTGTTGTAGGTGTTCTTTGCATATCAAAGGCATAAAAATCCTTTGTCAGTTTACGTGTTGCAAATATTTCTTCCCAGTCTAAGTTTTGCCCATTTATTTTTATTAGTCTTGTTTAATGAGCAGAAGTTGTTAATTTTTATCAAATCTAATTTATCATTTTTTTTTTATGGTTAAGGCTTTCTGTGTTCTCTGAACCTCTTTCTACTCTAGAATTGCAAAGATATTTCTATGCTTTCCTCTTGAAGTGTTACAGTTTTAGGTTTTACGTGTAAATCTATGATCTATGTTGAATTCATTTGTATGTATAGTGCAATGTAAAAGTCAATGTTTTTTTTATTTCCATGTGGATGACCAGTTCTTCCAGTACCATTTTTTGAAAGGACTTTTTCTTAAAGCATTGCTTTGGTGCTGTTGTCAAA
The DNA here is from genome assembly GCF_000951045.1 of Mandrillus leucophaeus. Taxonomy (NCBI): domain Eukaryota; kingdom Metazoa; phylum Chordata; class Mammalia; order Primates; family Cercopithecidae; genus Mandrillus; species Mandrillus leucophaeus. The sequence goes on along the minus strand of NW_012104131.1, from coordinate 71,852 downwards.
ATAATTTCAGCATAAACATATGGGCGTATTTCTGGACCCTGTATTCTGTTTTATTGACCTATGTTTTATTCTTTCACCAGTATCACATTGTCTTGGTTACTATAGCTTTATAGTAAACATTAAAGTCATTTAGAGTATGTCTTCCAAGTGCGATCTCCTTTACCAAAGTCCTCTTGGCTACAGTGCCAAAAGAATATATTGTTTTCCATATTCCTTTAGAATTAACTTGTGAATTTTTTAGGAAAACAAGAAATCTTACTAGAGTTTTTATTATAATATTACAAATTCTGTAGATCAATTTGAGGAGAATTGACATCATAGCAACATTAAGTCCTCCAATATTTTAACATGGTATATCTTCTCTTTTATTGGAGATACCTCAAATTTACTCCATGAATATTTTATAGTTTTCAGTGTAGAGTTCATGCACACATTTTAGTATATTCATCTCCAGTATATTATGCATTTAGATTTTTAATAGACAATATTTTTAATCAATTTTAGGTTCACAGAAAAATTAAGCAGTAGTTATGAAGATTTGCCATACACACCCCTTGCCCTACCAATTCATAGCTTCCCCATTAACGATATTTCCCACCATAGTGGTACGTTTGTTACCTAAGTCCATAGATACTCTTTGTAAACCCTAATAGAGTGAGAGTATTGCACATTTTATGTGTTTGGTCAAATATAAAACAATATCCACAATTGGAGCAACACTGCCCTAAAAATTCTTTGTGTCCTGCCTGTTTATTCTTCCTTCCTCCCTTCCTCCCAATAACTCCTATCAACCACTGATGTTTTTATTGCCTCCATAACTTTGCCTTTTCTAGAATGTCATATAATTAGAATCATACAAAAGGTAGCCTTTTCAGACTAGCTTCTTTCATTTAGTAATATGCATTTAGGTTTCCCCCATGTATTTTCATGCATTGATAGCTCATTTTCTTTTACATTGAATAAATTTCATTGTCTGGATATACTACAGCTTTTTGTCCATTCACCTACTGAAGAACATTTTGGTTGCTTTCAAGTTTTGGCAATCATATGTAAACCTGCTATGAACATCTGCATGTAGGTATTTATGTAGACATTAGTTTTTAACTTTTTGGGGTAAATACCAAGGATAGTGATTGCTCAATCATATGATAAAAGTGTGTTTGGTTTTATAAGAAACCACTAAGCAGCCTTCCACAGTGGCTGTACAATTTTGCATTTCCACCAGCAATGAATGACAGTTCCTATTGATCCACATCTCCACCAGCATTTGATGTTGTGAGTTGCTGGAGTCTGACCATTCTATTGGGTGTATAGTGGTCTCTCATTGTTGTTTTAACTTGAAGTTCTTTGACGATGATGTGGAGCATCTTTTCAAGTGCTTATTTGCTATCTGCATATCCTTTTTGGTGAGGTGTCTGTTAAAATGTTTGGCCTATTATTTAGTTGGGTTATTTGTTTTCTTATTGTTGA
>NW_012104131.1:64686-65217 GCF_000951045.1 Mandrillus leucophaeus | reverse complement strand
TTCTGTTATAGTTTTTGAATCTCTAGCATTCCTTTTTGGTTCTTTCTTATTTTTTGTTTGTTTGTTTTTGTTTTTGTTTTTTTGAGACGGAGGCGCACTCTGTCGCCCAAGCTGGAGTGCAGTGGTACGATCTCCGCTCACTGCAAGCTCCGCCTCCCGGGTTCACGCTGTTCTCTTGCCTCAGCCTCCTGTGTAGCTGGGACTACACGCGCCGCCACCACTCCCGGCTAATTTTTTGTATTTTTAATAGAGACGCGGTTTCACCGTGTTGGCCAGGATGATCTCGAACTCCTGACCTCGTGATCTGCCCACCTCGGCCTCCCAAAGTGCATTACCCATCTGATTTTGTATGCTCTCTTTTTTATCCATTAGGACCCTTAGCCTATTAATCACAGTTATTTTAAATTTCCGGTCGATAATTCCAACATCCCTGCCGTATCTGAGTCTGACTTTGAGTTTGTCTATTCAAACTATATTGTTTGCCTTTTATTCATAGTCAGACATGATATACTAGGTAAAAGGAACTGCTGT
>NW_012104131.1:59239-61421 GCF_000951045.1 Mandrillus leucophaeus | reverse complement strand
TTTTTTTCTTTGATGCCTGTCACACTTTCTAGTAGTATGTTGCTTAATATCCATATATTTGAGAATTTTCTCATTTTGTTCTGTTATTAATTTCTAGCTTAATTCCATTGTAGTCTAAGGATAGACATTGTATGATTTCTATTCTTTTAAATTTAGAAATGTCCATTTCATGGTCTAGAATGTGTTCTATCTTACTGAGTGTTCCATGTGAACTTGAAAAGAATGTGTATTGTGCTATTTTTGCATAGAGTAGTCTATAGATATCCATTATATACAGTTGATTGATGGTTGTGTTCATCTGTTTTTGCATTGCTATGAAGAAGTTCCTGACCCTGGATAATTTATAAAGAAAAGTGGTTATTTGGGCTTGCACCTGCTTCTGGTGAGGCCTCAGGACACTTACAATCATGGCAGAAGGCAAAGAGGGATCAGGCAAGTCACGTGGCAAGAGACAGCAAGGCAGGGAGGTGCGGCACTGTTTTAAACAATCAGATCTCATGTGAACTCACAGCAAGAACTCACTCATCCCCAACGGGATGTCACTAAGCCATTCATGAGGGATCTGCCCCGATAATCCAAACACCTCCCATAAGGCCTCAACACCAACATTGAGGATTATGTCTCAACATGAGATTTGGAGGGACAAACATCCAAATTATATCAATGGTGTTGTTGGATTCAACTATGTTCTTACTGATTTTCTGCCTGCTGGGTCTGTCCATTTGTTACGGGAGTGTTGAAGTTTCCAACCATAAAAATACATGTATCTATTTCTCCTAAGACTTTTATCAGTTTGTGCCTCTCATAGTTTGATGCTCTATTTTTAAGTATATACACATTAAATATTGTTGTATTGGATAATTGCATCCTTTGTTAATGTGCAATACCCCTCTTATCCCTAATAAATCTCCTTGCTCTCAAGTTTGCTCCATTTGAAAATAATATAGCTATTCCTGCTTTCTTTTAATTAGTGTTAACATGGTATACCTTTCTTTACCCATTTACTTTTATTCTATATATCTCTTTGTATTTAAAGTGGGTTTCTTGTAGATAATGTATGGCAGGTTTTATTTTTTTGATCTACTCTGACAATCGCTGTATTTAATTGGTATATTTAGACCACTGTCATTCAAAGTGATTACTAATATAGTTAGATTAATATTTTTCTTATTTGTTACTTTTTATATCAGTTGCTCTTGTTCTTTGTTTTTGTCTTCCACCATTCCTTTTATGCTTTTTGTTATATCAATGGAGCATTTAGTGTGATTTTATTTTCTCTCCAGTCTTAGCATATTGTACTTTTTTAAAACTTTTCTTATTTGTTCTTCTCAAATTCGCAATATATAGTTACAACTAATCCAAATCTACTTTCTAATAGCTCTGGACCACTGCATGGGTAGTGCAGGTAGTGCAAGTGCCTTATAATCCTAATTCCTCCCTCCTGTCCCTTGTATCATTGCTGTCATTTCACTTGCATATAAACATACATAAACATATAGGTACATACATAAACATATATATAATCAAATACATTATTGCTATTATTATTTTGAATAATTATGTTAGATCAATTAAGAATAAGAAAAATAAAGATTTTTATTTAATCTTCATTCATTCCTTCCTTGATGCTTATTCTTTCTTATGTAGATCCAACTTTTTGACCTACATCATTTTTCTTCTTTCTAAATGACTTATTTTAACATTTCTTCCAACACAATTCTACTGGCAACAAATTTCCTCATTTTTTAAAAAAATCAGAGAAAGTATTTCCTCCTGACTTTTGAAGGACAGGATACATAATTCTATTTGGTGGTATTTTTCTCTCAACATTTGTATATTTCACTTCACTCTCTTCTTGCTTGCAGGGTTTCTGAAGACAAGTCAAATATAATTCTTACCTATGCTACTCATTAGGTGAGCTTGTCTGTTTCTGTTTTTAATTGCAGCTTCTTTCAGGATTTTTTCTTTAATCTTGCTTTTCTGTAGTTTAAAAATAATATGACTACGTGTAGACTTTCTGACATTTATCTTGTTTGGTGTTCTCTGCGCTTTCTGGGTTTGTGATTTGGTATCTAACATTACTTTGGGGGAAATTCTCGGTCATTATTGTTTCAAATTATTTTGTCTGTTTCTTTCTCTGTCTTCTCCTTCTGAGAGTCCCATTACTTTTTTTTTTTTTTTT
>NW_012104131.1:32615-58594 GCF_000951045.1 Mandrillus leucophaeus | reverse complement strand
TTTTATCCATTAGGACCTTTAGCCTATTAATCACAGTTATTTTAAATTTCCGGTCGATAATTCCAACATCCCTGCCATATCTGAGTCTGACTTTGAGTTTGTCTATTCAAACTATATTGTTTGCCTTTTATTCATAGTCAGACATGATATACTAGGTAAAAGGAACTGCTGTAAATGAGCCTTTAGTAGTATAATGGCAAGGTGTCGGGGGAGAGGAAGCCTTTTATAGTCCTATGATTAGGCTCTGGTTAAACGGTTTCTCCTTGACGGCAGACTGTTCAGAACATAATTCTCTAGTTTATTTCAAAATGATTCTTTTTTCCCTCTCTGACACCAAAAACATGAGATGACTTTTTATTATATTTGTTGTGAAGACCAGGTAGTGCTCCTGAAGGCAAAACTTACAAAAATGTAGGTGCTCTCCTATGACTGGGTTGCCCTGGGGTTTTTAAGTCTCAGAGTAGTCCACACTGAGCCTCCAATAACTCTTCAAGTACAGCTCACTTTTTCCTTCCCTAGCACTGGTTCTCGTAGAGGTTACTGTTTAGAGTTTCTGCTCTGGTAAGTTTTGATTCTCTGTATTTACCTATTAGTATCTCCAGTCTTGACAGGAGTTTGCCCTGTGACCTCACTTTTCTGATGGATCTAAAAAGAGTTGATTTTTCAATTAGTGCAGCTTTTGACTTCTTAAGACTGAGTGAGTGGTAAACACCAAGCTTCTTACATGCTGGACCAGAAACTGGTAGTCTCCTTTTAAATGCTTTTAAGTGGTAAAGTTTCTTTAATTTTATTTTCTGATTCTTTGCAGCTAGTATTTAGAAACAGTATTAATTTGGGTATGTTGGACACCTTGTGAGCTTGCCATATCTACTGGGTGTATAGCTGTGTTTGTGGTTTTATTAGTTATGGTAATTTTTGGACATTGTTGAATATATGGTTATGACTGAATAATGAGAGCTGTACTTCTTCGTTGCTGATCATTTTGTCTTATATTTATTTTTCTTGCCCTATTATACTTGTAAGGTACTCTGATATACCAAGTGGAAGAGGTGAGAGTAGACATCATCCTCTCATTCTTAATGTAGAAAAAGCATTCATTTGATTGTGTGACATTAGCTTTAAGGAATTTTGTACATGCTCTTTGTTGAGTTTAAAGAGTTTCATATTAGTCTTTGTTGAGAGTTTTAATCATAAGTGAGTATTGAATGCTGTCAAGTATGTTTCTTCAGATAAAGAACTGTTTTTAAAAATTTTATATTTAAGTTTCTAATATGTTGAGATTTTTTAGTTTATGCTCAGGAAAAATATTAGTCTTTAACTTCTCTTTCTTTTAATTCCCTTGCCTGATGTTAGTATCAGGGTTAGGTAGGCTTTAAAAAAGTATGTCAGGAAGTGTTTCTTCCCTCTGTTTTTTTGAAAAATTTTAGGTAATATTGGTATTATTTCTTTATTACATCTTTGATAGAATTTACCAATGAAGTCATGTATACTTGAAATGTTTTAAGTGCAGAGATAATTTAAATCAAAATTACAATTCATTTACTGAATATAGAGTTATTTGTATATTTTATTTCTTGTGTTGCTTTTGATAAGTGGTATCTTTTCAAAGAATTTATTCACATCATCCGAGTTGTCTATTTACTGACAAAAATTATTTATCAATACTCTCTTATTTTTCCTTTTAAAATCTGCAGTATCTGTAGTGACATTCAATATTTCAATCCTACGACTGATAATTTCTATTTTCTCCTCTATTTTAAGCAACCTTGCTAGATGTTATCAATTTTATTAATAATGCAATTAGTTTTGCTTTATCTTTATGGTATGTTTCTATTATATGGATGTCTAATCTTATTTTTCCTATTTGCATTCTTCAACTTCTTTTCAGTTTATTTTACTCTTCTTTTTCCAGCTGCTAAGGTAAAACTTCTCTTTTTGCCTTTCACCTTTTTTTTATTTATTTATTTTTTTTTGGAGAAGAGTCTTGTTCTGTTGCCCAAGCTGGAGTGCAGTGGCACAATCTCAGCTCACTGCACCCTCTGCCTCCAAGGTTCAAGTGATTCTCCTGCCTCAGCCTCCTAAGTAGCTGAGATTACAAGTGCACACCACCACGCCCAGCTAATTTTTGTATTTTTAGTAGAGAAGTAGTTTTGCCATGTTGACCAGGCTGGTCTCGAACTCCTGACCTCAGGTGATCTGTCCACCTCAGCCTCCCAAAGTGCTGGGATTACAGGCCTGAGTCACTGCACCCACCCTCTTTATTTTAATAAATGCGTTCAGCGCTATAAATGTCTGACTAGTTACTGCTACAACTGCATTCTATAATTTTAACATGTTGTTAGCATTATCATTCACTTAAAATTTTATTTTAATTGTTTTTCTGATTTATTCTTCTACTCATGGGGTACTATGAAATGGTTTGTTTTATTTAGAAATATTTGGAACATTTTTAGGTATCTTATTGTTATTGATTTCTACTTTAATGCAATTGTGCTCAAGGAACATACTGTGTAGGAATTACTAGTTTGCTATATAGAGAGATGGTTTTTTAAATAACTATTTTATGTTCACTTGAGAAGAATATGCATTCTGTTATTAGGTTGGTGTTTTATACATGTCAGCCTAGTCAAACAGATGATAGTGTTTTTGAGTTTTCGACATATTCACTCACATTAGTCTACTTATTCTGTCAAGTATGGAAAGAGATGTTAAAGCTTCCAACTATGATTGTGAATTTATTTCTTCCTTAGTTCTGAATTTTTTAATTCAAGTGTTTAGGGGTTTTGTTATTGGGTATATATGGATTTAAGAATCCTATGTCTTCTTCATAAATTGGTTCTTTTTAATCATTGTGGCATGCCCCATTTTACATCCTACACACTCTTAACCTCAAAGTCTACTTTTTCTGACATCAATATAGCCACGTTACTTTTCCCATTCTTAGTGTCTTCATGACACACGTTTTAAATCTACTTTTTATTTTTAATTGTTGTGGGCATAAAATAGGTGTATATATTTATGGGGTACATGAGATATTTTGGTACAGGCATGCAATGCGTAGTAATCACATCATGGAAAATTGCGTATCCATTCCCTCAAGCATTTATCCTTTGTGTTACAAACAACCCAATTATGCTCTTTTATTTTCAAATGTACAATTAAATTATTATTGACTACAGTCCCCCTATTGTGCTATCAAATAGTTCTTATTCATTCTTTCTAACTTTTTCTGGACCCATTAACCATCTTCACTTCCCTCTCCCACAACATCACACTATGCTTCTTAGCCTCTGATAACCATCCTTCTACTGTCTATGTCCGTGAATTCAATGCTTTGGTGTTTAGATCCCACAAACAAGTGAGAACATGAGGAGTTTGTCTTTCTGTACCTGGCTTATTTCACTTCACGTAGTGACCTCCATTTTCATCCATGTTGTTGCAAATGACAGAATCTCATTCATTTTCATGGCTGACTACTACTCCATTGTGTATTAGTACCACATTTTCTTTATCCATTTATCTGTTGATGGACACTTAGGTTGCTTCCAAATCTTGGCTATTGTGAAGAGGGCTGCAATAAACATGAGAGTGTAGATATCTCTCCAATACATTGATTTCCCTTTTTTGAGGAAATATACCCAGCAGTGGGATTGTTGGATAGTATGGTAGCTCTATTTTTAGTTTTTCAAGGAACCCCAAACTGTTCTCCATAGTAAATATACTAATTTGCATATTTACTTACAGTGTACTAGGGTTCTCTTTTCTCCACAACCTCACCAGCATTTATTAATGCCAGGCTTTTGGATAAAAGCCATATTAACTTGGGTGACATGATATCTCATTGCGGTTCTGATTTGCATTTCTCTGATGATCAGTGATGTTGAGCACTTTTTCATATGCCTGTTTGCCATTTGATACGATTTGGCTGTGTCAACCATATGTTGAACCAGCCTTGCATCCCAGGGATGAAGCCAACTTGATCATAGTGGATAAACTTTTTGATGTGCCGCTGGATTCTGTTCGCCAGTATTTCGTTGAGGATTTTCATGTCTATGTTCATCAGGAATATGGGCCTGAAATTTTCTTTTTTGATTGTTTCTCTGCCAGGTTTCGGTATCAGGATGATTTTGGCATCATAAAATGAGTTAGGGAGGAGTCCCTTTTTTATATTGTTTGGAATAGTTTCAGAAGGAACGGTACCAGCTCCTATTTGTACCTCTGGTAGAATTCGGCTGTAAATCCGTCTGGTCCTGGGCTTGCTTTGGTTGGTAGGCTATTAGTTATTGCCTCAATTTCAGAATTTGCTTTTGGTCTGTTCGGGGATTCAACTTCTTCCTGGTTTAGTCTTGGGAGGGTGTATGTGTCCAGCAATTTATCCATTTCTTCTAGATGTTTTTATTTTATTTGCCGAGAGATGTTTATAGCATTCTCTGATGGTAGCTTGTATTTCTGTGGGATCAGTGGTGATATTCCCTTTATCATTTTTTATTGTGTCTATTTGATTCTTCTCTCTTTTCTTCTTTATTAGGCTGGCTAGCAATCTATCTATTTTGTTAATCTTTTCAAAAAACAAGCTGTTGGATTCATTGATTTTTTGAGGGGTTTTTCGTGTCTCTATCTCCTTCAGTTCTGCTCTGATCTTAGTTATTTCTTGTCTTCTGCTAGCTTTTGAATTTGTTTGCTCTTGCTTCTCTAGTTCTTTTAATTGTGATGTTAGGGTGTCGACTTTTAGTGCTATAAATTTCCCTCTAAAGACTGCTTTGTCTGTGCCCCAGAGATTCTGGTACATTGTGTCTTTGTTCTCATTGGTTTCAAAGAGCTTATTTATTTCTGCCTTAATTTTGTTATATACCCAGTAGTCATTCAGGAGCGGGTTGTTCCGTTTCCATGTAGTTGTGTGGTTTTGAGTAAATCTTGAGTTCTAATTTGATTGCACTGTGGTCTGAGAGACTGTTTGTTATGATTTCCATTCTTTTGCATTTGCTGAGGAGTGTTTTGCTTCCAATTATGTGGTCAATTACAGAATAAGGGTGATGTGGTGCTGAGAATGTATATACTGTTGATTTGGGGTGGAAAGTTCTGTAGATGTCTATTAGGTCTGCTTTGTCCGGAGCTGAGTTCAAGTCCTGAATATCCTTGTTAACTTTCTGTCTCGTTGATCTGTCTACTATTGACAGTGGGTGCTAAACTCTCCCACTATTATTGTGTGGGAGTCTAAGACTCTTTAGAACTTGCTTTATGAGGCCAGGCACGGTGACTGAAGCCTGTAATCCCAGCACTTTGGAAGGCCAAGACGGGCGGATCACAAGGTCAGGAGATTGAGACCATCCTGGCTAACCCAGTGAAACCCTGTCTCTACTAAAAAATACAAAAAACTAGCCGGGTGAGGTGGCGGGCGCCTGTAGTCCCAGCTACTCAGGAGGCTGAGGCAGGAGAATGGCGTAAACCCAGGAGGCAGAGCTTGCAGTGAGCTGAGATCTGGCCACTGCACACCAGCCTGGGTGACAGAGCGAGACTCCATCTCAAAAAAAAAAAAAAAAAAAGAACTTGCTTTATGAATCTGGGTGCTCCTGTATTACATTCATACTTATTTAGGATAGTTAGCTCTTCTTGTTGAATTGATCCCTTTATCATTATGTAGTGGATGTCCTTTTTGTTGACGTTGATGCTATTTCTTTCTGTTTGTTAGTTTTCCTTCTAACAGTCAGGACCTTCTGCTGCAGGTGTGCTGGAGTTTGCTGGAGGTCCACTCCAGCCCCTGTTTGCCTAGGTATCACCAGTGGAGGGTGCAGAACAGCAAAGCTGCTTCATCCCAAAGGTGCACCTGCCAGATGCCAGCTGGAGCTATCCTGTATGAGGCATCTGTCGACCCCTGCTGGGAGGTATCTCCCAGTCAGTAGGCAGGGGGTTCAGGGAACCACTTGAAGAGGCAGTCTTTCCCTTAGCAGAGCTCTAACGCTGTCCTGGGAGATCTGCTACTCTCTTCAGAGCCAACAGTCAGGAGTGTTTAAGTCTGCTGAAGCTGCGCTCCTTCCCCCCAGGTGTTCTGTCCCAGGGAGTTGGGGGTTTTATCTGTAAGCCCCTGACTGGGGCTGCTGCCTTTCTTCCAGAAATGCCCTGCCCAGAGAGGAGGAATCTAGAGAGGCAGTCTGGCTACAGCAGCTTTGCCTAGTTGTGGTACCCAGCAGCTTTGTTTACCCTGTGAGGGGAAAACCACCTACTCAAGCCTCAGTAATGGTGGATGTCCCTCCCCTTACCAAGCTTGAGCATCCCAGGTTGACTTCAGACTGCTGTGCTGGCAGCGAGAATTTCAAGCCAGTGGATCTTAGCTTGCTGGGCTCTGTGGGAGGGGGTTCCGCTGAGCTAGACCACTTGGCTCCCTGGCTTCAGCCCTCTTTCCAGGGGAGTGAACAGTTATGTCTCGTTGGCATTCCAAGTGCCAACTGGGGTATGAAAATAAAACTCCTGCAACTAGCTTGGTGTCTGCCCAAACAGCTGCCCGGTTTTATGCTTGAAACCCAGGGCCTTCCCTTGGGTAGGGGAGGGAGTTCCTTGACCCCTTACACTTCCCAGGTGAGGCTGTGCCGCACCCTGCTTCTGCTCACCCTCCATGGGCTGCACCCACTGTCTAACCAGTCCCAATGAGATGAGCCAAGTACCTCAGTTGGAAATGCAGAAATCACCTGCCTTCTGCATTGATCTCGCTGGGAGCTGCAGACTGGAGCTGTTCCTATTCAACCATCTTGCCAGCCCCCTCTCTACTCTAAAGTTTCTATTGAATAATTTTAACATCTAAGCCATCTTTGCCTCCAGTGCTATTGACTGTGTTTTCTTTTAGTGGTAGATCACATGTTCTTGCTTCCTTTGGGGCTTCATGATTTTTTAATTGAGTACTTGGACATTTTGTGTAAAGAACAGAACAAGCTGAAATAAATATTATGCCCTCTCAGAAAAGGGCACATTTATTTTGTAAGGTTGTTAGTGTGGGGTAAGTCAATTTAGTCTATAGATTAGCTATGTATCAGTTCTATGATTGTCTTGGTTATAATTAGTTCACCAGAGGATTTATATTAGTGAGTGGAATTGAAATCATTGTTTAGCAAGTCCTGGTAGTTGAGTTTCTGAATGGTTTGTCTCAGCTGCCCTGCACTCCTTTCAGACTTCCGGAGAACCCAGTCACTTGTATGAGGGAGGGATGTGTCTGTCTGCTCCTCTGTCCATAATTCATTTGTAGATGGTCACTGCCTTGCACTCAGCATAAGGGACCAGGTTGACTGTGAGGTTTCTCTCTTCAATCCTGCCCCCAGTAGATCTCATTGCAGCTGAGCGAACTTCTATGGGAGACAGTTGGTGGGCAGGCATAGATCCTCTTTGTGCCTGGGACTTAAAAGAATTTTTAAATGTCACACTAGCCCACATCTACTTTTAAGAATAATTAATAGCTCAGCTGTTTTTGTTTTATCTACATCTATGGTAGCTTCCTCCTCCCAGTGATGTGCTAGAGTTGAAAACGATAGTTGTCTCTAATCTCATAGATAGAGCTTATCATTTCTTTTTCATTTCAGTTCATTAGGTTTCTCCTATAACCTTGGTTTTCAAATGAGCTTAAAACAATACTATAATTTTATATTATATTTATGAATGTAGAGTATTCAGCTCATTGTTATTTTAAGAATGTGTTCTCTTGCAATTTCCTGCATCCTAAGGGAAATCTGAAGTCGCATTGACATCTAATGTGAACATTTTTCCATGTTATTAAATATTCTTCAAAAACGTTTCGTAAAAAAAGTCTGCTTATAATCATTCTATAATGTATATTAATTTGCTTAACAAATTCTCAATTTGTAGGCATTTAGATTGTTTAGGTTTTTGCCCTTATGAGAAAGATGAGTTTATATTTTAAAAATCAGTTAAATATTCATGTGCTGCTTTGCCTCACTCCAAATTAATATATTCATATAAATTTAAATAATGAAACACTACACTTATCTATCAGATATGCAAATATCCAAGTGTTTGACAGTACTCTCATACCAGTGGTAGAAGATTAAATTGGCAATAACTGTAATTTAGCCCTTTGACATTTGACATTTTTCAATATCTCTCACATTTATTAAAAGCATGTAGCCCTTCATATATCAAGCACACACATGTTTGAGATTATTGATTGTATCATTTTTTCTAATAGAAGAATTCTGGAAGCAACCTAAACAACCACGAATAGGAGACTAACTAAATGGAATATGGTATGTCCATACAATGGCCATGAAGATTAGTAAGATTTTCTTATGCTAACAGAAATTGATTTGCAACGTTATTCAGTAAAAACAACAAAAAAAGCTAATGTGGAGCATTGAGTATATAATTCTCCCATTTGTAGAAAAGTGAAAAGTATCGTTTCATCTATGTACATGTTATTTATACTTGCATTTTATGCAAATATGAACACATATATGTGCTTATATACAGAGAACATTTCAGGAGACATGAAAAACTTAACAGCAATCAGTTACCTACGTTAAAAAGGATTGGGTGCTTTTGTAGAAAGGATGTCTTATGCATAATTTCTTGTACTGTATGAAATGTTGACTCAACATATAGCTATGAAAAACACATTTCTATTTCTTATACTTACTAATTGCATTGAAACTGAAGTATTTAATTAGTTTGGAATATATTTTGAAATAAAGTACAATGTGAGCTTTTAAAATAATTTGTTTCTATTTACTTAGTTGAGTTTCCAAAGGCTGTTTGACAAATTTCTTCCATTTTGTTACCTTTACTAAACAGTATTGTTTGATTCAGGATGGTTATTTTTATTCCACTAAAAAATAATGCTCATTTTTCCGCTAGTTCCACAGCATTTAATTAATACAGCTTTGTAAATAGTAATTTTTGTGGGGGCTAGTGAGCCGTATTTGTTCATAAGTTTTTTTACTTCACTCTTTTCTTTTTGTATTTATTCTCCTGATGAAATTTAAAATTTGATGACCACCTTCAGATGTTTTTTTGGACCACTCAAATTAAACTTTTTGCTTTTTTTCCCTCACACCACTAATTTCTTCTCCTTCATAAACTTATCCTGTTTTATACATATGTATTTGTGTGTTACTAGGGCCCATGGATGTTTTATTTATCTGTAAACATCATATCTAGCACAGCACTTCACACAGAGGTGTTCAATAAACATTTGAAAACTTTCTCAGTGAAAGAATGTATGACTGAATGATTGAGTAAATTCATCAAGCTCCAAAAAAATTCAACTAAATTTTATTTCTCCTGCTTTTCTCCACTCCCATATTAAATGAAACAGAATATATTTTAATCTAAGACTAGATCCCTGAATCATTACATTATTAACATAATATAATGTTATATATATTAAAGCTGTGTTCTTTTTATATACATTTTCAAAGAATATTTTAATTTTACATCCAATTTTATAACTGCAATTACAATATTTGTTTGGTTTTAATGCAAATGTCTTTTTATACAATAAGCTTCCCATTCTTTTACTCTTAACTTGGAATCTTCTTTTGTGAGCTTGCAGATATATTTTACTCACTTCCCCAGTGAGGACACATTAATCATTTTCTTTTTCTTTTCATTTTTGTTGTTGTTTGTTTTTCTGAGACAAAGTCTCTCCCTGTCTGGAGTGCAAAGGCGCCATCTTGGCTCACTGCAACCTCTGCCTCCCGGGCTCAAGCAATTCTTCTGCCTCAGCCTCTGAGTAGCTGGGATTACAGGGGAGCACCACCACACCCAGCTAATTTTTTGTATCTTTAGTAGTGACAGGGTTTCACAGTATTAGCCAGGCTGCTATCGAACTCCTGACCTCATGATCTGCCCGCCTTGGCCTCCCAAAGTGCTGGGATTACCGGTGTGAGCCACCGTGCCCGGCCTAATAATTTTCTTTATCTGAGAATTTTCTTTTCTTTTCTTTTCTTTTTTTTTTTTTTTTTTTTTTGAGACAGGGTCTTGCTCTGTTGCCCAAGCTGGAGTGCAGTGGCATGATCACTACTCACTACAGCCTTGACTTCAAAGCTCAAGGGATCCTCTAACCTAAGCCTGTGGAGTAGCTGGGACTATAGGCACATGCCACTTCACTGGACTAGATGTTTTTTTTTTTTTTAATGTTTTTGTGGAGACAGGGTCTCCCTATGTTGTCTAGGCCCTTCTCAAACTCCTGGGCTCATGTCATCCTTTCGCCCCACACACCCGAAGTACTGGACTACAAGCATGGCCCATTGCACCTGATCAGAAATTGTTTATATATTCTAAAGTATGCCTCTATATTCTTCGTACATAAATAACAGAAAGTGGTCTATAAATAGTTATCTATTCAAATCTATGTCCATTACAAAAACAAACAAACTTGAAACGCCTTTCACTTAATATTCCACTGTTTCATAGTGCGTATGTTACTGAAAAACTCTGAGAACAATTGTCTTTTTTCTTTATTCATTATTTTTTAATCTTTAAAATTCAAAAATTTATAAGGGCATATCCAGATGTCTTAAGCCTTTGGTTTTGTCATCTCAGATCTTACTTCACCTCAAAAACTTTTTCTTTCCTTTTAAATTTAATATTTATTTCTGTGCTATTTTGCTCTTTCCTCCTCTGAAACAGTTATGTTTCTTTGATCATACCTCTTCCTTCATATTAATCCTTATCTAGGTCTTCATTTTCATCTCTTTGATTTTGCTCCTGTGTTATGGAAAAATTTCTCAAAATTTTCCCCATTACGTTGATTGAATTTCATTTTTATATGTGCTCTTCTCTGTATCAAGTGCCATTTTAATTTTTGTGTTGAATTTTGCATTTTTTGCAGTCTGTTTTATTCTTCACTGTTTTCATTATTTTATTTCATTTTATTGTCTCCTTAGTAACAGCTAATCCACTTTCATAGAAGCTTCTCTCCCTGAATCTTTTTGAGCACATCAAGAACATAGCTTGTGTTTTTGTGACTTTTTCAGATATTTTGGAATAAACTAACAAACTTTATCAGTTCTGTGCCTCATCCAGTCACTGTCCCTTACCATTGTTTAGCATTGCCTCTTTATTCTACCTTGTCTACTTACTTCAGTTGTATTAGGTCTTCATTGACTGAGGTCTGCTATTTCCTTTCAAAAAGTACATTTTTCTTATTCTGCCATCACTAAATACTTGGATCCTATAATTAATTTCTCCCATCAATTTTTCTTTTCCTTCTGAATTATATCTAAAATATTGAATTACTGATACTGTGCAAAGTTGCTGAATAGAATTATGACTTCCATCCTATATCTTATAATCCTAACTTGTGTTTTCAGATAGAATGTGTAAACTTCCTTTTGTATGGCACAAACCATGAAATATTACAGATTTCCACCATCCCTTCTCTAAAGCATTGTTACCTTAAAAACTTAACAACCCATCACTGTCTTTTCCTTTTGTCCTGAAAGACATGGTGTGTGCAAAGTATATAATGACAGGGTAGGGGTGTAGCAGAGGCAGGGCTGTGGCTTGGGCTGGTCCAGAAGATGTTTACGTGGAATTGTTGAGCCCACCTAGTTTCGGTCAAAGCAAAATGAGACTGTGGAGTGAGTCCAAGCCTCTCTCTTTTATTTGGGGAAACTATTTGTTCCCTTCTGACTCAGAGTTTGCACTATGCAGTATGTCATCCAAAATTGTGATTCATGTTTGTTGCTCACAAAGATAACCACAATTGAAAATTCTGTACAAATTTCAGCACATCTCCTCCAACTTCTCTTTCTCTTTGTCTTCTTCAAATTCTTGTTTCTCTTCAACTTCTCACTCTCTCATTATTAGTAATTAATGTTATTTTTTGTTTTTTAAATTATTTTAATTGAAGGTTGACAAGAAACCTATCAAGAACATCTAGACCTCCACCATTTTTTAACCAGGAAGCTTCCTAATTATACCTTACCTTTTTTCCTCTGGAACAAATATCATTGATTCTCTCTAGTTCTTTTATTCATGTCTTTATTATAAGGCATATGTCAATCCAAATTATATTTAGAGGACAGAGATGATCCTTTAAACACTGACATAACTAGTAAAGAACATTTTTATTTTTATTTTTTATATTGCGAGCCAGATCATTAGAAATCCTACTCATTGTGTGCTCCAGTGGCGAGTCAAGAGGGTCCACATTTGGCTCATTGGTTAGGTGTTTATGCATCCCTGTTTCCCCTGGACCATCCCAGCTTATGCCATTACGTTTGTATAGTTATTAATGGTGCTTTCTTCACTCCCAAAAGCCCCCTGGCTTGCATGATAAACTTATCGTGGTCACTCTGCTTAACGCTATGAGATATGATTTAAATATGAGTCATATGCCCAAAGACCTTATTCATATGTTATTAATACCATGATGTAATTTTAATGGAATTAAACTTGGACAAGTGTATAGTTGATTACTTGTATAGTTGATTACATTTAGATGCAATTCAATTACTAATACTCTAATTATGCTTACATGACACCTGAATGGGTCAATGGGTCATGCTACCTGCAAGGGTCTAAGCAGATTGCCAAATCCTCATTGGTGGGCTAGTATTTTGTGTATACTAGCTAATAATATGAAACTTTCATATTTATATGTTTGCTCTTTAATTCTACAAACCTTAGATGGGTCCCATTGGGTCAGGATTACATATCAGATGACTGAACTACAGTTGTCCCTGCTTTAAAGTTCCCATACCTCCCCTACTAGTTCACTTTGCTACCATACCCCTACTAGTTCACTTTGCCAGAGCCTACCTATTGCAGGCCTACACTAAGAATATATTATGGGGAAGAGTTGATCCCTCTCAAAACATATTACCCAACATAGTGCTTGGATAGAACTTTTAGATTAAGGTCAGGATAAATAATATCCCAAATAATCCAAACATATAGAGTCAGCAGAAATGAATCCAATTCCCACTTTTGCTGATTGTTAACTTTTGTCCATGGAGAAGTTATTTAACTTCACTTATCCTTAGTTTCTTTCTATAAAATGGTGAAAACACTAATATCTTGGGGTTGCTGACAGAATAAAAGAAAATAATAAAGGTAAATCACCTAATTAAATTCCTGGCACAATTTCTTTATAAAATGTAGATGGTTCTCTTACAGGAAAATTAAAGAAAGAAAAAAACATTTACTACTTTTTTGGAAAGTTTTTATATTAATTAAGGAACAAGAAAATAAATGTGAGCCAAATCAATGTTGGTCTTTTATGTCAAAGAGAATAGTCTTCACCTAACAAATGGTAGCACCAGCAAAAATAGAAAAGGGAGTGAATTCAAAATGTCTCATAACCTAGAAAAGAAGCACATAGAATTCTGAAATACCCTAACCAGATCAATTTTATTTCAGGTTATCAAGAACACCTAACAAATATGGATTCCTAAGTGGACCTAACGTCATATATCAACTTAATCTAAGATGGAAGTCTTTAGCAGTAGAAGGGCTTTGTATATATTAGGGGCTCTGTTCTGCTAAATATTGTCCATTGTAGACTAGGATAAGATATAGATTGCAACTTGTGAAAAAAGCAACTATACTAGATGGCAAAAGCAAGCTGTAGTAATGGGGTGGCACTGTTTTCATTCACTTAGCACAAAATGAACAAACAAGAGAATGTAGATGTAGCTTGTCGAGAACAAATGCAACAAAGGTTTTAATGGAGTGTAGTTAGATGATTCAATAATGTCATACTGCTGCTGAAAATCTAATGAGTACTCATTGATATTTAATAAAAAATATCCATACCCAACCTTTCTGTTGTTTATCCATTTGTCTTCCAGATTAAACATTTTATATTTTGCTATCTCCAATCTGCTGTTAAATCTACCATTGATTTCTTAATTTCTGGTATTGTATTTCTCAATTTTTGAATGTCTATTTCGTTGATATTTTGTCGTTTTAATTTTCTCAGGAAATTCTCTATCTTTTCCTATATTTTGTGTGTTATTTCTTATATTTTCTTAAATACATCAATTGTGATTAAAGTCCTTATCTGACAATTTAAGTATCTACAACACCTGCTTCCTTGAAAAGTTTTTTTTAGTATCAATGACAATATTGTCTCTTTGCATGCCTAGTACTTTTATAATTGAAAGGTAAGCAGTGTGTATTCAAAAACAAAGCTGCAGATTGTGACCTTCATTAGAGAGATTAAATCTTTCCGCTGCTGAGCAGCTAGAATGGAGAGCAGAGAGGCACTGACCACCCTAATTTTGTTTTTTTTTTTTTCTTTTTTTGAGAATCTGTGAGATGCTTTTCTCCTCAACATGTAGTCTGCAGGAATCTCTGCTCTATTTTCTGAGGTTTTTCAGCTTGGCTATTTAGCCTCACACCATGTGAAGCTTCCAAATTTGGCAAATGTCTTGAGGAGATTGGCTGTGTTTGAATATACTCGAATCACCAATTTTATCACTCCAAGCCTGATCAAATGCCCAAACCTTTGCTGGTTCATCTGTCTCCCATCTGCTAGGGCCAAGACAGAATTCTCAGCCTCCAGCTAAACCCAGATTATCAAGTCATTTCTAAAGACAGGCAGTTGTTGCACATTATTTTAGAGTCAGTATCCCTGTTATTTGAAGGCTTTCAACTGTTACCAGCCCTCCTCAGAGATACTTGTTTAAGTATCATGAAAATGTAGGCTCTCCCACTTTACTTTTCTGTGTTTGGGCTTACAGTTGTATCCTGCTATCCTGTGAAATTTCGGAATTTAGGAAACATCTTAGAAAGAAAATAGAATTTGAGATCCTTCGCCTGTCCAGTTATGTCACTCCAGTCCCATGGAATTGCCAAAGGTTCTGCTGTTTTTCTGTTTCCAGCAGCAGTGTTCTCCTTGGACCAAGCCCAGATTCTCAGGCTCTACCTGCATCTAAAATTGACAAAGACCCCCAGGACATCCTCAGATCCTCAACTTATATTTGTAAGGTTCTTGTCTTTCTTGAATTGTACTGCTTCTGGGTCTCATTGTTTTGGCTGTCTCTGATGCCTAACATATATGATCTCTGTAATTGATGCCACTTTCTAATTGTCTTCCATGACAGCATTGGCCTGATGCTAATTACTAGCATTATCCCACTACAAGAACTTAAGTAAGCTTCAGTCAAGTACAATACAGGTTTTAATAAGTAGAGGTATCTAGGCACTATCAATATCAGATTAGATAGGGAGTAAAATTTTCCATTTGAATGTACAAGTTTTGTGATACAAGGGATCACCTTATGAATCTTTCTGCCTTTATACCTGTCTATTTATCACCCATCCATCCATCTACCCATCATTCATCTATCTTGCTTTCATAGTAGTTTCATAGTAATTGATTAAACTGTTATTAAATGAAGAATGAAATTCAGTGTCTAAAGCCACTGTAATAATGAATGGTCAGAATCTAGGTCCTGATGTTTTCATTGTCTTCATGACTAAAATGAATGAACCAAATTATGTGATCACTAATTAATTTTATGACTGAACATTTTTGCTTAAACTTAGGTCAGTTAATTTATGTGTGCTCCCGTAGATTTAACACTTATTGCTCTTAATTATTACCAATTATTTTACAGTGTTCCACCAAGGTTTCTTTTCCTGACCATTGTTTGTTTATCTTAATGTATAATCATTGGGTTTTTGTACTAATATATACATTAGAAAATTTATTATGAGAAAAAAGTGAAAAAATACTATTTAATGTATATGTATTTTTATCAAATACACTTTTGTCCTGAAAAATCAAAAACAGCAAGCTTGAAGAAAAGTTATCGTGAGTGAAACTTAAAGAAACATATCAATAAAATGGAAAGAGAAAGCAGTGAGTTTTTAATAAGGAGAGAAGGTGAGGAAGGTAGAAGTCAGATCTTTGAGTAATTAACAACCTTTAAAAAGAGTAAAATCACCATAAGCATCATTAGCAACTATCTGCAAATATAAGAATAAAATTGACTATGTTTACATTATAGGATCCATCTCCTCATAATTTAAATTTAATTATTGTGATTTCAGATCCAGTACCATTTTCTTTTGCATATAGCAAAGTAATAATTATTTATTATGTAAATATTATATTGGAGTAATAATGTAAGTATAATAATTAATTTATATATATTATTTCATTTCATCTTCACAACACCAATGGAAAGTTGGTCAACTTAGTCCCATTTAGTCACAGTTGAATAAAGTAAAGCTTAGACAACTTATGAAACTTGCCCAGATCACAGAGTATATTATTGTCAAAGCTATGTTGAAATCCTGTGATTTAAATCAGTATTGTCCAATAGACCTTTCTGCAATGTTGGAAACGTTTTATATCTGCACCAATACATAGCTTCTGTCCACATGTGGAGACTGATTTACTTGAAATGTAGCTGAAGAACTGAATTTTTAATTTTACCTAATTTTGATCAGTTAAAACTTAAATGGCTACATGTGCCTAATAGCTATCATATTTGGAAGCACAACTCTAAGTTATTAGTCTATACTGGCTCCAGGCCCTGAACACTCTTACGGAGTATATAGAACACTATTTCAGAAAGTTGTTCTTAGAGTTAATACGCTGGAATATCACTCCTTGACCTACTTTTTACAGAAACCAATATTGTATATGGAAAAATGTAATATACATTCTAATTTTATTAGTGAATATTATAGTAAACAGCTTATGAATAGGCATATATATGAAATAGAGTATATATGTCAGTTGTTTCTTTAAGCCAAAGGGCAATTTGCTTTCTTTATTTGAGTTTGTTGTTAGGCCACACCACATTAGGAAAGTCATAGAAAGGAGGAAAGATAAAGGAAGCTGGTTATTTTCTATGTACTAAGAATGTATGAGATGTTGGCATTTTTGAGCTAAATAGCAGTGCTCGTTGGGTTCTGGGTCAGATTGGCGGCATGTGTTTGGTAAGTCCTGGCAGCAAAGGACATTTAATATGATTCTTTCAGGAGCACGTGAGGTGACCCCTTTTCCCTGCCTGCTCTTCCTCATGCCGAATGATTCAAAGCTAATATTGATGAGCAGGACTCACATGGCAAGGGTGCTCTCTATTCGCTCTAGAATTCCTTTCCACCGTTCTTCCTTGGCTCTTTTTTTTTTTTTTTTTTTAACTAAACCAGCACAGCCTTTACTTAAGTCAACACTAGAGTAGTGTTTTGCTTTATGTGTGAACCCTCAAGAAACAAACAAATGTTTTACATATCTAAGAACATTTTGTCAAAGAAAGGCAATGTCTCCTCTTCCCAAGAATCCATGTTAATTATTCCACTAGAATAAATGGAAACTTTTCCCACCTGCTTTATTTTCATATTCTTGAGTCTTAAAAGATTGAAAGTATTAAAACAAATGCAAGTAATTCCAGAACTTTAGTCCCTCCTTTTCCTCATCGACACTGGTTCATTTGTAGACTTTATACAGAAATTCAGAGCTGGCTGGTGGTCGTGGCTGTGGAAGGGAGTTTGATTGACTGCACATGTGTTAGAGCCATGCATACATTACTGAGGACACTATGAAGCAGAGTGGCCTCAGAGACACTCTTCTTAAAAGAGTGGTTGACTCAGGCCCCACCTTTACAGAGCTCAGTTCCTAAAAATAGGTGCCAAGTTGCATCCTTTAGATGCTCTGCTAAAATAAATTCAGCCGTCCCATCTATTTGCTTGATAGACCCTTCAGTGGAGCGGGCCTCCACTGCACCTATTGCTTTCAGGGGACTGGGAAATTTGCTGTGCATGAAACAAAGGAGGAAGCTAGTCTGTGAAGAGCTATAAAGATATATGATATTTCCACAAACTTGGGGTTAAACCTAAATATCATAAAAGGTAAGTGTAAAATAGTCATTGACTATATGTCTGCTTCCTGAATTTTAAAATGCTCTCACTGGTTACTTAAGGTCAATGAAGACCATAGATCAAATTGTAATCATTGTAAAAGAAAATATCCAGTTGAATTTTGCTTTTATGATAATATTAACATTGATTTAATAGGATAAAATTTAGAGCTTCATATGTTAATCTGCTTGCAGAATAGCAATTTTCATACTTAATATTGAAGAATAATGAGTCAAACCTGATAAACAGTCACGAGTTAAAATTATACTTCAACTTACAAATAAGAGGGAAAGCAGAGAAAAAATTAGTTTGTCATTTATGAGCAGAAATGTAATTAATATATTAAAAATATAAATTATATTTCTTGGAATTTGTTGAGAGAAAGGAAGAGTTTACAACATTGTCAACTGTTACAGCTTGCTCAAAGAAATGCATGAAAATTATTCTTTTTCAGTCTTACTTTGCTTTTGTAGTTCTTGCTCCAGCCAGAGTCTCATCTCCTCTGGGAGTGTTACTGGAGTAAGATTAAAGAATCAGGTTCTTACATGTTTTGCAGAATTAAGAAAAGCACTGCCAGTTGGATCTGCCAGTCCTAATTATAGTAACTACAACCTTAAACAGAGAAGATTGAGATTTTACTTTAAAGATATCATGCCCTATATACTGTTTTAAATAGATTTTTCTTCTGTCTTCAATTGCCTGTGAACACTTTAATTTGGTCCTGTTGTGCCTTAAATGTTTAGATGTTAGAGACTGAAGTGATTTGGAAGAGATGTGATAACAGAATCTCTTAAGACACCAACTAAACGCAAGGACACTTTAAGATTACATAATACAGGGTTTAAATTTAGCCAGCTGGTGCTGAACCAAAAGATATTTTATTTTTACCAGTGCTCTATTTGGTCACTGACAAGCTGTAGGTTGTTTGAATTATTTAAAATTTTATGTGCAGTGTGCCAAAGGACAGGCAAAATATTTACCTTGGTGACATTCAGAGCCATGAATGTTAATATGAAAGAGCACCTGTTTTGAGTTTTAGAAGACAAAATTATTGAGTGGCAAAACTATTGGATCCGAAATGAGAAAACCCTGAATTCTATGCCTAAGTATTTCTCTGCTCCTCTGCCTAATCTTTGAGTATTTTTTCTTCTTGCTAGCAACATGTAAACTAACAACTAGATCTATTTCTAAAAGTCAGTCCGCATTTCAGATACCTGCACTATGGCCAAGTGTCAGCTGTTTGGGGAAAATGCAGTCTAGAGTTTGGACTAAATGTTTCTGCTTTCATCTGGTGTTGGGCATCTTTAAGATTTAGCTTCCCTCAACCACTGAAAAATAAAATGAGACATTCTTTAATGATCTCAGAGGGCTTTACTGGGAAAAATGTTCATGGAAAAATGTCAGTTCGGGCATCATTTCTTCTGTGATTACAGGGGAAGAGAAGAGTGTTGCCTTTCTTCAGCTTTAATTTGAGGTTAAAAGCCCACAAAGTTCATGGATAATGTACTATTGTTCACAGTTGATAGCTTCCCACTATTCTATGAGTTCCAGCCTCTCGCTTTACCTTTACCATGTTTGAAAAATTTCTCCATCTTAGAAAAACTTCTCCATCTTAGTATTGTTTTTACTCACTTGGTAAAATACTGCTTATGATGAGGCAATGTGGAGTTGGACACTCCTGGTAACTTCAATACTGGGAACTGATATATTTCTCTCCCTCTCTCTCTCTCTCTCTCTCTCTCGCTCTCGCTCTCTCACACACATACACAAAACTCTGGGAATTAAAAGAGACCATATTTTGTAAGACTTATTTGATAGCTAGGAATTGTGTCTAGATGTATTAATTTATAGAGCAGGGCAGACAATAAGTGCCCAGCAGTGTAATTCCAAGATTTTTGATTGAACAATCTGTGAAGACAGAACTTAACGGACATTATATTGTCTTTTTTATTTGCTTCCCACCTCCTCTTATTGAAGTTACACTTTGAAATTTAATTAAATTGTAATGTGTTTCTTCCTGTTTCTGAAACAAACACTTGCTCATTCACATCACAGAACGGTTACTTCACCTTTTCTAATTAATTAATGACTTTTTTAGAACACTGATTTATTCCATATAGGTGCATGTTGTTTATATGAGTGTGTGGCATGTTGTATTATCTGTTTTCTGACGCTAATTCTGATACTAAGTGTTGTGTCTTTTCCAACACCAACCAGTTCTCCAATTCTCTGACACCAACTGGCTGTCCTACAGTTCAATTCAGTTCTGACACTAGATCTAGGATTCGGCAAAGACTCACAGGTTGAAGGCTCAGTCCCACGAGGCTGCCCACTTCAGAAGACAGCCACTAATGGAGTGCCCAGGCCACCAATCTTTCTGCCCACCTGACTAGAGATTAAGGGATCCCCACAACCCCCTCCTCAGATGATTGGCTAGAATGGCCCACAGAACTCAGAAAAAATGTTCCATTTGTTATTACTGGTATATTACAGAGGCTACACTTCAGGAACAGACAAATGGAACAGATGCATAGGGCAAGGTATGGCATTGAAGGGCGGAAGCACACAGCTACCTTGCTTTCTTCTAACAAGTCATCCCCAGCACTTGGATGTGTTCGCCAATCTGGCAGCTCACCAAACCCTGTCCTTTAGGAGTTGTTATGGCAGATTCATTACAAAAGGCATGAGTGATTAAATCATTGACAATTGGTGATTGAAGTCAATCTCCACCTCTCTCTTCTTGTCAGAGGCCAAAGATGGGGTTGAATGTTCTAACCCTCTAATCACTTATTGCTTTTTCTGGCAACAAGCCCCTATCCTGAAGCTACTCCCCACCCCTACCCTCCACTCCTAGCTGCCAAGAGTCATCCCATTAGCATAAAAAAAGTCATTCTCAGGAGACTACAGGGTTTCTATGCCAGGGACTGGGGACTAAGACCAAAATATGTATTTCTTATATAACATATATTATTATGTCCACAATATGGTCTTCTCCTTTGACATGCTACCTATGAACTCTAGAGTAAACATTTCTTACTATTTATTTTCCTAGCCACTGGAATCCACCTCTTACAAATTTAACTAAATTATTTTTCCATTTGTATAATATAATCAGTAAGAGCACAAAAAAAAACAATGACAATTAGGCAATGAAAAGAGCAGGTTTAGGTTTCTTTAAAAAGTTGAAAGTCAGCAAGTGCAATCAATTACTTGTATGTGTTTTTCACAACAATGATAATGTGGCCATATTTAATGACTCTTGGGGCTTTGTAAGCCTAAATAATGGCATAAAAATAACCTCCCAGTGAGCAGCACAGTAGATAATCCACATTCTTGATAGAATAGTTTTACTTCTTCAAATGTTCCAAAGATAAAATAAATGTATTGGCCAGACATGGTGACTCACGCCTGTAACCCCAGCACTTTAGAAGGTTGAGGCAGGCAGATCTCTTGAGCCCAGGAGTTCGAGACCAACCCCATCTCTACAAAACATTAGCTGAGCATGGTGACATGCATGCCTGCAGTCTCAGCTACTTGGGAGGCTGAGGTAGAAGGATCACCTGAATCCAGGAGGTTGAGGCTGCGATAAACCATGACTGTGCCACTACACTCCAGCCCGGGTGACACAGTGAGACCCTGTCTAAAAAAAATAAATAAATAAATAAATAAATAAATAAATAAATAAATAAATAAAAAAGAAGGCAATGAAAAGAAATTCATTACACTGATAACACAAAGACCTCAGTGACTAGTTCATTTAATGCCTTCAAATTCTAGATTAAGAAAACTGAGGCACAGGAAGACTAACTAGTAACTCATACAAGGTTTAAGCACAGAGAACTAGAAACTAACTCTCTTGATTTGTTTCTGTACTTTATGTCATTCATGTCATTTTGCAAATCTTTGTGCCAAAAGACATCAACCCAACCCCAGTCCACTCCCATGACTCCGGATACATTTTCAAGTATATCTTGTAAGGCCTTATTTTTCTCACAGTAGCTTTTTGTTGCTTTTCATTTTGCATTTCATGTTTCTCTTGAAATTAGGACAAATAGTGGAAAAGGAGACCTGTCTGCATATTCTGTTAAAACTTGAAAGATGATGACTGGTTTATTTTTAAATTTTACAAAGCATGTAAATTTGTTCATCTTTGTTAGCTGAGATTCTGCCCCAAACTCCCACTCTCATCACTGGACACATCACTTTTCACTACTCTTTTTGGCAGGCCTTCAAGTAGATCTTTGTCTTTTACATTTTTTGAATTGTATGCAGATTATATCCTTGTTGCCTGGTGAACCTAATGCCTTACATATGTCTCACTGTTCAAAAGTAAGTAATTGCCGAATTGCTCCAGACGTACATATGACTTAAAATAAATGTAATACTGAAAGAGTTTATTGTGGGAAGTTTCTCTGTTATTCAAAGATCCAATGCATCTTCCCCTAACATCTGAATATATCTGCATGTATATTTCTAAATGAGTTAATTTGGTAGTTATCAACATAGAAAAGCTTTTTTAAAAACCACATATTAGCATTAATTTTTAAAGCACAGTCTGTCAATATAGTTTCAAAACATTTTCTTGGTGTTTTCCATTTCAAGTTTAATGTGGACTGAATATCAAATAATTTTTGAATAGCAATACTATATTATGTTATATTATTTTTAATTCATAGGAACTTAATTGCATTGAAATAAATTGTAAATATATCTCACATTATAAAGTTACTGGGTTTTTGAAAACAATAAACATTAAATTTTCATAAGTAGAGTCACATTTCCCCCCACTTAATTGCATTGTAACTTCATGGGTAATTTATCAATATCTGTTGTTGATTTTGTGTTTGTTGGCTTTGAGTCAGCACTGCCCTAATAAGTCATCTTTATATTATCTAAGCAGTAAGCCATTGTGACAAATAATTAGCAGTTTGTAAACAACAATAGAACTAAGTGCTCCTGGGAAACAGTGAACTACCTTTTTGTAAAGCTAAAGATTACTCTTTGGTTTGCGTCTTGTAAGTTGGAGTTTTTAAATCTGGACTCAAGGGTCCTATTATCAAATTGGTATATTCTTGGAAAAGGACGTAAATAATCATGTTCATGTTGTTACAGTTCTGTCCATTCCAATGACAAGTTTGATTTAAAATCCACCACTTCTGCTTCCGCAGCATCTAGAGCTATTTTCCTGGGCACTGCATAGGATAGAAGTCAGCTACCAGTGTGGGGTCCAGCTGCAGTTTCCAACTGGAACACAGGGAATAGGAAAAGGGAGGCACCGAGGAAAAGCAACTGGCAGCGATCAACAGCTTGATCCCTTCCAGTTTTCCTCTGTAGCATCTCAGTTTGCTCAGAGCAGGCACAGAACTTCATTAGAGCCTTGACGTCGCTAGTAGAAAATATGCTAGTCCTCTGAGTCCTGGAGGACTCAAAAACGTTTATTTTTAGGAATGGAACTGTACTAGTGCATGCCCGCTTTCAGTCACTGACTCATTCTGGAATGGAAATTATTTCAAGATTCATCATCCCTTCATCATCCAGATCTGGACAACAGCCACAACTTTTACTCTGCAAAATTTCAGAGAAATGAAATTTGGAAGGCATGAGTTTGCGTTTAAGTTACACCCTTTTGTTTCACAAAAGATCTAGTTCAGCTATAGCAGTTGTCAACTCTAAATTACTATTTATAGTTCCTAACACTCCACTCTTTAAATAGAAGCAATAAGTTGCCTCAAACTTCAATTTTCACCTCTTTCATTTACTTCACAATTTCAATCCAACCAGTCACGGCTTATTGACTTTGTCCTTATGTTATGTTATTGCCATTTCTTTCAATTATCCTCATATATACACCAATGTGTATGTATGTGAATGTGTATGTGTATACATATATATTCGTTTCTGTAAAGTATAGTGCTGCTTGTGCTTTTATATTGTTCTCCATTTCTTTTTTATTCTTGAAGTCCATTCAGATGTTCAAAGAATGATGAATAACCCTCAAATAACAATGAATAACCACAATATCATCCATAATAACATCTCTTTTTACTCTTTGTTAACCTTGAGTAGAGAGGCTAGGCATGGTGCCTCACACCTGAAATCCCAGCACTTTGGGAGGCTGAGGCAGGTGGATCCCTTGAGGCTAGGAGTTCAACACCAGCCTGGCCAACATGGTGAAACCCTATCTCTACTAAAAATACAAAAATTGGCCAGCCGTGGTGGTGTGTGCCTGTAATCCCAGCTACTTGGGAGGCTGAGGCAGGAGAATCGCTTGAGCCAGGGAGGTGGAGGTTGCAGTGAGCCGAGATCATGCCACTGCACTCCAGCCTGGGTGACAGAGTATGAGACTCTGTCTGAAGACACATATTTTGTTAAAAATCTTGTTGTCTAAGACTCAATCCCACCCAATTACTGCCCCACAAAAAAAAAAAAAAAAAAAAAAAAATTGAGTGAGATACTGACACACTATCTTGTAACTATTCATATTGAGGAAGTGTCAAACTAAATTATCATAGTAATAGCACAATTTTATTCTTCCAGGGGTGGATATATAAAAGGATTTTCAGGGGTTGACATACAAATTTTCATTGTTGGTACCATCTTTCCATTTTCTTTCTTTTTTTTTTGAGATGGAGTCTCATTCTGTTGCCTAGGCAATGGCACGAACTTGGGTCACTGCAACCTCCATCTCCTGGGTTCAAATGATTCTCCTGCCTCAGCCTCCCTAGTAGCTGTGATTACAGGCATGAACCACCACACCAGCTAATTTTTGTATTTTTAGTAGAGACGAGGTTTCACCATGTTGGGCAGGCTAGTCTCAAACTCCTCACCTCAGGTGATCCACCTGCCTCGGCCTCCCAGAGTGCTGGGATTACAGGCGTGAGCCACCACACCCGGCCCATCTTTACATTTTGATCAATCCTTAAAATTAGAAAAATTTCACAAATAATGTGCTATTTTTCTCTTTCTCCCTTTCCCCTTCCTTCTTTTTTATTTCATTTCTATTAAAGACCTCTGAATTATTTTCTGTAACCCCAGCATTATAACCAGCCTTGAAATGTATGAAGTGTTCTCAGTTTACCAGAATCACAGAAACATCATCTCCCAGAGCCAGAAGAGTTTCCAAATGAACTCCACATAACACTTTACAGGAAAACAGAAAGTACTGTCAGGTTAACCCTAATTGGTTGAACGCAGACTTTGGCACCAGACTGCCTGGGTTTGAATTCCGTGTCTTACACTTACCTACTGATTGACCTTGGGCAAATTAACAACTCTGTGCCTCATTTCCTCATCTGAAATCAGAGACACTAGTAGTATCTATCTCATAGTCTTATTTCGAGAATTAAATGAATTTATCTGTGTAAAGTTCTAACGCATCAGTCCCTGGCACATAGTAAGTACTGTATAAGCTTTTGTTATTAATATTACTACTATTATTATTTATTATATGAGTATAATGTAGCATAATAACTATCATCGGTATATTCCAGGGATCAAGATAAGAATATAAAATACCGTGTGACCCTATATGCTGAACACTGAAAACTGCAACACACTAGAAACCGTTTAAGAGAGAAACTTGTCTACCTGATTTAATAGGTTGTTCTGTTGTTAAAAACACCCTTATCTTTCACAGACGCACTCTTCAGCTCAAATTAGATTACTGTCCTTTTCTGGAGTTGTAGAAAGCTATTAAGTGCCCCTTCTTATTATAATCCTTCCGACACTTGAAACAAATAAACTTTCTGTTATCCTTGGTGATGTCAACATCATATTACTTCAAAAAACTGAATTCTTCAACCATCTCAACCCTAATGACTCCAGTTTCTTTTCTGACAAGGCTACTCACAGCCACCTTTTAAACCTTGTCAGTAATTTGACCTAGTTCGTAGACTCAAAATACTCTCTCTGATCACAGTTTTCTTTCTTACATTTCTTCCACTCTTTCTTTTCTTTTTTTCTTTTTTTTTTTTATTATACTTTAAGTTCTAGGGTACATGTGCACAACGTGCAGGTTTGTTACCTATGTGTACATGTGCCATGTTGGTGTGCTGCACCAATTAACTCGTCATTTACATTAGGTATATCTCCTAATGCTAGTCCCTCACCCCTCCCCCCTTCCCACAATAGGCCCCGGTGTGTGATGTTCCCCTTCC
>NW_012104131.1:26748-31862 GCF_000951045.1 Mandrillus leucophaeus | reverse complement strand
TCTAACTGGTGTGAGATGGTATCTCATTGTGACTTTGATTTGCATTTCTCTGATGGCGAGTGATGATGAGCATTTTTTAATGTGTCTGTCACTCTTTCTTTTAAACTGCAACTGAGCTTGATCTTCAGCATAGTCTCCACATGCTTAGCATGTCCTGCACAGCAGCCCCTTCCACCTTTATTTACGTCATCTCTCCATGTCTTGAATCCACTCACAGCATCTGTGAAAAGATGGAAGAACTCTCACTCAGGAGCGAGGCACTGAAAGATGGGTCTGTGGAGACCAGACTGTTTATCATGGGAATCTAAAGGAGAGAAGGCAAAGAGAACTCAATAGTTGAAGAGGAAGCAAAAAAATCACAAGACAGTGAAATGGTGCAATGCATCAGGAAAATCACAAGATCAGAAATCAGTGGGTATAGGGACAAGGAAAGTTGGAGCCTGCAATGGATGAGGGCACACATTTCAAAACAAAGGCCATAAACAATTCAGATTTGTTGAAAGCATCTGACTCCAGGCTGCAGGAGTAGGTTTGAGAGCTTAACGTGGGGAGGCTAGACCTAACGCCCACTCAGCCTGGGCCCTGCGTTAGCAGCAGAGCTTCCATTGACGCCTCATATCACTCTGCCCCCAATTCCAGCTAAATCCATCAAACTGAAAACCAATTCAACATTTTCCCATAATGTGCTACTTTTGCTCCCATTCCCAGGCTGCCGTGTGTGTGTGTGTGTATCTGTGTGTGTGTGTGAGAGAGAGAGGGAGAAAGATTCATAGTTCTGCACATAAGCTAATACTCAACATCATTTGTCATTTTTCCTGACAATCCCAAATATTCTCTATGATAATATACAACTGGAAAATTTAAGACTGGAAGTAAGTTTGTGGGTAATATTTTTAAGCCATGTTAAATTTTAAAAGTTTGGGCAACATAAGATTAGAGATTAAATAGTTACTAGAGATGTGCATTGGATGTAATACGGATGAAGCTGAGATCTGATGGAGTATGTGTGGTAAGACAAAAAAAAGGAAGACTGGGGATGGAACCCTGGAGACTATACATGGTTGGGTATCAGGAATCGTGTGTGTGTGTGTGTGCGTGTGTGTGTGTGTGTGTGTATAGACTGACCACGATAGATGAGTGCTATTTGTGTGTCTAGTCACTTACCAAGTCGATGCTCAGGTTTGACACTGTAAAGAACAGCACAGAGTGCTTGCAAAGCATCAGCATTTTGTGTTCCTCCTTCTGTGAGGCTTTCTTTAATGGCAACATAGTGTCAGGCTTAGCGAGGTTTCTGACATTTCCTGTGACCCTGCAATGCTGGTGAATGGGACCGAGGGCTTCGTGCCACGTCTGCTTTCCTTGGCAGGCTTCCAACTCAAGAGTACCCTGGGACATCCTGAAAGTCTACTGAAGTCTTCTTCCTAGATCCCACAAAACTAGGAGGATACTGCTTCTGATTCAGTGGTCCTCCAAAGAAAAATGTGGCTGGGGGTGGGTTGGTTGTGTGTAGGTATGTGTGTGGAGTGGGGTGGGTGTTTTCATGTCCTGTGTGTACTTAGCTCACTGGGCTGGGGAGGCTAGTTCTTTTCTTCTGGACTGAAATATGATGGAGACATGAATGTATTTGGAATTTTTTAGCCATAACGTTTCTAATTGCTTTGTGCAGCTATATAATAACAAGAGATTTTGGCAGAAATTACATTTGGCAGAAAGCCCAAAATTGACTGGTTTCACTTTCCAAGCAAACATTTTTACACAGCTCTAATTTTCACCTGCTCATGTGGTGCCCTGCTGAGACTTTTGGGTGAAGAGCTGAATTTCATTGTGGGAGACTCACAGGTTTACATGCAAGATGTTTATTTTTGCTCCTTCTTGGAAGCTGTAATCCCAAGTTTCACATAACTTCTCAATGTTGCTTAATAACTTCTATTGCAGAATTTACAACTTGTTTTCTACACGTCAAAAAAAGTAGGAGAGAGAAAGTAACAAAATCTGCCAATGAGAACCATGAAAAAACAGACATTAACTTTTGCAATATTACTTCAAGACAAATTCATTCAACAAATGCTTAATGGGCACCCACTGTTTATATGTCAATATGTTAAATATTAAATACTTGTGAAGTTGACTATTTTAATCTCAACCATCAGTTTACTTCTTGGTGATCTAGAAATTTTAGTTCTAGATAAAAACAGAAATTTAATAACCAGTTCTGCAAAAATATTAGGGAAGGCTCTGCCACTCACTATTAGGGAACATACAAGCATACTATTTTTGAAAACATTTTCTATTTTTCCCACCATTGCATGTAAGGAGACTGAAACGAGCATTTCTGGCCACTGTGTGGTGGCCAGTCCTCCATATTCACAACTTCTTTAACACCTTGAAAACCTAGTTTCATATGGAATGTTACAAAGCAACCCAATTGCTTTTTACATCCCGTCCCAACTTTCCTCCCCCTTATTGTCTACTTTACTTGAGTTTAAATACCATTGGTGTAGGAAGACTTCTGTTTGCAAGTGTTAAATTCTTTGTTGTTGAATTCATCACTGATGTATCTGTCTTAACATGCACGGGAAAAAGCAGGTTTCGATTCGAATAACATTTAATAAAAATAACTTTGCCCTTTAAAAACAGGAGTAAAACCGCATAAATGAGTTCTTCCATGTATGGTGCATTTATAGGATTAGGTTTTGAATCTGAGGGAAAAGAAACAAATGCCTATGTCAAATTTTTAAAGATAAATAACTGTAAATAAATTAAGGGATGACGATACTGACTAATTATACCCTCCATGTGTATCATAAGCAGGGAAGACGATTGAATTACTTCCACCCTTTGGACTGTTCCTAGTACCAGCGTATCATTAGGAATCTGACATCATCTCTTTCTTTTGAAATTACGTGCTGCATTCATAGGCAAAGGGTATTTGGGTCATGTTACTGGTTACAGAGGAGAGTAACCCAGCATCTGATTGCATCAGAGTTTTGATACATTAAAATTATTATAATTTTAATATGTAAACATTCCTGTTCTAAACTGTTTTTAAAAACCTGTTTAAAATGTATACAACATTATTCAGTGTCCCTTAAAATTATGAAAGAGAAGAATCAAAATGCAGTTGTGAAAGTACAAATATATGAACAAGATGCCCATTACCTTTTCATTTAAAGCACATTAGAAAAACATAAAGCTTTGGTAAGAATAATGGTGTCCTACATGGATTCTTAACATTTCTGCTTAACATTCGCCAGTTAAGTAGAAATTTTATATTCCTATCCAAGATGAAGTAATTAAAAGCCACATTATTTTGAAAGTTTTCAAGCTTTGAGATACTATTTTTCAAAGCACATCACTGCTCTGAAAGAGTGAATTTACTTCCAGAAGAGTAGACTGTTCACTAAGCCATGCTGCATTATTTAAGCATTTTCACTTTTCTCCTTGATTGCTTCATTTTCCCAAATAATGTTCAGTAAAGAAAGTGTGTTGAATTAGTGTGGCTTCCTTTCTTTGATCAGTTCTATCAGTCATTAAGTTCAAAAGAAAAAATATCAAAGTATGCTGCTGTTCGTGGACTTAGGCAGAAAAAGCATTTTAAACAAAGACTTAAGATCATTGAAAACAGTTTGTGTAAATTCAGGGATTGATTTTTCTAAGACAAAAATTGGATTGAATTAAATACATTTTGTTATTCAGACAAAAAGTGTGATTAATAGGAGAAAAGCTGCCAGAGTGTCATGTATAAGTTGGTGAGAGTTGGATGTGATGATCTGGGCTTTCTTTTAACATCCTTTGTCAAAATAAATTTCAGATGCTAACCTTAAGAGAGGGGTGAAAGTTTGGATGAAGGTGAAGAGAGGAAATTCCTAAAACACATTCAGATACCTCTAGATCCTACAGAATGCTTTTAGCACAAAAATGATTTAAGGCAATAATCGGTAAATGATTAACATTCCTACCTCTGCGTACGTTCAAACAACTTAAAGATAAGCCTGCCAGGAAGATACTTTTCAAAGCTACAAATTATTAAAGCTCCATCTCCATTACATTACCTTGGCATACTTTTGTTCTGTTGAATGCCAACAGCATACTTGAAATTAAACAAAACAGTTCACTACACATGACCTAGCTTCATATGGAATTTTACAAAATCTGTGAAAGAAAGAAGTTGATCATTTTAGGAAAAAGATTTTAATCTCGTATGCACGTGTCATCCCCATCTACCAATGCACTGCTTTGACCCAGAATTAAATCACTTTCTGTGTATTCTGGAGGCCATTATGGTTTTAGGGGTATTAGTGGATATTTTAACCAGTTTCTTAGAGACACGCACGCTTGCTATTAATCATAGACGGAGCCTGCCTACTGTCTCTCCATGGCTGAGGGGTGAGCACATTTGCTTGCTATTTCTCAAGTTCTCTTTCTAGCTAAGACAACCAGAAAGAAGATGAAATTCTCCCCACAAGGGCACAGACCCCTAGTAACTAAACCACACATAGAGGAGGATCTGGAAAGCTGAGAATCACAGGGAAGTTTGGGAAAAGGAAAAGCACAAATGAAGCGGTAGCAATGAAAAGGGGATACATTAGAAAATCAGGGTCAGAAAAAAAAGTTATGTCACAGAGGTAGCAATTCTGTAAGAAAGATAATTATGTATGAAATTTTAGGATTTTCTAAAACAGAGACTTTAGAAATAATAGGATAGCAACTAGTTTAAATAGAATGAGTGCTGAAATTAAATAGAAAGGAGATGCATATTCAAACTGACCAAACAACAATATTTGTAGGGGTTTTCGTCACAATGTTGAGTTTTTCAACACGTGGGTACTTAGCACAGTAACAGTAGAATGAACCATCAATGAAGGATACAGTTTCCTTCTCTTTATCTTTGGTAGGTAACCACCAAGCAGCAGGGACTGAAAGACTGGCCTAGTAATCACCTGGGCTGGTCTGGGTCATGGCCAGTGTTCACCGTGCCAAGCCCATTTCTCAAAGGCCCCATAGGAAATTTTAAAAGTGAGTAACTTTGAATGACGATTTCATGATTTTACCTAAAAAACACAGAGCAGGAAAAAAACATGAGGAACCATTAAGGGGGCGGGGTGGAAAGAGCA
>NW_012104131.1:4267-24493 GCF_000951045.1 Mandrillus leucophaeus | reverse complement strand
GCCTGCCAGGAAGATACTTTTCAAAGCTACAAATTATTAAAGCTCCATCTCCATTACATTACCTTGGCATACTTTTGTTCTGTTGAATGCCAACAGCATACTTGAAATTAAACAAAACAGTTCACTACACATGACCTAGCTTCATATGGAATTTTACAAAATCTGTGAAAGAAAGAAGTTGATCATTTTAGGAAAAAGATTTTAATCTCGTATGCACGTGTCATCCCCATCTACCAATGCACTGCTTTGACCCAGAATTAAATCACTTTCTGTGTATTCTGGAGGCCATTATGGTTTTAGGGGTATTAGTGGATATTTTAACCAGTTTCTTAGAGACACGCACGCTTGCTATTAATCATAGACGGAGCCTGCCTACTGTCTCTCCATGGCTGAGGGGTGAGCACATTTGCTTGCTATTTCTCAAGTTCTCTTTCTAGCTAAGACAACCAGAAAGAAGATGAAATTCTCCCCACAAGGGCACAGACCCCTAGTAACTAAACCACACATAGAGGAGGATCTGGAAAGCTGAGAATCACAGGGAAGTTTGGGAAAAGGAAAAGCACAAATGAAGCGGTAGCAATGAAAAGGGGATACATTAGAAAATCAGGGTCAGAAAAAAAAGTTATGTCACAGAGGTAGCAATTCTGTAAGAAAGATAATTATGTATGAAATTTTAGGATTTTCTAAAACAGAGACTTTAGAAATAATAGGATAGCAACTAGTTTAAATAGAATGAGTGCTGAAATTAAATAGAAAGGAGATGCATATTCAAACTGACCAAACAACAATATTTGTAGGGGTTTTCGTCACAATGTTGAGTTTTTCAACACGTGGGTACTTAGCACAGTAACAGTAGAATGAACCATCAATGAAGGATACAGTTTCCTTCTCTTTATCTTTGGTAGGTAACCACCAAGCAGCAGGGACTGAAAGACTGGCCTAGTAATCACCTGGGCTGGTCTGGGTCATGGCCAGTGTTCACCGTGCCAAGCCCATTTCTCAAAGGCCCCATAGGAAATTTTAAAAGTGAGTAACTTTGAATGACGATTTCATGATTTTACCTAAAAAA
The DNA here is from genome assembly GCF_000951045.1 of Mandrillus leucophaeus. Classification (NCBI taxonomy): domain Eukaryota; kingdom Metazoa; phylum Chordata; class Mammalia; order Primates; family Cercopithecidae; genus Mandrillus; species Mandrillus leucophaeus. Next base: position 23,424 of record NW_012104131.1, on the reverse strand, counting down.
CACAGAGCAGGAAAAAAACATGAGGAACCATTAAGGGGGCGGGGTGGAAAGAGCAAATCTGTCTCTACAGTGTGACGTGCTAGGGTGATTTTCATGAACTTTACATTTTCAGTGGACTTTCACGTTGCTTATTGGTGAAAAATTGGTGGTTCTTGGCCTAGTGCCAAAACCACAGATAAACTAACACTTTACATGTCATATACATTCATAAAACCTATTCTATTTATCTTTTTAGAAATAAGGTCAGATCAATACTGTATTTCTTGAGAATCTTTCTAGTGTTATTCTTTTTTTATCTCTTCAAGTGGAGCATGACTGACTATAATGGTGATTAATTTGTCTCCAGCTCTGACAACCGTGCCTAGCCGATGGTGGATGGGAAGTAGATGTTTAGAGAATGCATGACTAAAGCCCTAAGAGGAAAATGTACCATATACCTGCCAGGTGTGGTGGTTCATGCCTGGAATCTCAGCACTTGGGGAGGCCAAGACAGCCAGATTACTTGAGGCCAGGAGTTTGAGACCAGCCTGGCCAACATGGTGAAACTCTGTGTCTACTAAAACTACAAAAATTAGCCGGGTGTGGTGGCGGGTGTTTGTAATCCCAGCTACTCCGAAGGCTGAGGCAGGAGAATCGCTTGAATCCGGGATGGGATGCAGAGGTTGCAGTGAGCTGAGATCATGCCACTGCACTCCAACCTAGGTGACAGAGTGAGGCTTTGTCAAGAAAGAAAGAGAGAAAAAGAGGGAGGGAGAGGGGAGGGAGGTAGGGAGGGAAGGAAGCAAGAAGGAAGGAAGGAAGGAAGGAAGGAAGGAAGGAAGGAAGGAAGGAAGGAAGGAAGGAAAGAAGGAAGGAAGGGCAGGAATGGTACCATATACCTTCAGTATACAGCTGTGATGAAGATTGAGACAAGGGGACATTTGGATTAAAGTGCGACACCACCTCCCATCCTCTGGAGAATAGTAGATCACTCAAAAATGAGACCAGTGGCCCCTGCTTTGCATTTTCCCTTCCTTAAGTCAAGTTTATTCTCTTCTCTGTTCAGTTGGACCTATCCCTAACCCCTTCTCAAGTTTGATGTCTATAGTGACCAAAGCAATATAGCTGAGGGGTTTGCTTTGATTTCTAATTCTAAACTCAAGCTTGTAAGAATGAAAAAAAGTCACTGATAGCTGTGGATATTCAGCTTATTTGCTTCCCTTTGATTTATCCTTAGATTATGCTGAAGTCAATGTCTAGAAAGGATTTCTGTGCATATATTTAAGAAGCAGAAAACAAGTTTCATTCCCTTAATTAAAAATTTACCTCGAAATAAAAATGTTATATTTTCATGAAAATATATTTACATAAGAGACTGTGTAGAGTTTAAAGTTTAAAGAAATACTTGAAATCAACTCCAGGCTCAGCTACTTACTATACGATATCTTCTGAGTGTTACTTCCTCATCACTAAAATGGGAATAAACCACCCATCATATGTGGTTTTTATGAGAATTAATGGGATAATACATGTAAAATAATTAACACATTATATTCATTAACTGATAGCTATCATTATTATAATGTAATATAAGTCTGAGAGAAATGTCCAACAAGAGACTTATGCTGTAAAAATATGTACCCTCTACAGGCATTTTTAATGATTCTATTTTATTAGACTATTTCAATGAAATTTAAGTCATTTTATTCAATTATTGATTTTTTTAATTGGCCAAATCTCTAAGCTAAACGATTAATTTAAACATGTTTAATAGCAGTATGATTAGATTTTCATATATGCCCAAACTAGCAACATTTTTATACTAATGATTACCTAACTTCTGATTAAATTTTCTTAATTCATAACTGCTGTAGTACTGGAAGTACTTCCCGTGAGATGATATGAGCTGCAAAAGACACAGGACATGTCTATAGAAAAAGAAGTGACAGCATTTATAAATAACAGTCCTATTATTCAGAGAGATTAGAATCTAAATGGACACTTAAACTGAGTCTTATCAGGAAGGCAGACACTTGTTTTTTGAAACATGAAGAGTAACTTCAGAGATGGCTCCATCACATAGTGGTTTGTATATTTATGTGTCTGTGCAATTTGGGGAGCAGGAACTGAAATATGCATTTAAAAGTATCCAGTATGTAGCAATTTGTGACTTGGACAGACATATGTATGTGTACAGTGAATGCTTGTGTCAGTTTCCTGTTGCTGCTGCAAGAAATTACCAAAAAAATGCAACAGATTCCAATAGCACTCATCTATTTTCTTACAGTTCTGAAGGTCTGAAGTCCAAAGTGGGTTTCACTGGGAGAAAAGGAAAGTGTTGGCTGTGCCAACTTTCCTCCAGAAGCTGTAGGGGAGAATCTGCTTCTTTGCCTTTGAAGGAGGGAAGGAGGGAAGGAGGGAAGGAGGGAAGGAAGGGCAGGAATGGTACCATATACCTTCAGTATACAGCTGTGACGAAGATTGAGACAAGGGGACATTTGGATTAAAGTGCGACACCACCTCCCATCCTCTGGAGAATAATAGATCACTCGAAAATGAGACCAGTGGCCCCTGCTTTGCATTTGCCCTTCCTTAAGTCAAGTTTATTCTCTTCTCTGTTCAGTTGGACCTATCCCTAACCCCTTCTCAAGTTTGATGTCTATAGTGACCAAAGCAATATAGCTGAGGGGTTTGCTTTGATTTCTAATTCTAAACTCAAGCTTGTAAGAATGAAAAAAAGTCACTGATAGCTGTGGATATTCAGCTTATTTGCTTCCCTTTGATTTATCCTTAGATTATGCTGAAGTCAATGTCTAGAAAGGATTTCTGTGCATATATTTAAGAAGCAGAAAACAAGTTTCATTCCCTTAATTAAAAATTTACCTCGAAATAAAAATGTTATATTTTCATGAAAATATATTTACATAAGAGACTGTGTAGAGTTTAAAGTTTAAAGAAATACTTGAAATCAACTCCAGGCTCAGCTACTTACTATACGATATCTTCTGAGTGTTACTTCCTCATCACTAAAATGGGAATAAACCACCCATCATATGTGGTTTTTATGAGAATTAATGGGATAATACATGTAAAATAATTAACACATTATATTCATTAACTGATAGCTATCATTATTATAATGTAATATAAGTCTGAGAGAAATGTCCAACAAGAGACTTATGCTGTAAAAATATGTACCCTCTACAGGCATTTTTAATGATTCTATTTTATTAGACTATTTCAATGAAATTTAAGTCATTTTATTCAATTATTGATTTTTTTAATTGGCCAAATCTCTAAGCTAAACGATTAATTTAAACATGTTTAATAGCAGTATGATTAGATTTTCATATATGCCCAAACTAGCAACATTTTTATACTAATGATTACCTAACTTCTGATTAAATTTTCTTAATTCATAACTGCTGTAGTACTGGAAGTACTTCCCGTGAGATGATATGAGCTGCAAAAGACACAGGACATGTCTATAGAAAAAGAAGTGACAGCATTTATAAATAACAGTCCTATTATTCAGAGAGATTAGAATCTAAATGGACACTTAAACTGAGTCTTATCAGGAAGGCGGACACTTGTTTTTTGAAACATGAAGAGTAACTTCAGAGATGGCTCCATCACATAGTGGTTTGTATATTTATGTGTCTGTGCAATTTGGGGAGCAGGAACTGAAATATGCATTTAAAAGTGTCCAGTATGTAGCAATTTGTGACTTGGACAGACATATGTATGTGTACAGTGAATGCTTGTGTCAGTTTCCTGTTGCTGCTGCAAGAAATTACCAAAAAAATGCAACAGATTCCAATAGCACTCATCTATTTTCTTACAGTTCTGAAGGTCTGAAGTCCAAAGTGGGTTTCACTGGGAGAAAAGGAAAGTGTTGGCTGTGCCAACTTTCCTCCAGAAGCTGTAGGGGAGAATCTGCTTCTTTGCCTTTCCCAACTTCCAGAAGCTGCCTGTATTCCTTGATTTGTGGACCTTATTCCCATCTTCAAAGCCAGCAGTGTAGAATCTTCAATCTCTTTTCTCTCCCATTTCTGTCATCACATCTCCTGTCTTAATGCTCCTGACTCCCTCTTTCACTTATGAGGACCCTTGTGATTACATTGAACCCACTTGGTTAACCTGGGATAATCTTCCCATCTCAAAATCCTTAACTTCATTATATCTGCAAAATCTCTTTTGCCATGTAAGGTTACATATTCATAGATCCTGGAGATTAGGATGTGAACATCTTTGGGGGACCAATGTTCTGTCTCCTACAATGCTAAATTTTGTCTTCTTCCTCTAACAGGCAACTGGATTTAAAGAATCACTTCCAGTATCTGGTGAACCAGGAGAATACTAGCTAGGACAGACTTAGTAAGAAAGCAAGAACTAATCCTTTTTATTACCATGAGAGATCTTCTTTTGTTAATGTATAAAGCCCAAATAATCACATAAATGGATGGATTTTTGGGAAGGTGACAAGTACACATACAATAACACAATGCATTTTGGGGGAATAGGATCACAGGGAGGTTAGTTTGAGAAATGGAATCTGAGTCACTGTGTTTATTTGCTGGAAAAAATGCTACAAGATGGTTTTTGTGCTTACTTCCACTCATTTTTATTCCCTCGCCCTTCTTCTCCATGTTTTTTTAAGAACTCTGAATTAATACAGGACTGTGCTGTACACTTGCTTTCATTTTATTCTCCATCTATTTCTTGGTTTTATAATATTCAAATGAGGATAAGAATATATAAAACTCAAATTGATTACAAATTTTACTTGGCAATAGCATTCTGAATGCTTAAAAGAGATGAATTTTATTATTAGCTGAGGGATTTGCAAATATTAAGAATTATAGAAAAATTTATTCATGCTAATGGCTCTCAGCCTATGATATGTGTATTGGTATGATACCCTGCACACAAATTCAAGCAGGGTTATAGATCATGTATTTAGGTTTGACAGAATTTATCACTCTCCCAATGTAGTTCTAAATCAATTTGTTTTCAAGAACTAAACAGTTGACTTCTTTATAAATGAGCATCCAGAATAAAGTAGCAAAGCTATTGATGTGTCACCTGAAATGTGCTTGCCTTCTTGAAGCTGGTATCTATGATCACTTCAGCTTTGCAGGCTTCCATGGGGCTCACCAGCAAACTTTGCCTGGTTCTTAGGTGGGATTACATTGATTTTAGCATATTTCAAAGAAAAAATAATACATTCTGTTTTTTCTGCTAAATAGTTTGGATTATTGTTAACCTTAGAATTTCTTTTGTGTCACAATAATACACTGGACTAGCCATCTGGGAATATTATGGATATTTTTATTTTATGTGTGGTATGAGTCTGTTCCTAACAGAAAAAGGCATCTCTTTGTTGTTTGACTTTTCCTTCATTTGCTTACTGAGCATGGTGATTTTGTTTGTTGTTGAACACCTGTCCTTCTTAATAGGTAGCATAGGTAGCATCAGAATTGGAGTTGTCACAGAGCCTGGGGCCGGATTGCTGAGCTTCCCTTCCCAGCTCCGAAACTCACCAGCTATCTGAACTGGCGCAGGTTTTAGAAACTGTTTCCTTATCTGTAAAATAGAGATAAAAAATAAAATAGCCTCTATCTCCTAGTATGATTGAGAGTATTAAATGGATTCATATTCTGACACATAGAAAGCACTTTATAAATATTTGCTATGAAGTTTTCACTTGTAAATCATTCTTTGAAGTTCTTTATCCATTATTCAATATTAGCATTTTTTTCTGGCCCGTCAGTGTTCTTTAATGAAAATAAATATGTGTATTTATTAAAATTATCCTTTTCTAATTTTTATTTTCTCTTATAAATTTTGCTGAAAATATTTTTTACTTTGAATTTTTATGCTTATAAAGTCCAGTTGAAACCATTTTATGAACTACTTGTATTTCTCTAAAGATTCATAATTTTAAAAAATATTTAACTCTTTAGCCATCTGGTATTTCACTTGCAATATGCTGTGAGGTGGGGATCTCTTAATATTTTCCTCAAATCATTACCCAGTTTTTCCCAGCACAATTTGTTGAGAGTGCTGCAGTTTCATCCCCTTTCTGCATCTTTCTCTCTAACACATATTCACATGGCCAACTCCCTCAGGATTCAGTACAGATGTTCTACTTTTCAGATGCCTTCCCTGACGCCTGCCTCACTAACATAGCCAGGTGGATTATGTCCCTGCTGTAGGCTTCCAACTCAGCTGGAACAAACCCATTACACACTGGCTATAATACCCTGTCTCTCCAACTATACTGAAAGCCCTGAAAGATAGTGAAAGTATCAACTATACTGAAAGCCCTGAAAGATAGTGAAAGTATCTCATGCTTTTTGTAGAGTATCAATATTTGTTTAGTGAGAATGAATATAAATAAACCTTATCAATTATATAATTAATTATATAAACCTTGTCAATTATATAATTATGTAACCAATTATATAATTCAAAATCATTTATTTCTGAGCTTTCATCTGGCAATATGTAGAAAGATATGGTAAAGTCACCCGCAGCTATTATTTTCCCATAAAGGTTTCCTTTTCCTTGTTACTAATGGCCTTTTACTGTTGCTGTACTGTGCTAATTAGCACGTAGTGGTCCACAGTTATTCCAGCTTCATAGTGGGATGGTATCTTTTAGCTGTGGAATGGTCCTTTATCTCATTTAATATATGAATAATTTGTTTTTAAGGATACTTTGTGTGAAGATAGCATAGTAATGATGACTTTTCTTCATTTATATTTGCCTGGTAATTTATTGTTCAATATATTTTTTAAATTGTATGGTTTGTTTTGCATCTATTTATTGCACATGGTACATCGTTAGGCTGTTTGTTTTCATCCTTCGATGTGAAATTTGACCTCTGAATATTTCTATGATTAATACTTTTAGTTATAAATAAATAAATACAACTATTTTTACGTCTACCTTATTATATTTTGAGGGCCTTCGTTTTCCTTTGGGCTGCCTTTGTTATTATATGGTCTGTTTTTGACTTTTTGTTGTCTTCTCACATGGTTATCAACTTGGACCCATGTAGACCCTGGTTCACAAAACTAAAATTTCAGTAACCAGTAACTGGTTCTGTAATTCCCTTTAGTGTTCGGCATTGTAAAGGAAATATCTAAGGATATCTGAATTTTGTTTCTTTATTACAGATACTCTTCACGTATCTGGATAACTATAGAATTTTTCTTTTTCCATGAACTTAAAATGTTCACCAGGATTTGCCAATATGTTGGTATGTTTAAGTTAACTTTATTCCTGGCTTGTGGTAAATATTTTCAATCTATGCCCAAATTTCATTTTTGGCAATTTTTTTTCTTCTAGTATATCTTATTTCTTCTACCTACTTCCCCATCCTCACATTGAAATGCCTGTAGTATGGATTTTCCTCTGTTTTCCATCTTTGCCATATTTCATATTGCTGCTAATATGCTATTGATTTTCTTTTCTGTAGCATATATTATCCTATTTACTGCCTTCAATGTGTATTTTAATTTTTCAAAATGCTTGAATATCTTTAGTTCTTTTCTCATCTTTGGCAAATGTCTTGTCTTCTGATTTCACGTTGGCCAAGTCTCTGCTAAAAATCAGACATGGTTCATATCATATCAGCCTCACAACCTAGACACTATCAAGTAGTCTCTGAAAGAAATAAGGAGTTCAAAGTGCTTTCCATTTTATTCTGCAGACTTTTGCATTGTCCACAATGGGAAGGCAGAAGGGAAAATAAATGAGATGACTCGCACAAATTTAAGCAATGTGTTAGCCACTTTTGAAGCACCTAGTATTAATATATCTCTCATCTATATTGTCAATTGTATTGTTACACAGTCATCTTTTCCATACGACTCTCCACAACTACAATTTAAGAATGTATCTCTCATATTTTGAAAGTAATAGGAAATATTTACATTTATCTGGCTTTAGAAATAAGATTGTGACAAAGATTGTGTCAAATAAGATTGTGACAATCACAAAATAAGATTGTGAACCCAGACACAGTAGGTGTCTTCTGCATAGTTTTTTTTCAGGATCTGACAGTATTTTTGAGCAACACATTGACCCTAGCTCTATGTATCAAACCATTGACCTTTATTTCCAAATTGTAACTCTACGAAAATTTTAGGATCATATTTATAACTTATTTCAGATTGTTGGATGATTGCTTAATAGGAAATGAGGTTAGATTTTTCACTTCTTAATGTTGTAAAAACATATCATTTTTATAAATCACTGACTTGCAAATTTGAAATTTCCTGTACAGCTAGTTTAGGATGGTTCATAACAAATCTATCAATGATCCTTTTGAAATAATTCTATATATTAATCTGTGCATATCCATAAGAATTCTTTCTCTGATTATATAAATTATAAAAGTAGGAGAAAATTCTAGAATTTATATTACATTGACTATTCCTCACTGTTTTCTGTCTCTGACATCTTACCAACTTCAAGGAAACACAGAGGGGTCGCTATTCAATCCTTTTGTTACAGACTGCAGACATGTGACATGTGAATAATCGTTCAAGAAAGGAAGAGTGTTCTGGCTTATAAATATTGTACCATTGTGTGTTTTTTAAATGTTTTAAACATAGACTCTCCATTGAAAGTAAAATTCAGAAAGGCATAATGAATTTCTGTAACCTGGTCAAATTTTATTAATAGATTTAGTTTGTTTTTAAAAACTGCAGAAGAAAAGCATATGTTTGGTGGTTGAGAAAAAATATCTCTAGTCACACAATTTCTCATGATTTAAGAATGTAGAAATGGGCATAAGTTGGATCTATCTATAGTACATGACTTTTTATATTATATCAAAATTAAAATGTAAATCTTTTTTCTAAGAACCTCAAAACTCTTATAAAAGACATTATTATCCTTGTTATCTAATAGTTGCCATGATAATAGATTGTATTTATTTTGTTTTATTTTCTTTCAAAGTGCTTCTCTATATGTTTTTTCTGCTTTGTGGGATGTGTTTTACTACACAAAGAATGAATGTTTTGAATGGATTATAAATTATTTTCTTATATGTGAATAAATGCATGCTTTCTATGTTTAGTGTGCAATGAATTCTAAGCCCAGCTATACCATTAACTCGAGATTTGGGAGAATTCACTGAACTTCTTCGGATTTTGGATTACTCATCTGTACAATAAATTACCTCTAATCCTCAGAGACAGAAACTCCAACAAAATGATTTTGTGATATTAATATTTATAATGCTTTCTAACAGAAATAGTCATTTGAAAATTTAATTTTTCCCTTCCTCCTTTACACAGAGTACTTTAGCCTTTTATTTTGTTCCTTTCTTGTCCGACTTGCACGCTTAATGGTTTTATCATTCCCTATTTTTCCACAAGTGTTGTATGACAATAAGCATCTTTATTTGTTCCTCTAACTTTCTTTTTTCTTTAAATAATACCGTCAGCTCATTTATACTGCTCTCCAAACTCAATTGCTTCTAAGACATGTGGAATTGAGTACTATGAGGCCAGGCACCTCATGTTCATCTCTTCTATCCCCCACATCCCTAAAGAAGGGGCTGACTTACGTACCCTAAAAATTTACATCAGGTGTTATCAGCTGCAGGCGCACTGCATTATAGTAGACTGGGCAGGAAGTATCACCTCATTTTTCATATGAATAAATTGATAGATATTGACTTAGAAGGTTAGGAAATAATGTGGATACAGCCTATTGGTTCAAGGTAATTTTTCTAATCTGAGACCCTATCTGAGTATGCAGTCACTGATAGGCTGATAAGGGAAAAGCAGGGCGGCGGTGGGAGTAGTGACAGAGAGAGAGAAAAAAAGAATGAAAGTCTTTTCTATGATCATCCAAAAAGGCCATGAGCAATGGAATCCAAATATCTCAATACTCAGCCCACTGATTTCTTTTTGACAAATAATGTTGGGCATTTTGTCATTAAAAAAATGATAAAAATCAAATATTTGAAAGCTAAATACTATTTGTAAATTTTAGCCAAAAAAAAAGCCTGAACTTCTATTAAGATTATCAAAAGAATGGCATCTTTTATGGATAACACACAAAATAAAATTTATATTTTAATGTGGAAGAACTTTAGGGTGTTATGTTCAATAAAATCTATATGACATTCATTCACATCAAAGTAAGAACAGCACAGTTGAATGTAAACTGAATTCATCTGTGCAGATAGATAATCCACAGAGAAAAATAAAGAGCTTTTCCTCGGCATGTGAAAGACTTTCAGTGATTTGTTGGAATCTCTTTTTATCAGAATCAAGTGGAGGAGTCTTTTGTATGGCTATGAGGTTTTGGATGACAGGTGAATTTCAAAGATAACTGGCATTTGTTGTAAATATAATCAGTGTTGTACAATCAGCATTCATATAATACAATGTCTTATTCCTTTATGCTTTGTATCTTTTTGGTAGCATGTTAAGTATTTTTACTATTTTAGTTACAATATATGAAAGTGTTTACTGAATAAGAAGTCTCTATGGAAAACCAAATACTCTAGGAAGGTGTCAAAATGAAAATGATTTTTAATTTTTTCTAGGCCACAGAAGTTGTTCTCAACTGCTATTGTGTACATAAATCTTAAAGACGCTAATAGAAAAAGCAAGCAATTCAATAAGATGGTTCAACGTGAGGACTGAGAGTTGAGGGAGGAGAGAGGAAGAACGGGGCAGGGAGGGAACAGCTTGGCTGTCTTTTACTAGAGGTTATTTGGGCCTTGGTTGATAGTGATTAAATTATAACAACCCAAATAAAAAGTACTACAAAGAGCCCTACCCCATAAGCCCCAGAAACTACCAGCCCTAAGAGTGAAGGCAGGAGATGCATAAATGAGTGATGCATATACATAAACTCATATACAAAAGCACATATATACATACCTATGTCATACCCTTGAAATGATTTTGGAATCAAAACCATCTAAGAGTGAATAGTAAACCATCAAGCAGACGGATGACAACAAAAATCACTAGATTAAATAAGAAAAACTAGTTTTGAGATCAGTTCTGGCATACATAAGCTAAATAGCCTTGGAGAATCACAGAACAATGGAGGGTCTTTATGTTCCTTTCACATAAGGAAACAGTCAGGCATATGTTTTCTTCTGCCTAAAAGGAGTTGATTAGATTGGGTTAGGTTCGATGATCTCTAAGATCATTCTGTTTCTAACAACTGCTATTCTGTGATTGTGCAATCAGTCTTTTACACTGTTTCCAGATAAATAATTCCTCCTACCCTGCATTTTTGCCAAGTAGATGGCTTCATGGGTAAATATCAGGCTCTCGGAAATGGGTGCCTGACAAAGCTGTTTCTAGTGATACTATTTCTTCTTTCTTATGTAATACATTCCCCATATGAAGAAAAGAAAAAAAAATCCACAGCCTATAATATTAACAGTATTTGCATATTTTAACTGGACGTATCTCCTTAAAGGTTGAGGGGTGAGGAGAGAAGAAAGGAGCAACTGTCAGACTTGTTAAAGATTTTGTCAAACCATATTCAAATCTGCCACTTATTAAAGGTGTGATCCTTGGAAAGTTTTTTAATAGCCGTGACTCTCCATTTTCTTATATAAATTTTTAGAAAATAATATTACCTACCTCACAAGATTGTTAGCAAAGTAAATTTGAAAATGCACATAGAATTTAGCATAAATTCAAAACATAGTTCTTGAGGAATGTTAATTGTTATTATATATCTGTTACTAAATATTTCTCATCACAATAATTGCAAGAGTAGGAGGGGGGATAAATTTTTGCTGTTTACCTAACTTTATGCTGTTATACACGCATTTCGTAACTTTGCTTGAAAGCTTGAAGGAGATGACTATGAGACATTGAAAATATTGTGAAATGCTACAGTCCATTTTATGAGCTCAAATGTTTTAAATGTTTCACCATTTACAAGGTGATGTTGTTTTCTTCTTAAAGCTTAACACACATATCTAAGCACGCTCCATTTGCTTTCAGCGATTGCTGGCCCTAATAAGCCTGAGAGTGGATTTGCAGAAGACAGTGCCGCTCTGGGCGAGGTTGTGTCAGACCTCCACGAAGTGGTCTCCCTGAAGGAGCGGATGGCAAGGTACCAGGCAGCCGTTTCCAGGGGTGACTGCCGCAGCTTCTCTGCTAATGTAAGCTGCTTCTAATGGTTTTGCATTAGGCAATGTGCTTACTGTCTGTCCCAATTCCCTCTTTATATTTGAAATGTAAGAATACTACTGGACAGGGAGCTAAAGTAGAAAGAGTACAAAAATAGTGTGTGAAATCAATCCAGACTATCTGAATTTAAGTTTCAACTGTGCTACTTATTACTTGCGTGAATTTGACCTTTTTTTAATTTTTTTGAGATGGAGTCTTGCTCTGTCATCCAGGCTGGAGTGCAATGGCTCGGCTCACTGCACCCTCCACCTCCTGGATTCAAGTGGTTCTCTTGCCTCAGCCTCCCGAGTAACTGGGATTGCAGGAGCATGCCACCGTACTCAGCTTTCTATTTTTAGTAGAGACGGGGTTTCACGATGTTAGCCAGGATGGTCTTGATCTCTTGACCTCATGATCCTCCCGCGTCAGCCTCCCAAAGTGCTGGGATTACAGGCGTGAGCCACTGCACCCGGCCTTGAACTACTGTCTTAACTTCTCTCTGAGCTTCAGTTTCCTTGGCTGAAAAATGGGGATCATCATTTACCACACAGAGTCTTGGTGAGGAATCAGAGAGACAATTTACATGAAAGCCATAAGGCACTATATACATCTGTTATTATTATCATCATTATCACTTAACCTGTAGATATTCTCCTCAGGAAGGTTGGGAATTAATTTCAAATTTTAATAATGTGGGTTTGCATGTCACCTTCCTTGGTCTCATATATGGTTCATTGAAATTCACTGGCAGTATAATTTCTTTGGCTTTTCTCGTGTCTCTGTATGTACTAAATCCATTAGGAAAGGTTTAATCAACATAAAAATGAGAGAGATTAGCAATGTAGACACTCTGCTAAACCAATTATGATTATAGGAAACTGCAGGATTCAGTAAGATCACTAATATTTAGAGCCAATGCATTATAAAGTCATATTCAAAAGAATTTTTGGGTTCTGTATTCTGTGGCCTTCAACTTAATGGAATATAAGAAAGTTCTTTTATAATTATAATCTCCACATTAGCCTAGTTGTGTATGTGTGTGTGTGAGAGAGAGAGAGAGACAGAGAGAGAGAGAGAGAGAGAGAGAGAAGCCAAAAAAAAGGTAGTGTATTAAAATAGCTACACTTAACATGCTTCTTTACAAATTATTTAGAGACAAGGCTGATTGTGCCAAATTCATTTAAAAAATGCAATTCTAGATGACATTTAAGTTTTCACATAGTCATTAAAATACATTTTAGACACAGCTTAGATTTGGAATGAATGTGCAGAAGTGACAGAAGTATCTAGATCACTTCCAAAATAAACAGTGGCACTACAGTACCTCCTGCCAGTCTTCTTCGATGGCACCCCCTGCTGGATCATTGAGGAACTTATTCGTGTTCTAAATTAGAGAAATGATTCATGAGGAAACAGTTGATTTTGAAAATGCCTAGTTAAAGACTGGTTATTTAGTAAACAATATTTGATTTAGGAAGATTGATCTTGCCAGTTACTATGAGAATATACATTTAAAAAGTGGTATCAGGGCATGATATATATTTATAATGTGTTTAAAAAGGGACTGTTTATATTGGACGCATAAGGAAACTAAATGATCCCATTACTTAATACAAAAGCAAAAACTTTAGGGCTAATCTGAAAACGTCTACATATAAAGAATTTAGTAATCCTCTCTTCCCTGCACACTTTATAGACAAGAAAACCAAGAGAAAGTTACTTATAGGAGATTATAAAATTAGGTAGTGAGGAGGCCAAGCTAGATTCCTAGTCTCTTGACTCTTGTACACTTCTAACTGAATTCAACTTCCTCCACTTTCCTAAATGAGAAAGTATTTTTGGCCCCCTAAATAAATATTATACTATATGGTTTGACCCTAAGCGAATACTGTGAGAAAGAAGAGCACATACATTATCTCAGCGGAATCCTGGTAAATATCTAAAGCAAAGCAAAATAATTATTTATTTAATCATGTGCATGAAATGCTTGTTCAAGCCACCCCCAACACACCAAAAATATCATGGAAACTGCCTGTGACTACATCTGTATCTCCACAATTAGCCCAAAATTTTAAGTGCAAAATCTGGAAGTCACAGAATCAGACCCAAACTGAATCTACTATATTTCAATCATATTTACACATGTAAAGGCAATCTATTTTTCCTTGTCTTAGACTCAATCAGATGGCATTTGGTTGTATCTAAATGAAAGTTATGCCTGTGAAACAGTGGTGGTCTGTAGAAGCCCCCTAAAAGAGAGGGAAAAGTAACACTTGTCGTACAATGAATTAAAATGCCAGATTCATTTTCAAGTCTGTGCAATTTTATTCCCTTTACCTTTTTTAACACTTACAATAAATCTGTGAGAAAAATATTTCTAGGCCCAGTTTATAAGAAAGAAACCCGAGTTCAGGAGCTGTAGCCCAAGATTTTAATTGTCAGGGCTGGAATTAGAAGCACTATCTGTCCAACTCCCAAAATTATATTATTTCTTTTATACCCTATAAACCAATAGCCGTTTTTGTAAAAAGAACTTGAGGACGGTGTAATGTATTTACCTAAATTTAACTGTTAAGTGTTCAAATTAACATATTATTATCAGCATACCCATTAGATTCCAAACCTTATTGCTGAGCCAAATAATAAGAAACACAGAATAATAGTAAACATAAAAAGTTTCAACACAAAGCAATTTCAGTTATGTGGTCAATGATGACATTCATTAGTTGGGACATTTAGAGCATGACACTAAATAATGCAAGGAAATAATGCAAGAAATAAATTTCACAGGAAAGGTCCCCAACTGAGCAAGGAAGCATTACTCCCGGTTATGGCCACAGACTGCTTCTTGGGCAAGTCCTGCCATCTCTCGTGTGTAAACTTTCATCTAAACGCTGAGTGGAACACGGAAGCCTTAGCATCACCACTGAACCGTATTTCAGAAGATTTGTCTCACTTGGGTGAATGAGCAGCTGCAGTAGCGTAATGATAGTACCAGGGGTAGTAGGGATGGTATTAGTGCTACTATTAAAAATAATCTGTAGTGGCTCTTGCCTGTAATCCTAGCATTTTGGGAGGCCAAGGTGGGTGGATCACCTGAGGTCAGCAGTTCAAGACCAGCCTGGCCAACATGAAGAAACCCCATCTCTACTAAAATACAAAAAAAAAAAAAAAAATAGCCAAGCATGATGGCAGGTGCCAGTAATCCCAGCTACTAGGGAGGCTGAGACGGGAGAATCGCTTGAACCCAGGAGAGGGTGGTTGCAGTTAGCCGAGATCGTGCCACTGCACTCCAGCCTGGACTGCTGAGTGAGAAGACTCCATCTCCAAAAAAAAAAAAAAAAAAAAGAAAAATCAACTGTATGAATTTTTCCTTGTGTAA
The DNA here is from genome assembly GCF_000951045.1 of Mandrillus leucophaeus. NCBI lineage: Eukaryota > Metazoa > Chordata > Mammalia > Primates > Cercopithecidae > Mandrillus > Mandrillus leucophaeus. The sequence continues at coordinate 7,890 of NW_012104131.1, read as the reverse complement.
TATAGTCTGTTTCTAAAGTGCAGTGCTAAAGGAAAGTAATGGGTGTATTTGTTTTGTTTTGTTTTTTTGAGACAGAGTCTTGCTCTGTTGCCCAGGCTGGAGTGCAGTGGCACAATCTCGGCTCATTGCAACCTCTGCCTCCTAGATTCAGGCAATTCTCCTGCCTCAGCCTCCCAAGTAGCTGGAATTACAGGCATGTGCCACCATGCCCGGCTAATTTTTGTACTTTTTTAGTAGAGATGGAGTTTCCCACATGTTGACCAGCCTTGTCTCAAACTCCTGACCTTGTGATCCGCCCACTTTGGCCTCCCAAAGTACTAGGATTACAGGTGTGAGACACCGCACCAGGCTGCTATATCTGTTTTTTAATCCATTTTATAGATGAGAGGCAACCTGTCCAGCATAAGAATTGATCTTTTTGTGAAAATGCACTTACCAGGAGAGCATCCAGTTGTAAGCATAATACTAAGGCTTGCCAGATTAATTTGCACATGATTGGGACATCGTAATAGTTGTTTGAAACAGCAAGGTTCTTCTTAATAATTACCTTAATGTCTATAATTTAATACTTATATATTATCTATATATAATTTATCCAGGAAAGCCACTTATATAAATTAAATGGCAGAAGGGGTAAAATAAATATTGTGGCCTTAATTCATCCTTCCCGCTTCTCTCTGTATCTTAAATTTCAAAAGGGGTGCTGTACATTTTTATGACCTTAACATACATCAACTAGAAGTAATTGATTAGGATTTACATTTGAAGTTTGTTGGAAAATTTGATACAATATATACCTAGTTCATAGAAGAGTACAATCGTCTCTTCTCAAAGGGCCAGCAGGCATATTCTGAAATATTTGATAGTCCACATAAATGAGGAAACATTATTAACTTAGTAAAGCAACCACTTGAGTATTTGCTAGTAATTTAGATAATCCTGAATATTCGTTTATAATATTCTGGAGTACGGGAAACCCAAACCTCTAGATAGGCACTGCGTTTTTAATATCTATTTGAAAAACTACTTATTTGGGTAAATATCCAGGACCCCAAAGTCCCCAGTCCTCGGTATGGAAACCTCTCAGCTCCTGGGCCCTCAGTTACTTTCGACATCTTAAGGCATTGAGGGTTATGTCAGGACTGGGTCAGACCTCAGGAGACCTGCTCTTACTTGAAGTGTTGCCAAGTCTTCCAGTTGCAAGGAGACCTAGAATCTTCCTGGAGGAGGGAAGGCTGGCATGGGGCCTGTTTGCTTGAGAGTTATCCCATCTGGGCTTGACTGCCTGCTGGGCTCTGGAGTGTGCTGAATCATCAAAACCAATGCGCCTGAGCTACTTCTGCACTTCCTGAAGGGGCATAGGTCTTACAGGACTACTAAGGTGCTTTTCAAATTGCTTCCAATGATACCTATCGAAATTAGTTTTTTCATTTGTGAAATGACAGTGGTAGACTAGAACGCTTCTAATGTGAAAGTCCCCTGATTCTGACATGCCAGTGCTCAGAGCTGATGCCTGGGGTGTGCTAATCCTGGAGTAGTATAACTGCTGGTTTTCTGCCTATTCTTTGAGGCCAGTGATGAAGACAGACAGATATGGATTGAAATTCCAGTGCCAGCACTTCTGTTCTAGCTGTGAGAACGTAATAAGCTGTCTTACTTCTCTAAGTCTCAATTTCCTTATTTTAAAATGTGGGTAATAGGTGTCCATATCTCACAGAATATGGAGAAGCATTAAATGACAAAATATGTCATTTAATACATACAAAATCACTTAAGTAGTCTCATTACTCATATTAATATTTTTACATAAGGAATATTCTGAGGCTATTTTGTTCATCCTTAATAATTTAAAAAATTTGGAGTAAAAATGATTTTAAAATTATTCTTAATAATGTGTTCCCTATATAGATGTTTGGGATTTTAATGACAACTTCATTGTGGGTTCAAATTGAGTCCATTATTCTAATATCCACTAGTCTGTATATTACAGGAGAAATACTGTGCAATCTAATAGGTCTTATCTGCAGACATCAAAATTTATCTGAGATTAGGAGAATTAACTCAATACTTTGAAGATTCTTCTGACTTTATATCAAAAGACTGATAAATGAGAAAACAACCCAGAAAGAATATGTTTATTAAGCTTTTGTTAAAGGCATACTGAAATAATGGTGTATGTGAATATCTTTTTAAGATACTGCCTATCAATAAATGTCAACTATTTTAAAAATAGCTTGAGAATCCCATCCTGCACAGCTGTAAAGCTGAATTTTCCTTTTTCTTAAATCATCCTAGATGATGGAAGAATCAGAAATGTGCACAGTGCCTGGTGGTTTGGCCAAGGTGAAGAAACAATTTGAGGATGAAATTACTTCTTCCCATAATACCTTTGCTCAATACCAATATCAACATCAGAACAGATCTGAGCAGGTAATACTACTACTGGTGATGTGTAAATCAGGCATGGTTGAAATGCTCTCATTTTGGTGCCAATGTAGAAATCTCCTTTCTTTAGTGTTACATTTATTTTCATTGCTCATTAACAAACACTGTAACTTTGAAATGTTTTAGAAAATCATCTTTAAGACATACATATGTATTTATTTACTTTCTTGAAGCATTTTTGCCAAATTTCTAGAGATCATGCTGGAATATTCTACCTCTCATCTTCTAATGTTTCAGACATTAATGAAAATTAAATAGTCTAGGTTAATCAACAGGTAAATTGAACTGTTAAGAGCAATGTTTATACTGAGTCTCTGCTTCTAGGTTATAATTCGTAATAAACTAGCTGCTGGTTGCTTGCACAGATTAAGTTGGAAGCATTATTCAGCTGTTTATTGTGGTGGGGAGTTTTCTGTTTTCTTTAAAATCCTCAAACACTGAATAGTAGAGCCCAGATGTTACATAAAACCACATAATCTGACCTCTAAATGTTATCTTATATAAATTTTTTTCCCATTTCATTGATTTCATTATTTCATTATTATATATTACAAAATACTGTCATGAGATTTAATGATTTTTGAATGTGAGAATCTTAGTAATAAACCTCATCAGACTTGAAAATTTTTAATAGTAGTTACACTGTAAACAGCTATACGTAGGCCCATGTTTTCCATGAGGAAGGAGACAACTGAGGTAATTCTTAAATTTTGTAGTGAGAAATGAAGTGGATGTATTTTTTTTTAATCCGCAGGACATATAGAGTTGCCTAAATTTTTTGTTTTGTTTTGTTTGTTTTTTTGTCATGCTACTGGTTTTTTTTGTTTGTTTGTTTGTTTTTATACTTTAAGTTCTAGGGTACATGTGCATAACGTGCAGGTTTGTTACATATGTATACTTGTGCCATGTTGGTGTGCTACACCCACCAACTCATCAGCACCCATCAACTCATCATTTACATCAGGTATAACTCCCAGTGCAATCCCTCCCCCCTCCCCACTCCCCATAATAGGCCGCGGTGTGTGATGTTCCCCTTCCCGAGTCCAAGTGATCCCATTGTTCAGTTCCCACCTATGAGTGAGAACATACGGTGTTTGGTTTTCTGTTCTTGTGATAGTTTGCTGAGAATGATGATTTCCAGCTGCATCCATGTCCCTACAAAGGACACAAACTCATCC
>NW_012104131.1:0-239 GCF_000951045.1 Mandrillus leucophaeus | reverse complement strand
TCTATCATTTTTTATTGCGTCTATTTGATTCTTCTTTTTTTCTTTATTAGTCTTGCTAGCGGTCTATCAATTTTGTTGATCTTTTCAAAAAATCAACTCCTGGATTCATTGATTTTTTGGAGGGTTTTTTGTGTCTCTGTCTCCTTCAGTTCTGCTCTGATCTTAGTTATTTCTTGCCTTGCCTTAGCTTTTGAGTGTGTTTGGTCTTGCTTCTCTAGTTCTTTTAATTGTGATGTTAG
>NW_012104130.1:0-2349 GCF_000951045.1 Mandrillus leucophaeus | reverse complement strand
AATGTCAGGCAACCATCAGGTGATAGGCAGTTGTTACATTGTTTCTCTAAAATAATTGCTTGCAGTCAGCTCCAAGAAAAGGCAGTCTCCCAAAACAAAAAAATCTAAAACTAGTGCTCATCAACTTCATAGTAAGATCTTAGGAGTTTGGCAAGTGGGTTCAAGCACATGCATTAAGAGGTAAAATCATGGAGTTTAACTGGTACACGACCTTCTTGGAACATCTGGATGGTAAGGAAAGAATGCCTCAAGTGAGCATGCATACAACTTCAGTAAATACACTGCACATGCTTCCCTCCCAGTTGCTAGCAGGCTGCTGTGCATGCAGACAGCCCAACCCAAGGGAAGAATCAGGGGAGAAGGGATGTAAGACTCCAAAAGCATGCCAACATGTAAAACCCCAAGTCAAAGGTCAAACAGTGTACTTGATCTCTCAAGTCACCTGCTTGGCCAAGTGTATCCTACTTCCAAGCGTACCCTACTTCCAAGTGTACCCTACTTCCCTGTATATCCTACTTCCAAGTGTACCCTACTTCCAAGTGTACCCTACTTCCAAGTGTACCCTACTTCCAAGTATATCCTACTTCCAAGTGTACCCTACTTCCAAGTATATCCTACTTCCAAGTGTACCCTACTTCCAAGTGTACCCTACTTCCAAGTATATCCTACTTCCAAGTGTACCCTACTTCCAAGCATATCCTACTTCCAAGCATATCCTACTTTCTTTTGTTCCTCCTCCAAAACTCTTCAATAAACTTTCACTCCTACTCTAAAACTTGCCTCAGTTTCTTACTCTGCCTTATGCCCCTTGGTTGAATTCTTTTTCTGAGGAGGTAAGAATTGAGGTTGCTGCAGACTCAAATGGATTCACTGCCGAAACACCTCTATTCACATGGAACTTAAAGTAGGTTAATGAAAAGAGCTATAGAAAACTAAAGTTTAAATGCTCATTTAAAGAATAAAAGAAAAAGAAGCTGTATGTCAACATGTATGGCACAACAAAAAATAAGTTAGAAATTAGCATGTAATAAATACTACATTTTTATCACTACTAGAGAATTAAATGGCAACGGTGGTAATATTTTGTGTCAATACCTACATTTGTGGACTTAACAATACTGGTAAATTACATGTCACCTTCAGTGAACTAGTTCTGTTGAAGTTCCCACATCTTTAAGTCAATTCTTTGACCCAAAAAAGATGCTGTGGAGACAAAAGTGACTCCATCTTGGATGCTAATCCACCATGGTGACTTCTGATTAACCTCAGTCCCCAGAATGCCTCCTGATTACAACTTTATGGATGACTGTCCCTAATGTAAGACTATGCCAACCTTGATGTTATCACACAAATTATGTATTACACATATAGCATTCTTGTCTGTTCAACAGGTTTGCCTTTAACTGTTTATTTATTACTATTATTATTAGTATTATTATTTTGAGACAGAGTTCTGGTCTTGTTGCCCAGGCGAGAGTGCAACGGCATGATCTCAGCTCACTGCAACCTCCCCCTCCTGAGTTCAAGTGATTCTCCTGCCTCAGCCTCCCGAGCAGCTGGGATTACAGGCATGCGCCACCACTCCCAGCTAATTTTTTTGTATTTTTAATAGAGACGAGGTTTACTCCATGTTGGTCAGGCTGGTCTCGAACTCCCAACCTCAGGTCAAACTCCTCCCGCCTCAGCCTCCCAAAGTGCTGGGATACTGGTGTGAGTCACCGCGCCCAACGCCTTGAACTTTTTTACTGGAGCACATACACCCTTTCCTTAAAGTACATAAGCCCAGAATCTGGGAATAACAGTGCAAAGATCTTCCTGTCTTGCTGCCACCCAAGAGCACCCGTCTGTCTGTAAGTCCCCTCAATGAAACATCCTTTACTGAGAAACTGGATTTGTCTGCCTTGTTCTTTGGTTTTGAAGGAAATTAAAGCATTTTATCCCAAAATACATTTCTTTGTCATATTTTGAAATGGCTGCCACTTGGCCAGCCTGACAGAAGTGGTCTTGCAAAGCTGTCTTAAGTTGGGGAAATTTGCATTTGTAGAGAATCTCCATTAAGGCAGCCTTGTTCCTTTCTCCTTTGAGAGTCTGAACCATTTAAAATCTGAAAGGAAACATTTACCATCTATTCTCCCTGAGGGAAGCTTCATCTACATGACAAGGCCACTTTTTGCTAGCCAAAATCGTCTTTTCTCTCTCTGTTAATCTGTCTTGCCATTAAACTTAATTTACCTGTTTCCAGCTTTTCTCTCTCTCTTAACCTGTCTTGACGTTAAACTTGATTTACCTGTTTCCGGCCATGTTCTGTGCCTGCATTATTTACTGTGGCCTTAGGATGGCATATTCATT
>NW_012104129.1:481-1168 GCF_000951045.1 Mandrillus leucophaeus | reverse complement strand
AGATACAACATACCAGAATCTCTGGGACACATTTAAAGCAGTGTGTAGAGGGAAATTTATAGCACTAAATGCCCACAAAAGAAAGCAGGAAAGATATAAAATTGACACCTTAACATCACAATTGAAAGAACTAGAGAAGCAAGAGCAAACACACTCAAAAACTAGCAGAAGGCAAGAAATAACTAAGATTAGAGCAGAACTGAAGGAGATAGAGACACAAAAAACACTTCAAAAAATCAATGAATCCAGGAGCTGGATTTTTTAAAAGATCAACAAAATTGATAGACCGCTAGCAAGACTAATGAAGAAAAGAGAGAAAAATCAAATAGACACAATAAAAAATGATGAGGGGGATATCACCACCAATCCCACAGAAATACAAACTACCATAAGAGAATACTATAAACACCTCTATGCAAATAAACTAGAAAATCTAGAAGAAATGGATAAATTTCTGGACACACACACTCTCCCAAGACTAAACCAGGAAGAAGTTGAATCCCTAAATAGACCAATAACAGGCTCTGAAATTGAGGCAATGATTAATAGCCTACCAACCAAAAAAAGTCCAGGACCAGATGGATTCACAGCCAAATTCTACCAGATGTACAAGGAGGAGCTGGTACCATTCCTTCTGAAACTATTCCAATCAATAGAAAAAGAGGGAATCCTCCCTAACTCATTTTA
>NW_012104129.1:0-431 GCF_000951045.1 Mandrillus leucophaeus | reverse complement strand
ACTATTCCAATCAATAGAAAAAGAGGGAATCCTCCCTAACTCATTTTATGAGGCCAACATCATCCTGATACCAAAGCCTGGCAGAGACGCAATAAAAAAAGAGAATACAGACCAATATCCCTGATGAATATCAATGCAAAAATCCTCAATAAAATACTGGCAAACCGAATCCAGCAGCACATCAAAAAGTTTATCTACCACGATCAAGTGGGCTTCATCCCTGGGATGCAAGGCTGGTTCAATATATACAAATTAATAAATGTATCCAGCATATAAACAGAACCAAATACAAAAACCACATGATTATCTCAATAGACGCAGAAAATGCCTTTGACAAAATTCAACAGCCCTTCATGCTAAAAATTCTCAATAAATTCAGTATTGATGGAACATATCTCAAAATAGTAAGAGCTATTTATGACAAACCCACA
>NW_012104128.1:5507-6629 GCF_000951045.1 Mandrillus leucophaeus | reverse complement strand
TCGCCAAGACTTCCTTTCAAGTTTATTTAGAGACCTAGAGCACTTTAGCCCTCAGTGGCAAGGTTTGTGGGAACTCAAGTTCAGACTGCTGGGGTTGGCAATTCCCCTCTGGCTAGGGCTGGTTGAAAGGCTCCCTCTGTGGGTGGATGCCAGCTGAGTTTGGTCTGGTTTTCCTTTCTGCTCCAACAGGACGGCACGGAGTTTAGTGCCTCATAATTGCTGTGTTTTCCCTCCCCCAGCACTCATAGATGCTCTTTGCACCATGCCACCAATGCTATGGGATGAGGAGGGGTGGCACTGATGATTCAGAACTGTCTTCTCTATCTCTTCATTGCCTCTTTCAGCAATACAAAGTTAAACCCAGGTATGATGAGGGCTTGCCTGATTTTTGGTTCCTATGAAGGTGTTCTTTTCTGTGTAGACCATTGTTAAATTGGTGTCTTTGCAGTGGTGGGTGGGAAGGAGATCGGTGAAGACTTCTGTTCCACCATCTTGCTGTGCCTTCCCATATGCCATTACTGATAATGTATTGATCACTTGGTTAAGTTGGTGCTTTCTCGACTGTAAACTTGTATGTTTTTTCCTTTGTAACTAGTTAAGTATACTGCAAGGAAATACTTTGAGACTATGTAAATCTCCTGCTTCTTATCAGACCACTAATTTTAGAAGAATTGGTTAACCTATCAGAGAAGAGTGATTATCTTTCATTTCCTAGAAATGCATAAGCCAGACAATAAGGGAAAGCATCCCTGAAAGCCAAATGTGCTAGTCAGGATGGGCTGGGTTATGCTGTGACAACAAACAACCCTCAAATTGCAGTGACTTAATACAGTAAAAGTTTATTTATCTCATTTTTCATGTTCATTGTGAGTTGCTGGGGGGTTCTTCTCACTCAGGGATGCAGGCTGACTGAGGTCCATTTGGACACAAGCTTCCCTAACTGGTGAGGTAGAAAAAGAGAATGAGAGACCGGGCGTGGGGGCTCATACCTGTAATCTCAGGACTTTGGGAGGCTGAGGCAGGTGAGTCACTTGAGGTCAGGAGTTCGAGACCAGCCTGACCAACATCGTGAAACCCAGTCTCTGCTAATAATACAAACATTAGCTGGGCATGGCGGCACAT
>NW_012104128.1:0-1682 GCF_000951045.1 Mandrillus leucophaeus | reverse complement strand
TCAGCCTCCCGAGTAGCTGGGACTACAGGCGCCCGCCACCTCGCCTGGCTAGTTTTTTGTATTTTTTTGGTAGAGACGGGGTTTCACCGTGTTAGACTGCAAAAATTTAAAGGCCAACAATGAGTTTAAGTCCTGGAAACTGTGGTTTGCTGCCTAGAGCAGTACCTGCAACACAGTAACTGTTCAACAGGTTTGCATAAAAGGAATGTTTTAGTGAAACTTTAGTGGAAGTTTGCCACACACCAGACTGTAAAAAATGTACTATATTCACTTGCATAATTTGCTCCTTTTTGGAAAAAGTTATTGTAACAGTAAAGAAGGACATATATGAATCTTTGCAATAAGATGTAGTTCAACAAAAAGGCATCTCGACAGTTGAACAGCCTAGACCGTACTGTCCCCTGTTTTGGCTGCTTTGGCAACAACTTCACCTCTAGCACAAATGTAGGACTCCTAGGGAGTGAGATTGCAAGTCAAAAAGAAAGAATGCAGTTTCCTTTCAACTGGTAACTTTTTAAAAATCTGTATTTAAAAAAATCTGTATTTCTGCTACAGGAAATAACCCAACTACAATGTACAAAACTAGAAGACACATTTTTGCCTAATTAGCTTACTTAAATAAAATAACTCTTAAAATAGTGTTTTAGGCCAGGTGCAGTGGGTCACCTGTAATCCCAGTACTTTGGGAGGCCAAGGTGGGTGGATCTCTTGAGGTCAGAAGTTCGAGACCAGCCTGGCCAAAATGATGAAAATCCGTCTTCACTAAAAATAGAATAATTAGCCAGGTGTGGTGGTGGGCACCTGTAATCCCAGCTACTTGGGAGGTTGAGGCAGGAGAATTGCTTAAACGCAGGAGGCAGAGGTTCCAATGAACTGAGATTGTGCCACTGCACTCCAGCCTGGGTGACAGAGTGAGACTCCATATTAAAATATACATATATAGTGTTTTAATTACTGCTTTCATGGTAACAAATATAATGAAGGACTATCAATAATTGGTGATGCTTGTGAATACTGATTTTTCATAGACATTTAAGCTGTTGTTTTATATTTATGAAGGTCTTATGTTAGAAACTATTGATACTGTATTAAACTTTATATTTCAGAAGTTCTACTTGCTAGTTATGGCTTTAAATCTCAAATTATTTTGTAGATTAAATAATATATGTCATAGGTAAGATTTTTTTGTACAACACCTGATTGTTTCTTCAATTTGTAATTAATCTCAGTAACATCAAGTTGTTTTTGTGGTAGAAATTTACTACCTGAAAAAAATATTACTATATTATTTAAAAACTTGCTTAAATAAAGTATAAATTTGAAAAACAGTACAAGATTTCATGAATTTATTTATGTAATCTTTTTTTTTTCCAGACAGGATCTTGTTCTGTTGCCTAGGGTGAAGTGCAGTGGCATGATCATGGCTCACTGCAGCCTCGACCTCCTAGGCTCAAGTGATCCTCCTGAGTAGTTGGGACTGCAGGCATATGCCACCACGCCTGGTTAACTTTAGCGTTTTTGTAGAGAGAGGGTTTCATCATGTTGCCCAGGCTGGTCTTGAACTCCTGGGCTCAAGCAATCTGCCCACCTTGGCCTCTAAAACTGCTGGGATTACAGGCGGGAGTCACCATGCCTGGCCGATTTCATCAATTTAAATGTATGAGTGTTAAAGAAAAGCACGA
>NW_012104127.1:2744-3106 GCF_000951045.1 Mandrillus leucophaeus | reverse complement strand
TGCTAGCCAGGATGGTCTTGATCTCCTGACCTCGTGATCCACCCGCCTCGGCCTCCCAAAGTGCTGGGATTACAGGCATGAGCCACCGTGCCAGGCCTATTTTTTTGAGATAGTCTCACTCTGTCACCCAGGCTGGAGTGCAGTGGTACTGATCTTGGCTCACTGCAACCACTACCTCCAAGGTTCAAGCGATTCTCTTGCCTCAGCCTCCCGAATAGCTGGGATTACAGGCATGTACCACCACACCCAGCTAGTTAATTAACTTTAAAAAATAATAATCAAATTATGGGCCAGGTGTGGTGGCTCATGTCTGTAGTCCCAGCACTTTGGGAGGCCGAGGCAAGTGGATCACTTGAGGTCAG
>NW_012104127.1:0-919 GCF_000951045.1 Mandrillus leucophaeus | reverse complement strand
GGAGAATCGCCTGAACCCCGCAGGCGGAGGTTGCAGTGAGCCGAGATCATGCGCCATTGTTCTCTAGCCTGGGCAACAGAGCGAGTCTCAGAAAAAAAAAAAAAAAGGAAGAAAGGATAGCCATATTCCAAATACTGAGTCTGTGTCTTTGTCATAACCTTAGCTGAAATTATCAAAAATATATAGTTCTTGTGGTGTTTTTGTTGTTCCACTACTTCGTCCTAAGCATACAAACTCTGATGATTACCAGCGTGTTTAACACACAGCACACAACACGGAAGCCACTGAAGTACTTTAGGACTTTGACTTTAACCTCGTGCACCTGGAGTTTCTAGTGCTGATGGTGATGGCGTGGAAGACACTGCAGAGGCAGGAAGTGGTAACAGTTCCATTTCTGGCCACTCTGAACACAGAATAAAGTTTGTATCCAAAATCACTGAAGAAATGTTTCAAACCACAAGCTCCCGCAGGCCAGGCACAGTGACTCACACCTGTAATCTCAGCATTTTGGGAGGCTGAGGTGGGAGGATGGCTCAAGCACAGGAGTTTGAGACCAGCCTGGGCAACATAGTGAGACCCCATCGCTACAAAACAAACAAAACAAAACAAAAACAAAAGCTTCCACAGTCTCTGAGAATTTCCTAGAATGACCAAGGACTTGGTTATAGTTAGGTAACTAAGAATAAAAACTGTGGACTGTGAACTGCACCCATTAAACTAAAGGAAGACATCATATATGAAAGTGAGAAATAGGCCAGGCGCAGTGGCTAACGCCTGAAATCCCAACACTATGGGAAGCAGTGTGTACCTGTAATCCTAGCTACTTTTTTTTAAGAGGCAGGGGTCTCAGTGTGTTGCCCAGGCTGGACCTGAACTCCTGGGCTCAAGCAGTCGTCCCACCTCGGCCTCCCAAGTAGCT
>NW_012104126.1:5344-6459 GCF_000951045.1 Mandrillus leucophaeus | reverse complement strand
AGGCGGAGCTTGCAGTGAGCCAAGATCACGCCACTGCACTCCAGCCTGGGAGACACAGCGAGACTCCGTCTCAAAAAAAAAAAAAATTGATTTAAAAAAAAGATAATATGCAGGTGGGAACTTATTAAACAGAGAAACAAATACTATGGTTATTATCATCTAATTTGTATGCATAAATTGAAGAATCTGGGATAAGGCAGAAGGATACATGAAAACCTTTTTTTTAATTTTTATTTTTTGATTGCTCCTTCAGAAGAAAAACTATTAATAGCAATTACCTATAAAGACTGGTCTGAAGAGATCAGAGAGAATAGGAAGAGACCTTTTGTTTTTGAGAAACGGTCTCGCACTGTCGCCCAGGCTGGAGTGCAATGGTGTGATCTCGGCTCACTGTAACCTCCGTCTCCCGGATTCAAGCGATTCTCCTGCCTCAGCCTCCCAAGTAGCTGCAATTACAGGCACCGGCCACCACGTCCAGCTAATTTTTGTATTTTTAGTAGAGACGGGGTTTCACCATGTTGGCCAGGTTGGTCTCAAATTCCTGACCTCGTGATCCGCCCGCCTTGGCCTCCCAAAGTGCTGGATTACAGGCGTGAACCACCATGCCCGGCCTGAGACTTTTTCTTTTTTTGTTAAGACAGGGTCTCACTCTGGTGCCCAGGCTGGAGTCCAGTGGCACAATCACAGCTCACTGCAGCTTCAAACTCCCAAGCTGAAGCAATCCTCCCACCTCAGCTTCTCAAGTAGCTGGGACTACAAGCAGACACCACAAGGCCTGGCTAATTTTTGTATTTTTTGTAGAGACGAGGTTTCCCCATGTTGCCCAGGCTGGTCTTGAACTCCTAAGCTCAAGTGATCCAACCACTTCATCCTCTCAAAGTGCTGGGATTATAGGTGTAAGCCACTGTGCTGGGTCTCAGTAAGTACTCTTCTGTATAATTAGAATTTTTTTTTTTTTGAGACGGAGTCTGGCTCTGTCACCCAGGCTGGAGTGCAGTGGTTGCATCTCAGCTCACTGCAAGCTCCGCCTCCCGGGTTTATGCCATTCTCCTGCCTCAGCCTCCCGAGTAGTTGGGACTACAGGCGTCCGCCACCTCGCCCGGCTAGTTTTTTGT
>NW_012104126.1:0-939 GCF_000951045.1 Mandrillus leucophaeus | reverse complement strand
AAAATAAAATATACACCAATTATATTACAAAAATGTACTTTAAATACTTCAAGGACAAAAAGTCAGGAAGGCTAGTTAGGTAAAGTTAAGAAAAGGCTCTCTGTAGATTTTATTTTTTATTCTTGGGTCTCTTAAGATGAACTCTCTGCAGATTTTATTTATATTTTTATTTTTTTGAGACAGAGTCTCACTCTCTCACTCAGGCTGGAGTGCAGTGGTACAATCTTGGCTCACTGCAACCTCCGCTTCCCCCGTTCCAAATGCTTCTCCTGCCTAGGCCTCCCGAGTAGCTGGGGTTACAGGCACACACTGCCATGCCCAGCTCATTTTTGTATTTTTTAGTAGAGACGGGGTTTCACCATGTCAGGCTGGTCTCAAACTCCTGACCTCAGGTGATCCACCCACCTCAGCCTCCCAAAGTGCTGGGATTACAGGCATGAGCCACCACGCCCAGCCTCTCTGCAGATTTTAAATGCTAATCCAGGTCTTCAAAGATGAGAATGAACACTAATGGAAGTATGATGGCCAGAAGCATGTCAGATACAGATAGTCCTTGACTTAGAATTTTTTGCCTTGAGTACAGTGTGAAAGTGATAAATATTTAGTAGAAAATGTACTTCAAATTTTAAATTTTGAGATTTTCCTGGGCTAGCAATATGCAGTAAAATACTCTTACGTGAGATAAAAATAGGCTTTGTGTAAGATGATTTTGCCCAGCTGTAGGCTAATCTAAGTATTCTGAGAAAGTTTAAGGAAGGCTAGGCTAAGTTATGATGTCCTAAAGATCAGATGTATTAAATGCATTTTTTTTTTTTTTTTTTCCTTGAGATGGAGTCTCGCTCTGTCACCCAAGCTGGAGTGCAGTGGTGCAATCACAGCTTACTGCAACCTCTGCCTCCCAGGTTCAAGCGATTCTCCTGCCTCAGCCTCCCGAGTAGC
>NW_012104125.1:4929-6389 GCF_000951045.1 Mandrillus leucophaeus | reverse complement strand
GGCTCACCACAACCTCTGCCCCCAGAGGCTCAAGCGATTCTCCCACCTCAGCCTCCCAAGTAGCTGGGATTACAGGCATGCACCACCACGCCCGGCTAATTTTGTATTTTTGGTAGAGACGGGATTTCTCCATGTTGGTAAGGCTGGTCTTGAACTCCCGGCCTCAGGTGATCCAATCGCGTCTACCTCCCAAAGTGCTGAGATGAAAGGCGTGAGCCACCGCTCCAGGCTGCTGATACATTTGTTTAATATTTCTTATTTTACTTTAATGAAGACTAAGAACTTTAGCTATGAAAATGTTCATTAGCCAAATGTCTCCAATTCTCTCAGGTTTTAAAGAATATTTTATTATTTAAACTTTTCCACAACTTTCTTCCCTACTTATGATTCCTTACTACATTGTTTCATAAATCATCTTTTCAAAACTGTAATTTGAACAAAATTTAGATAACGTCTGAATTAGACAAAATTATTATGTTTCCACTAATAACATAACCCTTTCTGGCCCATTTTGTATACAAAATTACTTGATAACTAAAATTTTTATCCTTAGTAACGTAAAATGTCAGTGAAACCCTAAACAGCACTAAATCCTGAACTATCAGATATAGGCATTTATAGATAAGAACAATTCCACAATTTTAGCAACATATTTCCCCATATCACAATCCTGTCTTAATTGAAAATGACCCAGATATTACATGAGCATAAAAAATAACTTTAAGATCTTAATTTACACAAAAATTTATCTAAAACATTTATCTCATTCACCGTACTTATTTTTCCTTTTAATAAGGGAGACGTGAGACATCAATCAACATGTGTAAAACAAACAAGACAGGACAACTGGAGAGGAGGAAGCTTGGAAGATTTTAGATCACAGGTGGGAGACAAAGGGTTGCATCCTTTGAGTTTGTGATTAGCTTTTCCAAAGGAAGCAATCACATATGCATTTATCTCAGTGAGACTTTGAATAGAATGGGAGGCAGGCTCGCCCCAAGCCCCCAACTTGAATTAACATCGACATTTTAAAATATCCAGCAAAGACAGTGGGAGTCTGAGGCCACAGATCACCTGAGGTCCAGACCAGCCTGGCCAGCATGGTGGAACCCCATCTCTACTACAAATACAAAAATAACCAAGTGTGGTAGCAGGCACCTGCAATCCCAGCTACTTGGGAGGATGAGACAGGAGAATTGCTTGAACCTGGGAGGCAGAGGTTGCAGTGAGCCGAGATTGCACCGTTGCATTGCAGCCTGGGCAATAGAGAACTCCATCTCAATAAATAAATAAATAAATAAATAAATAAATAAAATATCTGGCAAAGACAAACATAAAATTCAGACAAAATGCATGTCGACAATTCTGAAGGCATTTCTATTTTTATTCCACCAATACTTTCTTTAAAATTTTTATTTCACTTTTAATGATTATCCAAGACCCCAGTATAACAATTAACC
>NW_012104125.1:0-518 GCF_000951045.1 Mandrillus leucophaeus | reverse complement strand
GCCTAATGCCATATATTTTAAATCATGGTCAGTGTTATAGTGAGTCCATGTTTGAATATGATAGTATTGGCCAACAAATTTATATCATTAATTCATATTTATATTAAGACAGACATTAATGAAACGTAGCTGCATGTGAGTAGTGTGAATACTTCCATCTTAAAGTTTTCTTAGGTTACACATCTAGGTGACGGAATGTGAGAGATGCCTATCTCAACTATCATTTATTGAATTTTGTTATATTTCTTTTGAGATTTTAAAGATAAAATTTAAGGTAAGAATTAGGGATAAAAATTTGAGAAGAATTAAAAACTAATTCTGAAGTATAAGTATGTATAATATATATTTATGTTATATATAATATGTATTTATATATGTTTTCATGTATGTATTGGTAGATTTTTAGGTTTTCATTTTGTTGCACAGGCTGGAGTGCAGTGGCACAGTCCTGGCTCACCGCAACCTCTGCCTTCTGGGTTCAAGCAATTCTTGTGCCTCAGCCTTCCGCGTAGCTGGGA
>NW_012104124.1:2016-13586 GCF_000951045.1 Mandrillus leucophaeus | reverse complement strand
GGTGCTGACGAGTTGATGGGTGCAGCACAGCAACATGGCACAAGTATACATATGTAACAAACCTGCACGTTATGCACATGTACCCTAGAACTTAAAGTATGATGATAATAATAATAATAAAAGAAAAAAGAAAGGAAAATAGAGGTAGAGATGGCAATATTTTTGATAAAGGAACCAGCTCTCTTTCATATATTTGAAAACAAATTGTTAAGCATCTACCCTGCCTGGGGTAAAAAGTGGCTAAAATAAATACTTTCTGAATTCCAGAAACTTTCTTTTCCTTTTTTTTTTTTAAATTTTACTTAGAGATCCAGGATGCATGTGCAGAATGTGCGGGTTTGTTACATAGGTATAGGTGTGCCGTGGTGGTTTGCTGTACCTATCAACCCATCATCTAGATTATAAGCCCTGCATGCATTAGCTATTTGTCCTAATGCTCTCCCTCCCCTTGCCCCCAACCTGCCAAATGGCCCCAGTGTGTGTTGTTCCCCTCCCTGTGTCCATGTGTTCTCATTATTCAACTTCCACTTTTGAGTGAGAACATGCAGTACTTCGTTTTCTGTTCCTGTGTTAGTTTTCTGAGGATGATGGCTTCTAGCTTCATCCAAGTCCCTGCAAAGGTCATGATCTCATTCCATTTTATAGCTGCATGATATCCCATATTGTATATGTACCACATTCTCTTTATGCAGTCTATCATTGATAGGCATTTGGGTCCTTCACATCCCTTGTTAACTGTATTCCTAGGTATTTTATTCTCTTTGTAGCAATTGTGAATGGGAGTTCATTCATGATTTGGCTCTCTGTTTGTCTGTTATTTGTGTATAGGAATGCTTGTAATTTTTGCACATTGATTTTGTATCCTTAGTCTTTGCTGAAATTATTCATCAGCTTTAGGAGTTTTTGGACTGAGACAATAGGGTTTTCTAAATACAGAATCCTGTAGTCTGCAAACAGAGACAACTTGACTTCCTCTCTGCCCATTCGAATGCTCTTTATTTCTTTCTCTTGCCTGATTGCCCTGGCCAGAATTTCCAATACTATGTTGAATATGAGTGGTGAGAGAGGGCATCCTTGTCTTGTGCTGGTTTTCAAATGGGATGCTTCCAGCTTTTGCCCATTCAGTATAATATTGGCTGTGGGTTTGTCATAAATAGCTCTTATTATTGTAAGATATGTTCCATCAATACTTAGTTTATTGAGAGTTTTTAACTTGAAGGGCTGTTGAATTTTATTGAAGGCCTTCTCTGCATCTGTTGAGATGATCATGGGGTTTTTGTCATTGGTTCTGTTTATGTCACTGATTACATTTATTGATTTGCATATGTTGAACCAGCCTTCCACCCCAGGGATGAAGCTGACTTGATCCTGGTGGATAAACTTTTTGATGTGCTGCTGGATTCAGTTTGTCAGTATTTTATTGAGGATTTTCGCGTCAGTGTTGATCAGGGATATTGGCCTGAATTTTTCTTTTTCTTGTGTCTCTGCCAGGTTTTGGTATTTGGATGTTTCTGGCCTCATAAAAGGAGTTAGGGAGGAGTCCCTTTTTTTCAATTGTTTGGAATAGTTTCAGAAGGAATTGTACCAGCTCTTCTTTGTATCTCTGGTAGAATAATTCAGCTATAAATCTATCTGGTCTTGGGCTTTTTTTGATTGATAGGCTATTAATTACTGCCTCCATTTCAGAACTTACTGGTCTATTCAGGGATTTGACTTGTTCCTGGTTTAGTCTTGGAAGGGTATATATGTCCGGGAATTTATTCTTTTTTTTTTTTAGATTTTCTAATTTATTTACATAGGGGTGTTTATAGTATTCTCTGATGGTAGTGTGTTTGTCTGTGGGGTCAGTGGTGATCTCCCCTTTATCATTTTTTATTGTGTCTATTTGACTCTTCTCTCTTTTCTTTTATATTAGTCTGGCTAACAGTCTATCTATTTTGTTAATCTTTTCAAAAAACCAACTCCTCTATTCATTGATTTTTTTCAAGGGTTTTTGTGTCTCCATCTCCTTCTGTTCTGATCTTAGTTATTTCTTGTCTTCTGTTAGCTTTCAGATTTGCTTGCTCTTCCTTCTCTAGCTCTTTTAATTGTGATGTTAGGGTGCTGATTTAAGATCTTTCTAGCTTTCTGATGTGGGCATTTAGCGCCATAAATTTCCCTTAACACTGCTTTACCTTTTCTCTAGATATCTGTTAGGTCTGCTTGATCTGGTGCTGAGTTCAAGTCCTGAATATCCTTGTTAATTTTCTCTTTCAATCTGTCTAATATTGACAGTAGGGTGTTAAAGTCTCCCACTATTATTGTGTGGAAGTCTAAGTCTGTTTGTAGGTCTCTAAGAACTTATTTATGAATCTGGGTGCTCCCATATTGGGGGGCACATAAATATTTAGGATAGTTAGCTCTTCTTGTTGAATTGATCCCTTTACCATTATGTAATGCCCTTTCTTGTCTTTTTTGATCTTTGTTGGTTTAAAGTCTGTTTTGTGAGAGCCTAGGATTGCAACCCCTGCCTTTTTTTGCTTTCCATTTGCTTGGTAAATATTCCTCCATCCCTTTATTTTGAGCTTACATGTGTCTTTGAATGGAGATGGGTCTCCTAAATACAGCACACCAATGGGTCTTTTTTTGTTTGTTTGTTTGAGTTACATGTGATTTTTATTTTCCTCTTTGGGTCTTTTATATTTCCAATTTTTTTAAATTAAACTTTATGTTCTAGGGTACATGTGCACAATGTGTAGGTTTGTTACATATGTATACATGTGCCATGTTGGTGTGCTGCACCCATTAACTCGTCATTTACATTAGGTAGATATCCTAATGCTATCCCTTCCCCCTCCCCACAACAGGCCCTGGTGTGTGATGTTCCCCTTTCTGTGTCCAAGTGTTCTCATTGTTCAATTCCCACCTATGAGTGAGAACATGTGGTGTTTGGTTTTCTGTTCTTGCGATAGTTTGCTGAGAATGATGGTTTCCAGTTGCATCCAAGTCCTTACAAAGCACATGAACTCATCCTTTTTTATGACTGCATAGTATTCCATGGTGTATATGTGCCACAATTTCTTAATCCAGTCTGTCATTGATGGACATTTGGGTTGGTTCCAAGTCTTTGCTATTGTGAATAGTGCCGCAGTAAACATAAGTGCGCATGTGTCTTTATAGCAGCATGATTAACTCTTTATCCAATTTGCCAGTCTGTGTCTTTTACTTGGGGCATTCAGCCCATTTACATTTGAGAATAATATTGCTATGTGTGAATCTGATCCTGCCATCGTGATGATAAATGAGGACTAGCCACTGCAAAAACACGTCAAAATATGAAGACCAATGACACTTTGAATAAACTGCATCAACTAGTATGCAAAATAACCAGATAGCATGATGATGACAGAAACTTTCATTCCAGGCAGATATACCTGATTGTCTTTCATGTCCCAGGAGAGGTCTTGTCTGCTACTAGAGAGCTATGGTGCTATGATGGTGTCAGTTAGTAATCCCAGTGGGCAAAATCCTTCCAATTCTCACTAACAAATTCTTCATAAGATGATTGGGAAATTCTCGTATTTTGTTTTTCTAATATGCCCTGACACACTAGTTTCCTCACAACCAATTACATTGCATTGGAATAGAGGTAATGGGAAGGATGACATTTCAGTGTAGGCCTTTTACAAAAGTGTGAGCCATATGGATGTTCATTCTCTTCTGACTTCTCTCTCTTCTCAGTTCTTCTTTTTTTCCCTGGAGACCCTGTTTTCAGACCCATGGGGTCTGGTATCCTGCCATCTCTCAGGAAGTTTTAGTTTTTCTCACTGAAGAAGGTTCTAGCTGAACATTCTAGTGGTTTACAAATGCAAGACTCTGGTATTCCTTCTATAATCAGGATGTGATGATTCCAAAGGCAGGATGGAGGGGTGTTAGAAGGTTTCAGTCCTGTGTATGAAGGTGTGAACTTTAATTACATTCACTTTTCCTCCCAGTTTCCTAAGAAGATAACATACTTTTTCAATCTCGTCATCCTTTTTCTTCCCTCAAGAAAAACTAGTCTATTTTAATACATAAAAGTATATTTCCCCTGTTGGTATGATTTTAGCCCTGCCCTTTGTGAAATAAGAGTCTTATAAATATTGTGATGAGAGCATTAGACTCTTGGGTCTTTTTTATATTACAAAGAGCCACCACTCCAGCTCTAATTGGTTCTTTCTTAGCCATCTGGGACAGTTGGTACCAGCTCTATTTAAGTGCTTTCTGATTCCAAATCTCTCTTATTAGATGGGTATTTGTACTTGTGCGTATAAGTACGTGTGCTTATGGGGAGGTCGGCTTCTTTATGAAAACCGTAATATTGGGGAAGTATTAAAAGAAAGCTGGGGTGTCTTGGATTAGAAATGAACTTGATTATTAAAAGCCAAACTAGACATCTACTAAGAGGTTGTACAATATAAATTGTACAGTGTATGCAAAGATTGCATAATATGGTTTCTGGGTAAAACCCAAGGGGTTAGCCATCACTTCTGAAAGGAAGTTCAGCTGCTGCCCAGGTTGCAAATACATTCAATGCAAAAGAGTGTGGAGAGGAATTTTCCTGAAAAAGGAATTTTAAGTGGTTTACCCTATATATAGTTCCACACCATTTTACTCCCCCGGGGAAGATGACATTTGTTTTAGGAAGGTAGATTTGAATAAATTTGCCTCTTTGTGCTGCTAATCAGTATGCGAAGTTTCAGCCAAGAAAAGCCAATTTCTCTCCTACAATTTTAACTCTCTTGGAAAGTGATGGGGTTTTTACTTCAATTACTCAGGTAGCCCCCTTTCCCCTTTGCCTGATGGTGAATAAATGCAAGCAATTCCTTGTTAAAGGCACAGTCCTGTTATTTTTACCAGTGAGTTCCACAGCTAAGGGTGCGGCTTTCTGCCTGAGGTAAGGATGATGAGTTCTGATGCCACCCTGTGAGTCTCTTGGCTCTCAGGTCTATCCACAGAGGTGCCTCTACTCTGCTTTGTCTCCATGACTTTTATTAAGGGCTCCCCTCATTCTGCTACTGCTTTTCTGTCTCCAAGTGGCCTCTAAGACCACCTACACATTTGGTTATTTACTAGAAGGATTCACAGACTTCAAAATCATACTTTTAGTTAAGATTTACTATCACAGGAGAGTAAGAATACATAGCAAGATCACTAAGGGAAAAAAGTAAAAACACATTTCTTAGGAAGCGTCTGGGGAAATTCCTTTGCAGGCTTCCTGTGTTCCTTTCCTCCCGTGAAGGATCACACACAACATACACCCTTCCTCTAGTAGTAAAAATGCGGACACACATGTGCAATATGTCTGCCGAGGGAAGACTTTATGACTCAACAAGGGTTTTCACGGGGGCTGATCACAGAGGCACCTGTACCCACCAAAATTCCAGGTTCTAACACAGGAAACAGGTGTTCATCGTAAAATATATTTGTACAAACAGTCTAAGCAAGCTGGTACAGCACTCGAATCATAGCACTTTGTAAATATTTCAGAAACCAGGCTCCCAGACACGAGCCAAGGGCCAACTTTGAAAGACACACCTTCTAAAGATAGTAGCCTCAGGGCTGCTGTATTAACTTTTTTTTTCTGCAAACTTTCCCATTTCCTTTATGGTTGGAACAAAGCATCTAGATTTGAGTCCTGAAGACAGATGTGATGTTTTCCCATTAACTTCCCTGGTTCTCGATTTCATTTTCTGGACAATGGGTATAAAACCCAGCTGCCAGTGATTTGGCACAAACAATTTGGTTCAAAGCAATTTGGTAGGTCGGTTAGCATGACAATTTTATCTAAAATGAATATCTTTCTAAAAATTCATTGGAAAAGTTTATGCCAAAGTGCTTTGTAAACTACAAACTAAAATGCTCTACAAAATATTATTTATTGTTCCTAATCTCTTGACTCTAAGCGTTGTAGACCATGGCCTCCTTTAGGTACTTCCCAGCTCTTGTATGTGCTCCGGGCACTAGGATACTCTGGGTGGCACAGAGGTACTTCTGCAGAAATAATGTGATGTGATCTTTCTGGGGACATCAATGCCATTTGTGCCTCATCTGCCTCATTTTAGAAATTACATAAAGGAAGCATCTGATCTCAGTTATATACAGAGAAGTTAGATGCACAGATTCTAAATCCAGATAGCCTCAGCTTGAATCCCAATTTTTCCACTTACTGGCTTTATCTTGGGCAAATGACTTACTCTCAGCATCTTTATCTATGAGAGGAGATAAAAGCACCAATATCGTGTGTTGTTCGGGAAATTAAATGACTGTCTGCAATCTGGGAAATGCCACATACATTTTTTTCTATTTTTACTATTAACTTGATTGATATATTTCAAACATTGTGTTGTGTAATAGAAATAAAATGTACCTTTGAATCAGGTAGATGTGAATTTCAACACTGGCTCATGCCTTATTATCTGTATAACTTTGGGAAAGTTATTCAACCTCTTTGAGCTCTTTTTCTCCCTGAATAAGAAAATGGGAATAATATTTATTTGGCAGTGCTTGCATCATAAGTAAAGGCCTTGAGATTGGAAGTATCTTGGCATATTTGAAGAACAGTAAAAAGCTCAGGGTGGCAGGAAAGTGGTCAATGAAGGGAGAAGGATGGGGATCAGAGAGAAAGGCAGGGACAGGTCAGTCGGGGCCTTGCTACTCAGGGAGAAACGTTGAATATTCTTCTGAGTTGAGAGGAGTCATTGCAGAGTAAGCAGGAAAGATATATTCTGATTTACACTTAAAAATTCAATCCAGTAGCAGGGCACAGTTTGAATCAGGGAGAGCAGGTGTGCATCTCTTTTTATATTTTATAATGTAACTGCTAGAAAATTTAAGATCATATAAGGTACTTGTATTTGTGGCTCACATTATGTTTAGATTGGACATCACTAGTCTAGGATGTTTGTTAAAACAGAAAGTCATCATGTTCCATTCGCAGACATTGTAACCACCCAAAGGGTTCACCTTGCCTGCTGCCTAAACAGAGCCAATTAATCTAGATGATGTCTCTTTCAGAAGGTGAGACAAATGGTGATGGTGGCTAGCAGTGGGTGGTAGAGATTAAGATGCTAAAACTGTATGATTACAAACATTAGTCTGACCAGTATGATTTACTTTAGCTGGTAATTATTACTAATACTGTTCGCATAAAATAACTTTCATTTCACTGAGGGCAACACAAATGCGAGTTAACCTTTGCCAAACTAATATTTTTGAAGAAATCCTTTGGTATTTTTGAAAGGGAAATAATCATAAAGGAGAAATTTTATAAAGTGGCCTTATTTTATTCTCCTCACAGCTATATGGGAGTGAGACTTATTGCTTTTGTGATTTCTCATATTTCCTCATTATAAAATCCCCAAACAACGTAGAAGAGGAATGAGTGTAAACATTTTGGGCATCATGTGTGCGGTGATGATTCTATGATTCTGAAAATGTTTCATCAACTTGTCTTGGCTGGTTATAGAGTTTTCCTTCAGGACGTCTGCATCCTGGCCCTCTAATGGGGTGTTGAATTTCCCCAGAGTAGGTGTGAAAGCTCAGTTGTCAGGACAGTTATGGTGTTTTATGCAGGTTGTTCCTTACCCTCCTGTTTAGATGTTTTTCTTTTGTCAGCATTTGATTGGATTCTTTCATCTGTGATTCAATGTCTATATTAAACTCCATTTGCTTCTCTGCTCCTCAAGACTTTATTGTGTGGGAAAAAAAAAGCCTATGTCCTTTAGTGCTGATTTTCTGGTCTTTTAGGGAGGCAGTCTCTAGCAATCCTGCAAATAAAGAATATTTAGGGTTGATTAACATGTGCTGGATCACTGAAGAAAGGGTTGGTCAGAAAAATGGTTCATCATGCTTGCCATGTAAGAATAAAGTTCAAGAGAACCCTCAAGCACCCAAACAGGTCATTTGGGTAAAAATAGAAAATTACTGTTTAATGTCACATATTTACCTGAAGGCAGGAAACTGTGGAAGTACACCTGCGTGAACTTCACTTCAGAAAAGGCTTAGGGTGTGGTGGACAGAAATCACCTTTCTTTGTGAGACAACAAATTCTTTTCTAGTCAAAGGGAGAAAATGCAGAGCTTTTTCTTTCCTTTTTTTTTTTTTTTTTTTTTTCTTTTCTTTGAAGGGGACCACTGCAAACTAAAGCTTGGTTCTTGCTCTGCCAACTTGAAATACATTTGGCCTGTCTCTTCTATGGGTCTCACTTGTAAAATAAAAGTTTGGATCAAAAGATTTTTAAGTTCTCTTCCATCATAAATGACCCTTGAGATGGGCTGATGGTTTTTATTTTACTATTTATATAAACATCTCTATATTCTCCTGAATTTCATTACTATTTTTTAAATAACTCACTCAAAAGATAATTTTTAATCCATTGTTGCCTTAAAATCTGTTAGAAGGTTTAAATGTTTTCTGAGTAGAAACTAATTTTAATGAAAACTATAAAAGTGCTAGTTTGATATAATGAGACCATTTCCACATCTCCAGACATGGTCCAGAGTAATAATATTTTACTGAGTTATATTCAAATTTTTAAAAAATCTTTAATGGGAATGTTTTCACCAGATTATGTTGTTATGAGTCAACAAATACAAGACTTTTGGAAACGTTTCTTTAAAACCACAACAATGGCATCACATAGGGGCTGTTTGCTGTTCACCAGTATTTTATAAACATCTAATTTTATCTACCCCCAAATTTGTCAGTATTGCTAATTTCTTCTTCAAAAGAGGCGACTGAAGCTGACAGCTGAAGCATTTTTCTTAAAATGTTGTTTTCAACTGTTGAACTAAGTTCAACCCAATACAAATATATTGTATATGGTGCCAAACCTGGTGCTAGATGAAAGGCAGAAAAGAAGATGATCTTAGGACACAAGGCACTTCCAATGTGGAAGAAGTAGTTGAGTGTACAGAATTCATCCTCCTGTTTCTGCTGTGGATAATTCATAACACCTACTGTATTACATATTTATTTTGTATTCTACATCTCTCTTTCCAATAGATTATGAGCTTGATGAAAGTGTAAAGCATGTGTTTTGTTGTTGTTGTTATTCACTCCTTTATATCTAAATCCTTGAACAGTGCTGGTTACATAGTACGCACTCAAAATACATAAATTGAGTGAATAAATGAATGAATGAACCATGTATAGTATGGGGCATATTGAAAATTCATACAAAGATTTTCAAGGAAGACACTGTGGGACACAGTACAAAGAGAGATTAATTTTGACACATCTTGTAGAAGACTTCCTGAAGGTGGAGACATTTGAATTGGATTAAAATAATGGGCAGGGTTTCATTTGGGTTTTTGAGAAGTGTTCTTCCAGGAGGAGCAAATGAGAAAACGAAAGGCAGGTGTGAGAATGTGCAGGGCATAGTGAGAGTAATTGTAATAGCAGCTAACCAGAAGTGAGCATTGTTTTCTTCACTAGATATTGTTCTTAGACTATGTTATTTGCACTGCATTATTTGATTTTCAGAACCACATAAAGAAGTTGCTGGTTCATCATCTTCCTGATTGGGGAATGATGAGCTTGTATAAGGTGGAAAGTAGGTAGAAATAAAAATATCAGTAGTAGTTTATATTTTGGAATATCTTTCATGCCAGAGTAAGAAAGGTGTACTTCTTCCTGAAGAACATGAAGAACCATTTGTAATAAGACTGACTTCTTCAGATTCATGGCTGAGGAAAATGATTTTGATGTTGGGGGTGATGGATAACCTAGAAGCTGAAGAAACTGCTAGCAGGTAGATCTGTCTCACTAATTCAAGAAAGATAATGAAGATGTGGCTACTCCAAAAAAGATGTAAAGGAGAAAAGCGGTATTTGAAGCACACTGTGGCCTTAGAAGTAACAGAAGGATAAGAAAACAACCAAAACTCTGAGATTTTAACACTGAGTGATCCCTGGATGCTATCAAAATTGGAAATACATGAAAATAATCAGATTTTTAACAAATTTAACTTTATTTTTGGTCATTTGGGATATGATGTGCCTTTCAGATTGTTGAGATGGTGCCAGAATCACCAGGTATTGAAACTACTGAAGTTATACAGGATTACAAAAGTTATTTAATCATTTAGTGCCTTCATTTTACATCTGAGGAAACTAAAGCCCAGAAGGTAAGTGTTCTCATCTATAATTACATGTTTAGTCCGTGTCAGAGGCAGACATTTGAAAGTGTAGATTTGGAACTTAAGAAAGGATTTTGAAATATGAATGTCGATATACAATGTAAACGAGTCTTGAATCCTGACAAGTGTTACAGATACTGGCATGTTATTTCTCAAATATTACAGAGCACATAACAATATTTGATTAAAAAGGTTTGCTGCAGTGCTTATAGGGGCAGAGTTGAAGAGATGGGGCTGGGAAAGAGTTTGCCCAATATATTTTAGCAAGAATAAAAAGGGAAAACCAACAATTCGAACTTCATAACAGCATCCCATTTTGTATACTAGCAGTTGTAATTTTGTGCTTAAGTGAAATTCTAATGTAATGAAGCAATTTCAATATTCTGTATGGTTCATTAAAGCATAATTCTACTACTTCTATGAATCCTTTGTGCTGTTGCCCAAAGCAAGTTAATTTTTGTGGAAACACAATTCTTGCCGATATTTCTTAGAGGTACTTCGTTTTACATAAGGCAAGACATTTAACAAGTCAAATAAACTCTTAAATGCAATACAATTTCAGTTCAACACAGTTGTTTAACATGCTTCTCTTAGAACTCTGTCCGATTCCATGCTCTGCCCTGCATACAAAGAAATGTTCTCTTTAGTTCCCCTTGCCTTTATTAAGCAGAGTCTCTCTTTGGAAGTGCTGGATCATCTAGAAAAATGATTCCTGGATGGTAAGAGCCAATCTGCAGCCCTGAAAATACATGGGTAATAGTTGTCAGAGCAGGGCAAGAAGGCATTTTACTCCCCAACCCTTGAGCATTGATGGTTGGCCCATGAATCATGACTGAACATTAAAACTTATACCTTCTACTGAATTACATGTTTTTATCCATTGATCAACCTCTCTTCATAACCCCCTCGCACCCACACACCCATCTAAGCCTCTAGTATGTATTATCCTAATCTCTACATACAAGAGATCAACTTTTTAGCTCCCACATATCAGTAAGAACATTCAATATTAGTTTTTCTGTGCTTGGCTTATTTCTCTTAACATAATGACCTCCCACTCCTATCCATGTTGCTGCAAACAAAATGATTTTATTCTTTTTATGGATGAATCCATTGTGTATACATATGCCACATTTTCTTTATCCATTGATCAGTTGATGGACACTTAGGTTGATTCCATCTTTGCTATTGTGAATAGTGCTAAAAGAAGGATGTTAGCTGTAAATACCCAGTAGTGAGATTGCTGAATCATATATTAGTTCTAATTTTTTTTATTTTTTATTTTTTTATTTTTTTTTGGTGACAGGATTTCTGTTACCCAGGCTGGATTGCACTGGAACAATCAGGGCTGACTGCAGGCTTGACCTCCTGGGCTCAAGTGATCCTCACCCCTCAGCCTCCCAAGTAGCCA
>NW_012104124.1:0-266 GCF_000951045.1 Mandrillus leucophaeus | reverse complement strand
CCATCAGTACGTCACCATCATCAAAGACCAGAGGCAGATAAAACCACAAAGATGGGGAAAAAGCAGGGCAGAAAAGCTGGAAATTCAAAAAATAAAAGCACATCTCCCCCTGCAAAGGAACACAGCTCATTGCCAGCAGCGGATCAAAGCTGGAAGGAAAATGACTTTGACGAGATGAGAGAAGAAGGCTTCAGTCCATCAAACTCCTCAGAGCTAAAGGAAGAATTACATACCCAGAGAAAAGAAACTAAAAATCTTGAAAAAAG
>NW_012104123.1:3260-3525 GCF_000951045.1 Mandrillus leucophaeus | reverse complement strand
TATTTCGTGGATCTCTTTGCTAGCCTTATTTCTGTGGAAATTGAGAACAGATATTTCGAATCTCTTTGAAGACTGTAGGGCCAAAGGAAATATCCTCCGATAACAAAGAGAAGGAAGCTTTCTGAGAAAATTCTTTGTGTTCTGTGAAATCATCTCACGGAGTTAGAGCTCTCCCCTCAAGAATCCTTTCGCTAAGACAGTTCTTTGGGTATTGGCGAAGTGATATTTGCAAGACCATAGAGGGCTATGGTGAAAAAGGAAATAT
>NW_012104123.1:0-653 GCF_000951045.1 Mandrillus leucophaeus | reverse complement strand
TAAGACAGTTCTTGTGGAATGGGCAAAGTGATATTTGGAAGCCCATAGAGGGCTATGGTGAAAAAGCAAATATCCTCAGATGAAATCTGGAAAGAAGCTTCTGAGAAACTGCTTAGTGTTCTGTTTATTCCTCTCACAGAATTACACCTGTCTTTCGTGGATCTCTTTGCTAGCCTTATTTCTGTGGAATCTGAGAACAGATATTTGGCATCCCTTTGAAGACAATAGGGCGAAAGGAAATATCCTCCGATATCAAAGAGAAAGAAGCTTTCTGAGAAACTTCTCTGTTTTCTGTGAAATCACCTCACAGAATTAGAGTTTTTCCCTCAAGAATCCTTTCGCTAAGACAGTTCTTGTGCAATTGGTAAAGTGATATTAGGAATCCCATAGAGGGCTATGGTGAAAAAGGAAATATTCTCAGGTGAAATCTGGAAAGAAGCTTTCTTGGAAACTCCTGAGTGTTCTGTTAATTCATCAGACAGAGTTACATCTGTATTTCGTGGATCTCTTTGCTAGCCTTATTTCTGTGGAATATGAGAACACATATTTCGAATCCCAGTGAAGACTATAGGGCCAAAGGAAATATCCTCCGATAACAAAGAGAAAGAAGCTTTCTGAGAAACTTCTTTGTGTTCTGTGAAATCATCTCACAG
>NW_012104122.1:3055-3590 GCF_000951045.1 Mandrillus leucophaeus | reverse complement strand
TGGGTATATACCCAGTAATGCGATTGCTGGGTCAAATGGTATTTCTAGATCCTTGAGGAATCGCCACACCATCTTCCACAATGGTTGAACTTATTTACACTCCCACCAACAGCGTAAAAGCATTCCTATTTCCCCACATCCTCTCCAGCATCTATTGTTTCCTGACTTTTTAATGATCACCATTCTAACTGGCATGAGATGGTGTCTCATTGTGGTTTGTATTTGCATTTCTCTAATGACTAGTGGTGATGAGCTTTTTTCATATGTTTGTTGGCCACATAAACGTCTTGTTTTGAGAAGTGTCTGTTCATATCCTTCATTCATTTTTTGATGGGGTTTTTTTGTTGTTGTTGTTGCTGTTTTGTTTTTGTTTTTGTTTTTGTTTTGAGACAGAGTCTCGCTCTTGTTAGCCAGGCTGGAGTGCAATGGTGCGATCTCGGTTCACTGCAACCTCTACCTCCTGGGTTCAAGTGGTTCTCCTGCCTCAGCCTCCCTAGTAACTGGGATTACAGGTGCCCGCCACCACGCCCAGCTA
>NW_012104122.1:0-1090 GCF_000951045.1 Mandrillus leucophaeus | reverse complement strand
GGAGTCTAAGTCTCTTTGTAGGTCTCTAAGAACTTGCTTTATGAATCTGGGTGCTCCTGTATTGAGTGCATATATATTTAGGATAGTTAGCTCTTTTTCTTGCAATGATCCCTTTACCATTACATAATGCCCTTCTGTGTCTTTTTTGATCTTTGTTAGTTTAAAGTCTGTGTTGTCAGAGACTAGAATTACAACCCCTGCTTTTTTTTTCTTTCCATTTGCTTGGTAAATATTCCTTTATCCCTTTATTTTGAGCCTATGTGTGTCTTTGCATGTGAGATGGGTCTCCTGAATACAGCACACCAATGGCTCTTGACTCTTTATCCAGTTTGCCAGTCTGTGCCTTTTAATTGGTACATTTAGCCTATTTATGTTTAAAATTAATATTGTTATGTGTGAATTTGATCTTGTCACTAAGATGCTACCTGGTTATTTTGCCCATTAGTTGATGCAGTTTCTTCATAGTGTTGGTTGTCTTTACATTTTGGTTTGTTTTTGCAGTGGCTGGTACCAGTTTTTCCTTTCCATGTTGAGTGCTTCCTTCAGGAGCTCTTGTAAGGCAGGCCTGGTGGTGACAAAATCCTTCAGCATTTGCTAGTCTGTAAAGGATTTTATTTCTCCTTCACTTATGAAGCTTAGTTTGTCTGGATATGAAATTCTGGGGTGAAAATTCTCTTCTTTAAGAATGTTGAATATCGGCCCCCACTCTCTTCTGGCTTGTATGGTTTTGACTGAGAGATTCTCTGTTAGTCTGATGGGCTACCCTTTGTGGGTAACCCAGCCTTTCTCTCTGGCTGCCCTTAAGATTTTTTCCTTCATTTTAACCTGGGTGAATCTGACAATTTTATGTCTTGGGGTTGCTCTTCTTGAGGAGTATCTTTGTGGTGGTCTCTGTATTTCCTGAATTTGAATGTTGGCCTCTCTTTCTAGGTTGGGGAAATTCTCCTGGATAATATTCTAGAGTGTTTTCCATCTTGGTTCCATTCTGCCTGTCACTTTCAGGCACACCAATTAAATGTAGGTTTGGTCTTTTCATGTAGTCCCATATTTCTTGGAGGCTTTGTTTGTTCCTTTTCATTCTTTTTTCTCT
>NW_012104121.1:4749-6023 GCF_000951045.1 Mandrillus leucophaeus | reverse complement strand
TTTTGAGACGGAGTCTTGCTCTGTCGCCCAGGCTGGAGTGCAATGGCGTGATCTCGGCTCACTGCAAGCTCCACCTCCCGGGTTCACACCATTCTCCTACCTCAGCCTCCTGAGTAGTTGGGATTACAGGCGCCCGCCACCACGCCCAGCTAATTTTTTGTATTTTTTAGTAGAGACGGGGTTTCACCGTGTTAGCCAGGATGGTCTCGATCTCCTGACTTCATGATCCGCCCGCCTCGGCCTCCCAAAGTGCTGGGATTACAGACATGAGCCACTGCGCCCGGCCTTTCGTGGCATTCTTATATCTTCCCTTTGGATCAGCTTTATGGAGGTGTAATTTAAGGATAGAGTTCGATGAACTTTGACAAATGTATACACCTGTGTAGCCACTAACTCCTTCCAGATGTACATTTTTATCACCCCAGGAAGCTCCCTCAGGACATGTGTTATTATTTTATTTATTTGTTTATTTATTTATTTTCGGGATGGAGTCTTGCTCTGTCGCCCAGGCTGGAGTACAGTGGCGCAGTCTGGGCTCACCGCAACCTCCACCTCCTGGGTTCAAGCGATTCTCCTGCCTCAGCCCTCTGAGTAGCTGGGATTACAGGTGTGTGCCACCACATTTGGCTAATTTTTTTGATTTTTAATAGAGATGGGGTTTCACCACTTTGACCAGCCTGGTTTCAAACTTCTGACCTTAAGTGATCCACCCGCCTCAGCTTCCCAAAGTGCTGGGATTACAGGCCTGAGCCACCGTGCCCAGCCAAATTCTTCTAAGCACTGGTGATTAGAACAGACCTGGCCCTTACGGGTTCACAGTCCAGTGAGGGAAGAAGGACGCAGAGCATCGTGTTTACAGCACTGAGTTTTTACAGCATCAGAGCCATGATGGGAGAGTCACAGACACGGTTGGGCCCAGAGGGAACACCTGACTCAGGCTGGGGCATCAGGGAGGCTTCCTGGAGGAAGTGATGCCCGAGCAAAGACCTGAAAGATAAGAAAGGAGTAGCGATGAGGTCAGCAGTTCGAGACCAGCCTGACCAACAAGGTGAAACCCCATCTCTACTAAAAATATAAAAATTAGCTGGGTGTGGTGGCAGACATCTGTAATCTCAGCTACTCAGGAGGCTGAGGAGGGAGGATCACTTGAACCCAGGAGGCAGAGGTTGTAGTGAACCGAGATCACATCACTGCACTCCAGCCTGGGTGACAGAGCGAGACTCCGTCAGGGGAGGGAAAAGGAGGGGAGGGGAGGGGAGAGAAGGGGAGGGGAG
>NW_012104121.1:0-429 GCF_000951045.1 Mandrillus leucophaeus | reverse complement strand
AACAGTTTCTGGGAATCTGCCTCTCATTGGTTGTATCATGAGGAGCAGAGGGTGTGGGACACAGGAGGTGAAGAGCCCACTATTCTTAGCCCACATTAGAGAGGGTTGGCACCTACAAAGGAGGTTGGGATAAGGAACTGGGACAGAGCCAGGGGTGAAGGACACACTGAGCAGTCTTGGCCTAAGTGTCCCTGTTCCATGATGAACTCCTTCATTCTGACCATTCTTTTTTTTGTTGTTTTTTTGAGATGGAGTCTCGCTCAGTGGCCCAGACTGGAGTGCAATGGCACGATCTCGGCTCACTGCAAGCTCCGCCTCCCGAGTTCATGCCATTCTCCTGCCTCAGCCTCCCAAGTAGCTGGGACTACAGGTGCCCACTACCATGCCCGGCTAATTTTTTGCATTTTTAGTAGAGACAGGGTTTCACCG
>NW_012104120.1:3310305-3364858 GCF_000951045.1 Mandrillus leucophaeus | reverse complement strand
ATTTCATCATGCCATGTCATATCACGTTATTTCACTTCGACACAGAGACTCGCTCTATTTCCCAGGGTGGAGTGTGCCACTGCATCTGGCATTTCATTATTCATTATTTTATTTCATTTCACCCAGCATTTCATTACTCATTTCATCATTTCATTTAGTTTCATTTCGAGATGAAGACTCGCTCTTCATCCCTGGAATGCGCCACCACACCTGGAATTTCATTATTCATTTCATTTCATTTCACCTGGCATTTCGTATTTCATTTCATCATTTCATTTCTCACTTCATTTCATCTCATTTCAAGACAGAGACTTGCTCTATCGCCCAGTCTGGAGTGCACCACCGCACCCAGCATTTCATTATTCATTTTATTATTTCATTTTTTCATTTCATCTATTTCATTTTTCAATTTCATGATGTAGACTTGCTCTATCACCCAGGCTGGAGTGCACCCAGCATTTCATTATTCATTTCGTATTTCATTTCTCATTTCATGACAGAGACTTGCTCTATCACCCAGGCTGGAGTGTGCCACCCACATTTCATTATTAATTTCATTATTTCATTTCATCATGTCATTTCGAGATGGAGACTCGTTCTATCGCCCAGGCTGGAGTGAAGTGGCGTGATCTCTGCTCACCGCACCCTCTACCTCCTGGGTACAAGCAATTCTCCTCTCAGCCTCCCAAGTAGCTGGGATTACAGGCACCCGCCATCATGCCAGGCTAATTTTTGTATTTTAGTAGAGACAGGGTTTCACCATGTTGGCCAGGCTGATCTTGAACTCCTGACATCAGGTGATCCGCCCGCCTTGGCCTCCCAAAGTGCTAGGATTATAAGCATGAGCCACCGCACCCAGCATTTCATATTTCATTTCATATTTACTTCATCACGTCATTTCTTTCGTTTCATTTGAAAATGTAGTCTATCACCCAGGCTGGAGTGCAGCACCACACCCAGCATTTCATTACTCATTTCATATTTCTTCATTTCATTTCACCCGGCATTTCATTATTCATTATTTCATTTCATCCCATTTCATTTCATTTCGAGACAGAGACTCACTCTTATCGCCCAGGCTGGAGTGCACCACTGCACCCAGCATTTCATTATTTCCTTTCATCTATTTCAGTTTTTCATTTCATTTCATTATTCGTTTCACCATTTCGTTTTTCATTTCGAGACGGAGACTTGCTCTATTGCCCAGGCTAGAGTGTGCCACTGTACCCAGCATTTCATTATTCATTTCATTATTTCATTTCATCATTTCATTTGATCATTTTTCATTTCATTTCCAGATGAAGACTCACCCTATCAGCCAAGCTGGAGTGCACCACCACACCCGGCATTTCATTATTCATTTCATTTCATTATTTCATCTCATCATGTCATGTCATATCATTTCATTTCGAGACAGAGACTCACTGTATTACCCAGGATGGAGTGCACCAGCACACTAGGCATTTCATTATTCATTTCATTTCACCTGGCATTTCGTATTTCATTTCAAGACGGAGACTTGCTCTATTGCCCAGGCTGGAGTGTGCCACCACACCCAGCACTTCATTTTGTTACTTCATTTTTTCATTTCAGTATTCATTTCATTTATTTCATTTCTTCATTTCATTTCAAGATGGAGATTCGCTCTGTCACCCAGGCTGGAGTGCGCCACCAAACCTGGCATATAATTATTCGTTTCTTCATTTCATTTCATTTCATCACTTCATTTCATGACAGAGACTTGCTGTATCGGCCAGGCTGGAGTGCACCACCCGCATTCAATTATTCATTTCATGATGTCATGTCATTTCATTTTGAGACGGAGACTCGTTCTATCACCCAGGCTGGAGTGCAGTGGCGCGACGTCTGCTCACTGCAACCTCTGCCTCCTGGGTTCAAGCAATTCTCTTCTCGCGGCCTCCCAACTAGCTGGGATTACAGGCACCCACTATCGTGCCCAGCTAATTTTTGTGTTTTAGCAGAGACAGGGTTTCACCATGTTTGCCAGGATGGTCTTGAACTCCTGACCTCAGATGATCCACCTACCTTGGCCTCCCAAGTGTTGGGATTACAGGTGTGAGCCACTGTGCCCGGCCCCAAAAGGCTAATTTAAAGGTAGACCTCTGATATTCATGTGATTTTAATTCAGGTCTAATGCTTCTTTAATGAATTACATAAATTTTCTCCAAAAATGTGAAATGTTATTAGATTCCCTGTGACATATGAGAATCTATTCAATAATAACCAGTACTCTATTGGAAAAGAAACAGCTGTAGTTTTGCCATCATCAATAAGCTTAGGAATTTTAGAGCAGCCTTGTCACATATTCTCAGAAATAAGTCCTCAGAAACCAAAGGATACGGGTGATGCCTTCCTCTCCAAAACACCCTGAACTGTTAATCCTATGTCTTCCTTCCATAAGAAAGTCAGCTTAAAAACAAAGTCATTTAAGGTAAAAGGATATACAAATTAGGCAACTCTCATTAAGGTTATTGTTAAGAGGTTCTATTTATCAATGTCTAAATTGAATACCAGCCCTTGAGAATTACACTTCACATACCAAAAAGAACCTCTGGATGCTTTCCACATTTCTGTTACCGGCATCAACAATTTTCCAGGAAGTAAAAATTCATGTAAAATATATAATTGGCAAAGTGCTAACTGCCATAATATATAAAGTGTTCCAACAAATCAATCAAACCAACAATATGATAAAAAATAGAGAAAGGGTATGCCACCAACCACTAAACAAAAAAAAAGGTGCTCATTCTCATAAGCAACCAGGAAAAAGCAAAGTAAAACATTAAAACAGTTCACTACCTACCTTAAAAAAAAGTGATGGTAGGCCAGGCGCGATGGCTCACGCCTGTAATCCCAGCACTTTGGGAGGCTGAGGCTGGCAGATCACCTGAGGTCGGGAGTTCGAGATCAGCCTGACCAACATGGAGAAATCCTGTCTCTACTAAAAACACAAAAAATTAGCTGGGCATGGTGGTGCATGCCTGTAATTCCAGCTACTCGGGAGGCAGAGGTCGTGGTGAGCCTAGATCGTGCCATTGCATTCCAGCCCGGCAACAAGAGTGAAACTCTGTCTCAAAAAAAAAAAAAAAAGTGATGGTAGATGACAACACTGGCAAAGATTAGCAAGTACTGGAAGGGTCATTTGGTAGTAGTCATTCACGTTTTAAGCATGCAGATAATCTGCTCAAGTAACTTATTTTTAGCAATTTATCCTACAATTAAAATGTATGTGCAAAACTGTATGTACTACAGTGTTTAAGAGAAGGCCTCAAAGAAAAGGTGGTATTTTGTACAATTTGTACAAAAAAAGCATATTTTGTACAGTTCTTAAAGGAGTTAACACAGCTTTCCTCTTGGAAGTCAACAGACTATATGTAAGATTGAAAAGTCAAGAAAAATCAAGACAATAATATTATTTAGAAACATGAAAATAAAAAATAATGAATTAAAGCAGCCTGGGCATGGTGGCTCACACCTGCAATCCCAGCACCTCGGGAGGCTGAGGCAGGATGATTGCTTGAGCCCAGGAGTTCAAGACCAGCCGGGGCAACACAGTGAGACTCCATCTCTGGAAAAAAAAAATTAGCTAGGTGTGGAGGTGTGTGCCTGTAGTCCCAGCTACTCAGGAGGCTGAGATGGGAGGATCACCTGAGCCCAGGAGGTCAAGGCTACAGTGACCCTTGATTGTGCCACTGCACTCCAGCCTGGATGATAAGAGTGACTCTGTTTTAAAAAAATACTAAAATAAGCTGAGCATGGTGGCTCACACCTGTAATCCTAGCACTTGGGAGGGAGGAGGGTGGGTCACCTGAGGTCAGGAGTTTGAGACCAGCCTGACCAATATGGTAAACCCTGTCTCTACTAAAAATACAAAAATCAGCCAGATGTGGTGGCGTACGCCTGTAGTCCCAGCTACTCAGGAGGCTGAGATGGGAGAATTGCTTGATTCTGGGAGGTGGAGGTTGTAGTAAGCTGAGATCACGCTGCTGCACTCCAGCCTGGGTGACAGTGAGACTCCATATCAAAAGAAAAAAAAAAATTAAAAGTTGCCTTTGGGAAAAGGGAATTAAGGTGAGACGTATAGAACACTGTCGCACATTATTAAAATCTTTCAGATGTTAAAAAGATAAAAATCTTGACTTAAAAGATCATGTATGTCGATTATTTTGGTAAAAATAAAAATTAAGTAGTCAAAGATGTATCAACATAATAAAAAAGCTAAATTAGGCATTACTTGAACGTATGCTTCTAAACTAGTAAAAATTTATCACTGAAGAGAATTATCTGACCCTTGACAGCAACATGTTGATCTCCCAGTAGAGTAAGATGATCATACGAATAAGATGCTCTAAACTGACTTACAGGGAAGTCATTCCTGGGCTTTGACCTTGGGTGTCTTGTGATAGTTTAATATGCTGATGTCACACAGGTCAAACTATTGTTTAAAACAAAACCAATTCTGCTTAGTCTGTCCAAGATTAAAAAAACTAAACTAAAATGAATGAAAAATACAGAAAAGAATCTTATCTTCTTAATGTCAAAAAACCACCACAAACCATATGATCCAAGAATCCCACTTCTCGTACATATCCAAAAAAAGAAAAGGATCTTGAAGAGGTCACATCCACATTCGTAGCAGCATTATTCACAAGAGCCAAAAGGTAGAAGCAACCCAAATATCCCTTGATAAAAGAATGCACATGAAAAACGTGGCATACATACACAGAATGAATATTATTTAGCTTTAAAAAGGAAGGGAATTCTGGCACATGCAACAACATGGACGAACCTTGAGGATATTATGCTACATAAAATAAGCCAATCACAAAAG
This sequence comes from Mandrillus leucophaeus, assembly GCF_000951045.1. Classification (NCBI taxonomy): domain Eukaryota; kingdom Metazoa; phylum Chordata; class Mammalia; order Primates; family Cercopithecidae; genus Mandrillus; species Mandrillus leucophaeus. The sequence goes on along the minus strand of NW_012104120.1, from coordinate 3,360,006 downwards.
GACAAATATTGTATGATTCTACTTATATGAGGTGCCTAAAACAGCCAATTCAGAGATAGAAAGTGTAACATTATCAGGAGCTAAGGAGAGTGGTAAATTGGAAGGAGGCTTAATAGATATAGAGTATCAGTTTTGCAAGATGAAAAAGTTCCCGAGATTGGCTATATAATCATGCGACTATAATACTAACGTACTGTACGCTTAAAAAATGGTTAAGAAGGTAAATCTTAGGTTTATTTTACACAATTAAAAACCAAACCAAACCAAAATAACCATAAAGTTAGAACACTAGATTTTACTGCAAGAGTGTAGTTTCCTTGAAAACCATGAATTTTAAAAAGCGCACTTCAAGCGTATTAAGAGATGGCTCTCCATTCAACAGTACTCACCTGTACATTTATACAACATGCCTGTCATAGTTCCAGCCGCTACTGTGTTAAGGTCATCTTCTGCACCTCGTGTTTTCTCAATGATGACACCAAATGCACTATAGAGCAAAGCTAAAGAGGAAATGGAAGTGCTCAGCAACAAAATAGTGATAAAGTGCAATATTATGATATACATATATTGGTTTTTCATCCATGGTTCCTAGCTCATAACTCCCATAGCCCTTCCTAAGTGACTAAAACAATCACTTATTAAAGTATTTGTCCTTGGTTCTGGAAGCAGCTTTGGAACAGCTTCAGAGGGACAAAGGTGAAGATCTTTTTTGTATTACTGGGGCACTTCAGGCCTCAGAAGCAGCCCCAGAAAACAGAGTATCTCTCTGACCTTCTTCTGTCCTCCTTTCACCTGCTCCCTTTTCTCCTCACAGCAGGACTCTAATCTTTCCCCACCTTTCTGTCTTGGAACTGGTCATAAAGAAATTCTATGATCTACCTTGTCTGATTGCAGGCCATAGGATCCCCATTTCAGAAGAGATCATACCCCATACCCAGGAAGAAGAAATGCTGCACAGAAAGGCCAAGGAGAATCTGGGCAGACAGGCCTTGCTGGGTTTCTGCGTCCAGTCTGTTAGTAGCAGAGTATGCCCTTTTTGTCCAGTCACAGTTCTACAAGGTTGTCCATGCTTCAGTCATGCCTATTCAATCAATTTTCCACATGAGGCCCAAGTGGATGGGGTCGGAGGACTTTCTAGACAGCTGAACTTGTGGGCTTTGCAGGAAAGTGAAAAAGAACTCACCCACATGTCAGGAGGCTAGTGCACCCCAACTTCAGTGAAATGAAAGCTCCTGCACTCAGGGCCCATCCAGGCCTCACCTTATGCATTCCTTGACTGGGCTGTTTATCTGTATCCTTTAAAAATATCCAGCCAGGTGTGGTGGCTCACAAAGTTTCTGTAATCCCAGCACTTTGGGAGGCCAAGGTGGGAAGATCACATGGGCCCAGGAGTCTGAGACCAGCCTGGGCAACAACATAGGGATACCCCCTTCTCTAAAAAATTTTTTTAAAAAATTACCTAGCATGGTGGTGCATGTTGCCTAGTCCCAGCTCCTTGAAAGGCTGAGGTAGGAGACTTGCTTAAGCCCAGAAAGTCTAGGTTGCAGTGAGCTCCACTGCACTCTAGCATGGGTGACAAAGCAAGACCCTCTCTCAAAAAAAAAAAAAAAAAAAAAAAAAAAAACTTTATAATAACTAGGCAAATGTTAAGTATGTGTTCCTTTGAGTTCTGTGAGCCAATCTGATAAATTAATCGAACCCAAAGAGGGGGTTGTGGGAACCCTGACAAAGCTGGTTGGTCAGAAGCACAGGTAAAATAACCTGGGGCTTGCAATCAGCATCAGAAGTATCCAAAGTGGGGCTCATTTTTGTGGGACAGAGTGCTCAACCTGCTGATCTAATGCTATCTCCAGGCAGAACTGAAAAGGGAGGACACCCAGCCGGTGTCCACTGCAAAAGACATTACTTGGTATGTGGGGAAATATTCTCACATAACTGGTCACAGAAATATCCTATGTTGACTGTTATAGTGTGAGAGCAGAGGAAAAACTGTTTTTTTCAACACAAAAGTCAGTACGGCAATTATACTTAGATAAATTTATCCAAAGATATACATGGAATGATCACTAGTACAGTTTCTAATAGCAAACACCTGGCAACAAATAAAATGCCCATCAAGAGCATTTGTACCATCTGAACTGATTCAGAGAGTGACTTTTCATATAATGGTATACAGTAACTTAAAAACCAGAAGAATCATTTTCACTAACAAGTAAAGTAAGGACATGTGCACATGGTACATGACTAACTGGCTATGCAGAGAAACGCTGGAAGAACTCAGAAGAAACATCAATAGTAGCTATTTCTAGAAAGTACCACTAGGAAGTCTCAGGAAGTATATTTAAAATTTTCATTTATATGCTACCCATAATTTCTGTACTTTGGATTAAAGACACACACACATATTTCTAGTATAAGAAAAAATAGATTTAAAAAAAATGTGAGGTTTGATTCTCACATATTATAACACTAGCACCATTTCATTTTAAAGTATCTTCCCCCAAGCCATCCTTCTACGCTCTTACAGATTCCTATCTGGAATGAGTATGTTAAACTTTTAAGCTCTTTCTCAAAATTATAGCTACATTTGACCCTTGCAACAATACACGGGGCTCAGCCTTACAACTCCTCTACTGCAGTATTTTTATACGTCTATGAAAGCTCATCTTCCTCTTCGGCTTACTTAACTGAAACCGATCATGAGCAGAACATTGTTATTGATCATACCACAATGGGTATGCAGACGGTGACCAGTCATCCTAGTTTGTCCAGGACTGCGGGGCGGGCGGGGGGGTGACGGAGGTTATTGGAACATGGTTTCTTGGACTTTTCTCTGAAAGTCCTAGGCAGACAAGGATGGCTGGGCTGACTAGGTATACAAGTGATCAAAAGAAACAGAGGGGGGTGACTCAGTAGTAGGGTGGGAGGAATGCAGACATCAGAAACATATGAATGCAGCCATCTCTTAGGATCCAAAATGTGAAAACTGGCTTTATAGTGTGAAGATATACTGCTTCCAAATTCTGTGACAAGGTAGGACCTTACTCTGCCATAATAAACATTTTTTCTATGGTATCAATGAATTTTCTATGTCTTCCCCTCCTTAATCTGCCACAATTTAAATTGAGATTTCCAACTAAGTTCATAAAGTATGAAAATTGTGGATGTCAGGACCTAAGCCATAAGAGATAGATTCCAAGTGATCAATCATTCATAAACAATACGGTATGAAAGCATTAGGCTCTAATTAAGCACTACCAAATTACCTTTTGCCTAGAACTGCAAACGTTTTCATAATCTACAAAGAACCTATTCCAATTCTGGCAATTAGGTGCCTGGAATCTACTCAGGTAAACAGACTAATGAACAGGCTATTAAGAAAAGATAGCAAGAGGGCCGGATTAATGTATCTTGTATCACCACAGGACCTTGAACCTTGCCTAATATACCAAGCTCTTTACTTTGGACCTAAATTATCTGGATTTCATTTAAACATGATTGGGTGCTGTGCTTGGAAAGGAGAGTGTGCAGTGTTCAAAAGATTTTAAAAATTCAGAAATGGTATTCAGAATGGTATCAGCACCTGAGATTATTTCATAAGTTAGTTCATGGTCTTTCCCTAAGTAGTATCTACATTATGCAATGGAATGGATTTAAACATAATTGTCTCATATCCTAGGACGAGAATATCGGCTGATTAAATTGTTCATGATATTTGTACATTCTTTCTTTAACAATGTATCAAACGAGATCTCTACTTACCCAGAGAACCTAGAGTATTAGCCCAAAGTGCCCCTTGCCTAGTCACCATATTCAAAATCCTACCAGGGCAGAAAGAGAAAGAATCTGTATTTAGAATCATTATTTCTCTAATAACCTTTAAAAACAATAATAATAGCTATTTAACATTTCTAGACCCAAGGCTCAAAATTTTTTAAATTCTAAAATATATCTTAATATCTCAGATTTCAATAAGGATAGTTTTTACTCTACATAAGTGAAAATTAGGTTAAAACTTTCAAGACTTTGGGCAATAACTAAGGAAAACTCTTATTATTAAATGTATAATATAATGAATACACACTAAATATATGTAAGGCTTTGAATGACAGCCTGGAAAGTATTTTACAGAGGTTTACAGAAACTAATCCACGTAAAAAATGCCACTGTTAACTATGACAAGCTAGCTTCTAAAAGGTTCTTTTTGGAAGGGGAACATATGCTTAGAATGTTAAAGAGAATCAAAGTAAAGAATATCAAAGTACAGAATATAAAGTAGAATTAAAGAGAAGGAATCAGCCATCTAACTGGGATACACGGGGAAAGCACCCTGGGTCTGCTCCCAGACTAGAACCAAGCAGCCAAGGTGAATGCTCAGCACACGCTCAAGGAAGCACAGTCCTGCCTTGCAGCAGTGCCAGACACCACCAGAACAGTGATGGAGGCAACCGGATGAAGAGAAGACATTCCTCTCCCAGCAGTGTAACACCATTCCAGGAATGGTTCTGTCCAGATGGCTGACTACTGCTGGAAATTATGGAAATACAGTAACAAAGAGTGAGGGAACTCATTCAGTTTAATTATTAAACAACTCATTTAATTAATATTCTACAGAAACAAAAATTTGTATTGCTTCTGAAAGGTTGTTTTAAAAAATCAGTCAAGTTTACAAACAGAAGTACATTGTTTCTAATTATGTTACATATTTACTAACGTATTTTAAGTTCAGCCATTATTTTTTCATTTTTAACAAGCATTTTAATAACTCGTTTTAAGAAAGGAATTAAGTTGTCTTTTCTAGATCTACTTCCAAATTTGTATTTAATATGATATTGGGATTTTTGTCTCAAAACAAGATGGGAGAGGAGAAGGAGATGGGATAGAACTGGCCATGGTTGAGGATGGGTTATGGTCCATGTGTTCACTATGCTATGTCTTTTGTCTACTTTTATATATTCAAAATTCCCCATAATACAAAAAGTTAAAAATATTATTGAAGCAAAGGACAAGTAATAAAAATACTGAAGGATCTAGGCTGGCAAAGCATGGACAGAGATCCACACAGTTAACAGGAATATAAAAAACAGGGCTAGGCGCAGTGGCTCACATCTATAATCCCAGTACTCTGGAAGGCTGAGGCAGGAGGATTACCTGAGTTCAGGAGTTTGAGAACAGCCTGAGCAACACAGTGAGACCACGTCACTACAAAAAATTAAAAAATTAACTGGGTACAGTGGCACGTGCCTGTAGTCCCAGTCACTTGGGAGGCTGAGGTGGGAGGATCACTTGAGCCCAGGAGCTCAAGGCTACAGTGAGCTGTGACAGCGGCACTGCACGCCAGCCTGGGCAACACAGCAAGGCTGTGTCTCTCAAAAAACCCGACAACGTAACAGGCGTTCCAGTTTCCCATGGTCTAGTTCTAGCACATCTGGTGCCATCTGCTGGCTGAACAATATGAAAGGAAGATGGAGTTTAAAGCGTCCTAAAACAAAAACAGGAGCCATCGAATAATACATACTTATGAAGCATATATGAAGCATAAAAATGGGCAAGACTAAACATATTGTTTAAGGAATATCAGGAGGGACTGGCCATGTTTACTTCTTAAGAAGGGTGAAAACATACTTTCCAATCCTTTTAGCTGTACTTTCCCTTTTCTGCAACTTCAAGTTCTAACAGAAAACTGTTGTCTTATCCTTTTGGAATTAACTCTAATTCTAGAAGTTTTATTTAAAATTTATCTGGCTCATCATTTCGGAAACATAAAGTCAAGACAGTAAGAAGTTCAAGTCAAATGATGGCAGCTTGAGCCATCACTCTCATGAGCTGTTTATGTCTTCATTACCATTTCCTATGGATCTGCATGTCCCCAAACAATGCAAAATTCCCATCGGCAATTCAACAGTTTGAAAAGCATGTCACACAGGGTTGGAGAATGTGACAGGTGCAGCTGAGAAGCCAGGATGGCATAGCACTAGCTGACTGAGGGACACTGATTCAAAAAATCACTCCTTTTTAAAAGCTTAGAGTCAGTAATCCGATTCCTTAGTTGCTTTTGAGTAAGATTAAAAAACAAAGACAAAAAATCACCTAACTATGCTAACCATCTATAATATCAAGGGTGTACTCATCAAACCAACAAAACAGAGCTTAATATTCAAGTATCACTACATCAGATGGTTACATGAGACTTACTGTACATTTCTTGGTTTGGACCAGGCCATGTTCTGGGTTTCCTTCAATCCTAGCCGAAGACCATTCATTGCCCCAAACGCAGCCCCTGGTAAATCATAACAATTCACCCAGATAAGAGAGCTTTACATTAAAAAACAAACAAAGAAACTCAAAACTGCATAGCTACACTTCTGATTCTTTTTCATTTAATAGAAAAAGACAAATGTAAATATTAAAAAAAAACCCTGAAACCAACATTCTAACTGCTTTTGATTTTAAGCACCCTCAACTACTTGAGCTGAGCACACTTGAGAAAAAAGTATGTAACACTCACCTGTCATGCAACATCCTCCGATCGTAAAGAAGGCCAGCTCAAATCTGCCCCGGGTTTTATTAGCTCCAGTAGGTAAAATAAACTCATCTGTATCCTAAAAGGATAATAATGAAAACCAAGCTGAGGGTCCCTCAAGATACAAATCTTGTAAAGTCATCTTTTCTAACATTTCAAAGTAGTTTTTCACAGAGAGTAAACCTTAAATTAACTCAAACCTATACTTAAATAAAAATAAAACTTTCTGCAACAGTAATAACTAAATCAAAGTGAAATGAAATAGGAAACACAGTTCTCAGAAGGGAGTCTCATTAAAGACTGTTTCCTTCATAACTTAAATCTGATAGATTTGTGCAAAAGTTAAGTTTAGAAAGGACAGCTCTAGAGAAAGGAATACTGAAAGCTATTAGAAGAATAGAATAGACAAGCAGTCTGGAAGAAGCAAACAACTTTCATTCTGTAGCAGCTATTTATTGTGCATCTTTCCATGTATAAAGCCAAATGTTCAAAAAAATGAGCAAAAACTAATAAAGCACAACAGTTTGGATCAATTATGCAAGGGCAAATGACCCCCTTTAAGAATTCTTATCTGTTTAAGGAGTATACATTCCTTTGATACTCTTAGAAAGCTACAGACCCTCTTTCTAGTAATCGTATACACAAACTGTGGCATGAACCCCTGGAAGGTCACCCAAAATACTAAGATTGAGAAATGACACTCTTAAGAGCAAAATATGGTTACCAAATTTGAAGAGTCAATATACCTTTATGAAAAACACACTCGAAAAAACAAACAAACAAAATTCTATCACCTTGCTGGATTAAAAAAAAAAACACACAAACACACTCATTTTTGGCAAGCTTTCCATGCAAAGATGGTTAAAATAAGCCACCAATGGCTAGGTCACACTCTTGGCAAAAAGACACATAGTGTGTTACATTTAACATAGTAAAGACCACTGACAATTAACATTCTCCTACATCCTTGTGGCAAATACTGAACGTTGATTCCGAAAAGTGTATTCCTGATCAGAAAACTGTGGTTCTGCCTTGGTTTTTTCTTTCTGGCATGTGTACACATCCTCACCAAAAATTGCAAAAGTAAACAAGCACATCCACTCTCATCACATAAGAACGGTCTGCTGGGCAATAATAAAAACTGAACAGATCCCACGTCATAGTATAATTGTATAGAGTTTTATAAATTTTGGGTACTTCAACTTTTAAATTAATGACTTAGTATTAAACTGTGCTTTTTGTTTGAATTTTTTGAAATGCTAGATTCAATGTGGTAACTAATTATCCTTTATTCTCAGGCCATGGTTCCTGAGAAGAAAAAAAATATATACATCCTTCAATCCAGAAACAGATCACTAATTAAGAACAGAAAACTTGGCCAGGAGTGGTGCCTCCCACCTGTAATCTCAGCACTTTGGGAGGCCGAGGTGGGTGGACTGCCGGAGCTCAGGAGTTTGAGGTCAGCCTGGGCAACACAGTGAAACCCCGTCTACTAAAACACAAAAAATTAGCTGGGTGTGGCAGTATGCACCTGTAGTCCCACCTACTTGGGAGGCTGAGGGAGGAGAACTGCTTGAATTCGGGGAGCGGAGGCCGAGATCACGCCACTGCACTCCAGCCTGCGTGACAGAGCAAGACTCTATCTCCAAAAAATAAATAAATAAATAAAATAAATAAATAAACAAAAAACTAAAAAAAAAAAAAAAAGGCTGTGATGAACATTATCAAGCAAGCACAAGTGCATGTCACCAACTCATTCTCCTGCTAGCAGCAACTGAAAAATAAAAACATAACAAGGGTTGCAAGCAAATGTCCAACACACAAACAAGGTTGTTATCGAAGTATATTAATATGTTGAATGTAAGGAAGATTTACTAAAAAGCTCCTGTTAAACCTGTCCTGCTGACACTCCAGGACGTTAGTATTACTAAAATCCCCTAAGTACCAGAGTTTGTTAACACAGAAGATAAATCCAAGAATGGGTATCAATGTACTTGCTAGAGAAAAAGAAAAAAAAGAAAAAATATTTTTAATTTATAATTTTGTGTGTTTAACAATATGGATGTCAAAAATATTTAAATTTTCCTTATTTTTGTACCAGATGTTCACCTGGGCTAACAAAAAAATTTATTACTTGATACAATTAATGAGGATGTTAAGAGTAGCGATGATACAAAAGCATTAGTAAGAGAAACTACAGTACTGCATCAGATAAAAGTTGGTTAGGCACAGTGGCTCATGCTTGAATGCCAGCACTTTGGGAGGCCAAGGTGGGAGGACTGCTTGAGCCCAGGAGTTCAAGACCAGCCTGGACAACATAGTGAGACCCTGTGTCTATTATTAAACAAGAAAAAAAAAAAAGCTGTTGCCAAAGTCACGACATGGTGAGTTGAAGGTACTATTTTATTTAAGATGTCTCTAACCTTCAAAAGTGTAAACAAAAGTTTGACAAAATGTAATTTCTATTAAGGTATCTTTAAATGTAAGGTTTCCTTAATTATTTCCAATAACAGATGAGGTTTATAAAACACTTTTTTAAGTCTGAAGTCCCTCTAGAATTCCAATGGAAGATAAATGTTCATGATGAAGAATGAATTCACAAGTTTTTTGCGGGGATACTATTTTATGTCTAACCTTAATAAGCCCCACCTAGCAATGCAGGGCCACAATGATACTGAATTTGTAACTAGATCTAGAGTACAACCTCTAAGTGTAGATTCAACATTAAAGCAAAATACATGCAACTAGTTTTGAAATTTTGAGTAAATTGACAAAGGGGCACTTTTAAAGCAAAAAAATCAATGAACACCCAATGTTAAAATATAACATTTGAAAAACATTTCAAAAATAACGAAGCTTTAAACTGGCAAGGTCCAAATCATCAACTTGCTTCAATTTGAACACTTAACACAAACAAGAAATGCAGCCGCTGTCAGATGCCGTTAGTGATTCAACTCTGAAATAAAAGGTTCTAACCATAACTCTTAAATAAATAATAACCAAAAAAAAGCCAGGCATGGTGGCTCACGCCTGTAATTCCAGCACTTTGGGAGGCCAAGACAGGAGGATCACTTGAGGCCAGGAGTTAGAGACCAGCCTGGGCAAACAAGCCAGATCACATCATCTCTACAAAGAATGTGAAAAAAAGAATTAGCCAGGCGTGGTGGTGTTCACCTGCAGCCCTAGCTACCTGGGAGGATGAGGTGGAAGGACTGCTTGAGCCTAGGAGTTTGAGGTTACAGTAAGCTATGCTTGAGGTTACAGTGAGCTATGATGCTGCTGCTGCAACTCCAGCCTGGGAGACAGAGTGAGACTTTGTCTTTCAGGAAAAAGAGAGAGAAAACAGTGTTACTGATATGTATCTCATGCACCATATAATTCACTTACTGAGTGTACAATTCAGTGGTTTTTAGTATATTCAGAGTCATGCAACCAAGACTACAATCAATTTTAAAGCATCTTCATCACCCCCCGAAAAAATCACATACCCATTAGCAGTCACTGCCCATTTACTCCCAACCCTTGGCAGCTACTAATCTACTTTCTTGTCCATATATTTGCCTATTCTGGACATTCCATATAAATGGAACCACACAATATGTGGTCTCTTGTGACTGGCTTCTTTCATTTAGGAAGTTTTAAAGGTTCATTTATATTGTAGCATAATTTAATACTTCTTTATTGCCAAATAATATTCCATTGTATGGATATGCCACATTTTTTTATCCATTCATCAGTGGATAAACATTTGGTTTGTTTCCATTTTTTGATTATTAATAATGCTACTAGGAACACTCACTCACAACTTATGTGCGCAGAGGTTTTCAATTCTCTTGAGTATGGAGTATACGTAAGTGAAATTGTCAGTCATAAGGTAACTCTATTTTTAATACTTTAAGAAATTGCCAGACTTTTCCAAAAGCAGCTGTATCATTTTACGTTTCCACCAGCAATGTACAGAAATCCAATTTCCCTACATCCTCAACAATATGTATTATTTTCTTTTTTATTATACTGATCCCTATGGGTGTAAAGAGGTATCTCATTGTGGTTTTATTTCTCTAATTAATGTTACTGATCAGCTTTCATGTCACTATTAGACATCCCTACATCTTCATAAATGTCTACTCAAATCCTTTGCCCATTTTGTAATTATTTTTTACTAATGTTTTAAGAGTTAAAAAAATTAAATATTCTAGATATAAATTCCTTATCAGATACATAATACACAAATATTTTCTCTCAATCTGTGGATTGTCTTTTCCCAAATTTTTTTTTTTCCTTTTGAGACAAGGTCTCCATCTGTCACCAAGGCTGGAGTTAAGAGGCTTGATTACGCTCACTGAGACTTGACCTGCTGGACTCAAGTGATCCTCCCACCTTAGCCTCCCTAGTAGCTGGGACTACAGGTGCACACCACCACACCCCGCTAATTTTTGTGATTTTTTTGCAGAGATGGGATCTTCTTATGTTGCCCAGGCAGGTCTTAAACTCTTGGGCTCAAGTGATCCTCCCGCCACAGCCTCTCAAAAGTGTTGGGATTATAGGTGTGAGCCACTGCACCAGGCCTTTTTCCATTCTTTCTTTTTTTTTTTTTTTTTTGAGGCAGAGTCTTACTCTTTTGCCCAGGCTAAAGTGTGGTGGCGTGATCTCGGCTCATTGCAACCTCTGCCTCCCAGGTTCAAGTAATTCTCCTGCCTCAGCCTCCCAAGTAGCTGGGATTACAGGCACCCAGCACTGCGCCTGGTTAATTTTTGTATTTTTTAGTAGAGACGGGGTTTCACCATGTTGACCAGGCTGGTCTCGAACTCCTGACCTCAGGTGACCCACCCGCCTCGGCCTCCCAAAGTGCTGGCATTACAGGTGTGAGCCACTGCACTCGGCCTCCATTCTTGTTGGTATTGTCTGAATCACAAAATTTTAAAATTTTGATTAAATACAATCTGTCAACATTCTTTTTATCACTTGTGCTTTTGGTGTCACATCCAAGAAATCACTGTCAAATCCAAAGTCACAACTACTTGTGCCTATGATTTCTTCTAAGAGTTTGACAGCTTTAGTTTACATTTAAGTCTTTAATTCACTTGGTGGTAACATTTTGTATATGGTGCAGGGTTAGGGTTCAACTTCATTCTTATGCATATGGGTTCCAGTTGTCCTAACATCTCCCCTGACTTATCTTGACATCCTTGTTGAAAAGCAACGTCTTTCTTCTGGACTCTGTATTTCATTAATCTATGGATTTATTCTTATGTTACTATCATGATGTGGTTCTGTAGAAAGTTTTGAAATTGACAAGTTCAAGTCCTCCAATTTATTTTCTCAAAGTCATTGGTCATTCAATGTCCCCTGAATTTCCGTACGAAGTTTAGGATAAAAGCTTGTCAATTTCTGCAAAAAAAGCCAGCTGGGATTTTGACAGGCACTGCACTGAATCTGTTGGTTAATTTGGTGAGTACTGTCATGTTAATATTAAAATTTTCAGGACCATAGCATGTGTCTTTCCACTTAATTTCAATAATGTTTTATAGTTTTCAGAATATGTTTTGCACCTGGTCCATTTATTTCTAAGTATTCGCTTTTTAATGTTATTGGTAATGAACTGTTTTTTGTAATTTCACTTTTGTAGTGTTCACTGTGACTGTCAAGAAACATATTTATGTATATTGAACTTGTATTCTGCAACTTGCTGAACTCGATCATTAGTTTTAATAGATTTTTCTGATTTCCCTTGTGATTTTCTATAGATAAGATCATGTCATTGGTAAACAGATAGTTTAACTTCTTTTTCAACTTGAATGCCATTTCATGTTCTTGACTAACTGCCCTGGTCAGACAATGCTGAATATAAATGAGAGTAAACATACTTACTTTGTTCTTGATCTTAGGGAGAAGGTATTCAGTCTTTCACTATTAAATTATGTTAGCTTTGGGTATTCTCTAGATGCCATTTATAAGGCTGAAGCCCCTTCTGTGTCTAGTTTTATTTATTAATTTAGAGATAAGGTCTCACTCTGTTGCCCAGGCTGGAGTGTAGTGGCGTGATCTCAGCTCACTGCAAGTTCTGTCTCCAGAGTTCAAGCGATTCTCGTGCCTCAGTCTCTAAAGCAGCTGGGATTACAGGTAGGCACCACCACGCCTGGCTAATTTTTGTATTTTTAGTAGAAACAGGGTTTCGCTATGTTGGCCAGGCTGGTCTCAAACTCCTGGCCTCAAGTGATCCGCCCGCCTCACTTCCCAAAGTGCTGGGATTACAGGTGTGAATCACTGCGCCCAGCCTAGTTTGTTTTTATAATCACAAATGGGGGTGTTGGATGTTGTCAAATGATTTTTGTGAATCTACTGAGATGAGCATGTGGTCTATATTCTTTCCTTGATTGCTTTATTATAAATTGATATGGCACAATACATTAATTTTCAGGTGTTAAATCAACCTTGCTTTCCTAATATATCCAAGATATATTAGGAAATATATCTTGGATTTAAAAAGATACTCTTTGAAACTTTTGATGCTTAGTCAAAAGAACCCTGATATTGTAAACTGAGCTGTAAAACACACTTTGTCTGTAATCCCAGCACTTTGGGAGCCCGGCCAACATGGTGAAACCCCGCCTCTATTGAAAATATAAAAATTATCCAGGCACTGTGGTGGGCACCTGTAGTCCCAGCTACTCGGGTGGCTGAGGCAGGAGGATGGCCTTAATTTGGGAGGCTGAGGTTGCAGTGAGCAGAGATCACGCTACTGCACTCTAGCCTGGAGGACAAAAGCAAAACTCCATCTCAAAACAAATGAACAAACAACAATAACAAAAAAACCCCACACACTTTGTAATTAGGTACCCCAATACTTTATTGGGGGTGCTTTCAAAAATTAATTCTGCTCTGGTTTTAAAAAAATAAGCCTTTGAAGGTAGTTAACTGATTTCAGAGAGATGCAGGCCAAGCTCCTAGTGTTTGTGAGGAAAAAAGGGTAAATGGAGACCAGAAACTTACTGCCTCCAGAAGTGCATGTCATAGTTCAAGTCAGCATAGCACTTGGCGTTTTTTTTTTTTAAATGGTAAAATAATGCACCAAACTAGTAAAATCTTAATCTTACCTGCACGAGGTATCGCGGATCCACATTTAAATAAGGAGACAGAGGGTTCATACCAGTTACTAGAGAGAAAACAAAATGTCACATTGCAACAACATTCTTTAAGTTAATTCGGTTAGAATTAATCCAGCTCCTGATTGTTACATGTGTTTGCAATTTTTATAGGCTCACTGAAGGCGAAAATTTTTTCCCATTTTATCCTCCCTGTCAGTTTGGGGGCTGACTCAGGATATCCTCAGACCCTCAGTCCCAAACCAGGTTTTCCACTGGTGGCTCAGGCTTTTACACCAGGTAAGATATTCGCAGTGTCATAGATCAGATTACTGAACTTACAGGAAGTGTAGCCTAGGCCATTTATAGTTAATTTCTTTCAATTTACTACAAGAATGCTTGGTGACTATGTAAATTGCAAAGTAAGACTGAGAAAAGACTAATCAATTCCATGGGGAAAACAGTGGTTGGGTTGGGTTTTCTGACTGTGTACATGTTGCATGTAAGTATTTCAAGGCAGTTCCTTCACGTATTACTATTAACGACTGATTTACTGTGGCAAAGGTGAGAATCCTTGGGTCATTACCACAGGTATGTGGGTCTGTGCAAAAGAAAATACAAACTTTCAGAGGGCCAGACCTGAATTCACTAACACTGAAAACAGTAAAACCTATCAATCTTTGGATTCTTCTGTATCTCAGCAGTTAATTCACAAATATATGCATCACCTATGCCTCTGATCTTTTCATCAATTATAAGTCCTGTTTATTCTATTTTCATCACCTATTTTGAATTGTTACTTATCTCTATTGCTACCATCCTAGTCCAACCATCATATCTCACAGCAACAACTTCCTACCTAACTCCTTGCTTTCTCTTGCCCCTTCAACTCACAGTCTACATAGCAACTACAGTGATTTTTCTTAAGAAAATCCAAACTCCTTACCATAACCTACAAAACCCTACATTAGCTGTCATTCCCTACCTCTCTGATTTCACAATCGTCAGCTGATTCAACTCCCTTGTAACTATGAAGACAGAGTGGCCTAAGAGTTGTTCCTTAAACATACCAAATTTGTTTTGTTTCAGGACATTTGCACTAGCTAATTTCCTGGATACTTGCCTCCCAAGCATTTGTACTATATTTGGGTCACAGCTCAAATGTCAACTCCCTTAAGATGTTTTCCCTAACCCGTTCTAAAATGGCATCCTGCTTCCATCACAATCTCATGACTCTGCTTTATTCCCGTTTACAGCCCTTACCACTAACTGTAATGTTTTAATTTATGTTTGTTGGCTTACCTCAGTATTATGTAAGCTCTGTGAGTGCAAGAGTCTTTTCAAAACAAAACAAAACAAAAAAACCACTATAGTCCTGCCCCCAGAAAACTAGCTAGCACACTGTAAAAGTTTAGTAAATGGTGTTCATTCCCTGGTCCCTCAATTTACCTTCAAATCTTAATCAAATTAAGGTAACAATATTGTCACATTAAGGAAGCGTATGCCGTTTGTGCTCTGAAACTCAGAGATATTAAGATTAATATGAAACTGTGTCCTAAACAGGTAGAGTGGTAGCTCAGGCCTAGGAACCCCAGCACTTTGGGAGGCCGAGACAGGAGAATGGCTTGAGCTCCAGAGTCTGAGACCAGCCTGGGTAACACAGGGAGATCCCATCTCCATAATAAGTTAAAAAAAAAAAAAAAAAAATTAGCCAGGCGTGGCGGCACGTGTCTAGAGTCCCAGCTACTTCGGAGGCTTAAAGGGGAGGATTGTTTCAGCTCAGACGTGCGAGGCTTCAGTGAACTATAATCATGCCACAGCACCCCAACATGGGTGACAGAACGAGGTCCTGACTCTAAAAACAGAAAAAAACAACAGAACAGAACAGAACACCTTGTGTTGTAGATTCCGTTTTTTGACAAAGGTGACACCAGGGATATGAAAGGTCTTTTCTTTTATATTTTTTTGCGCTAGTCAGTCTGAACATATTTTGTTGTTGCTGTCCTTTAGTATAAAACACCTAGAAAAATATTACAAGGATTCTCTAAAAAGAAAGTACTTTCGTAAAGGCTTTATCCACGACCAACTGCCTATCTTTAGGTCCAAGTTCTATTTATCCAGTTGAATAACCACAGTTACAAAGTACCAAAGTTCTGGAATACATATTCGCAAGACTGAGGAGAGGCAAAGGCAAGGTATTTATGCCTCTGTATCCTTTATGTTGTTGCTTATTTCCTTTCCTATAATTCTTACGTGGCTTCTTTCTTCATGTCTATATATATCACCTTTAAAGTTCAGCTTACTTCCTAGCTCCTAGAGATGGTTTCCCAGCCTGTCCCAAGTCATACTTATTTCTCACTTATATGCAATACTACTGAATGTTCTGCCCTAATGGCTACTTGGGGGTTCAGAATACGTCGCTGTGTACTAAAAAGTTAACTACGGCTTGCTATTTGGAATATATTTACTCCCAAAGCTGGGCTCTACTCTTAATCAAGGGCCAATCACACGGCCCACCACACACAAAAGACACGAGGCTTGGTTATAAACCTAAGAAAACATGCATCATCTCGCGAGTCCAGGTCAATCACGGACAGCTTCCCCGGGAGATCCGTGGCCCTTTTTAAGGCCTTTCGATCTTGAAAGAGCAGCCATGCAGACACACTAACCCCACCACTGGTGCTGAAGCTTGTAAATGCCAGAAAGGAAAAAAAAACATAAAACATGGGACGCGCAACTTTAGTGAAGACGCAAGAACCAGTCAGAAATAATCGCAAGGTAGGCTCCATACTTACGCGGGACGCCAGCCAAATCCGCGTGCGAGTAACCTGCTCCGCCGGCTCCGAAAAAGCCGGCCAATCCCCCTGTGGTTTTGTTGCCGCTTCCCCCGCCTCCTTCCATGATATCTCAGCAAACCGAGTGGTTCCCGCCGCTGTCTCGAGTCCAGGTGGTCCGCTGGGCCGTTGCTCCTCAATAACAGCGGGTAACCCCCGCGTTGCTAGCGCCTCCTTCACACGCTGACCTTCCGGGCGCCGGTTCCCCCTAAGCGCCGCGCTTCCGCTTTGCGGCAGTGTGCGCCCCGGAAGCCGGAAGCGCCTGACGGCAGCTTTCCGGTGGTGGGAAAGGGAACGAATCCCGATTCAAAGCGGCGCATTCTGAGGCAGGTGGGGTGCCAGTGGAAGAGGGACTGCAGGAGACTGTTTACGGCCTGACTTGGGAGGCCGGCGGTCAGCAACTGCAGAAGCAGGAAGCAGCGGAGAGGGAATGGTGCGGGGAGGCGCGGAGAAGGAGGTGCAGTCTATCCCTCTCACGGTTAGTGAATGAGGCTCTCCGCCCGGGCCGGCCCGGGGACAGTGCGCTGCGGGTCCCAGCATGAATGCGGGCCCCGGCTGTGAACCCTGCACCAAGCGACCCCGCTGGGGCGCCGCTCCAACTTCGCCGGCTGCTTCGGACGCCCGGAGCTTTCCCAGCAGGCAGAGGCGCGTCCTCGACCCCAAGGACGCTCACGTGCAGTTCAGGGTCCCACCGTCCTCGCCAGCCTGCGTCCCAGGGCGGGCGGGACAGCACAGAGGCAGCGCCACCTCGCTTGGTACGTGGGAAAATAAAAATATTTGTTCTTCGCCTCGGCCGGAACCTTCTGGTCTCAGTCTGAGGACCCAGGGGCTCCAGTCACTCCTTTCTGGTCTTGTGTGCATTATCATGCTGAGATCCACTTGCTGAGCTACCAAAGCCACTAGTGGGTGAATGGGGCCGCATTTTTCCCAGTGCTATTGATGTGAGAAACTGATGAGCAGTCACTCACAGGGCGGAAAATGGCAGGAGACTCCACCACCTGTTTGCTTCTTCAGGTTTGATTGAGAAATTGCCTTAGTCGTCAAGGAGATGTAGTTGTGTATGTGAAACAGTAGGGCCCTTTGGCCTCTAGATAGGAAGAAAACAACTTCACTTGTTCAGATTCTGGGTCCCAGGGTGCAGAGCTATTAGTCTAAGCTGGCATTGTACCCGTCCCTGGCATGCAGTGTTGAACAAGAGAAGCTTGGCCTCTGCCTTCATACCTTAAAATCTATCTGGAGAGATAGACAATAGCAAAAGTTAGTATAATAAAATGTAATGGATGTTCTGATACATGAAGGACAGATTGTTCTACCTAACCTAATTTATGGGATCGAAAATAGTCCTCCAGAAGATGAGATGCTTATTCTGAGGACTTTAGAATGAGTAGAAGTTAGATGAGGAGGAAGTAAGTGAGTGTTTCAGGAGTGCAATTGAGGCCGGGCGCGGTGGTTTACGCCTGTAATCCCTGCACTTTGGGAGACCGTGGTTGGTGGATCACCTGAGGTCAGGAGCTCAAGACCAGCCTTACCAGTGTGGTGAAACCCCGTCTCTACTAAAAATCAAAAAAAATTAGCCGAGCGTGGTGGCGGGCAGCTGTAATCCCAGCTACTCGGGAGGCTGAGGCAGGTGAGGCAGGAGAATCGCTGGAACCCGGGAGGCGGAGGTTGCAGTGAGCCAAGAGGGCACCATTGCACTCCAGCCTGGGCAACAAGAGCGAAACTCCGCCTCAGAAAAACAAAAACAAAACAAAACAAAAACAGAAGTGTAATTGATACATAGAGTGAACGCAGGAGAGTGAGAGATGAGGCTGCAGGGTGGTACAAAAAAGTCAAATCAAATTGGATATGTAGACATTGCTAAGGATTTTGAGCTTTAAGGGCATTGAGAAGCTATTCAAGGGTTTTTAGGAGGGGAGTGATTTGATTAGACTTATTTGTTGAAAAGTCTGTGTGGCTGGTGTGTGGACAATAAAGAATGGATTGGAAAGGAACTCAAGTGGAGCCTCAAGACTCAGTTAAGGAGCTAATCTAGGTTGGAAATAATTGTAACTTAGACCTGGATGCTGGCAATAGGGAAGGGGATGGATTCATGAAAGAATAGGATGCTTGAGAAGAAATATTTCTGTGCTGGAAAAGTAGATTGGGGAGTTCTTGACATAAACATTATAATGGATGCCATGAGCATAGATAACATATAAACATGTAGAGAAAGGAAAGGTTGACCTAGGGCAGAAGCCTTAGGAACACCAAAGTTCAAGGGTGGACTGAAGAGAAGCGGCTGCAGAGGTGGAAGGAAAGCCTGGCTTGTGTTGTGTCAGGCAAAGGAGAGCATTTCAAAAAGGATGCATTGGTTAACAGTGTAAGAGGCTGTGCAGAGCTTGGGCAGTTCTCTGATGAAGAGTGTACACTTAGATGTCTTCATACTTAGGGGCAGTACCAAGCCGACTTTCACTGAGCCTTGAAGGATGAGGAAGATTTGCTGTATAAATCAGGAGGAGAAAGAATTATACACGCAGAGGGAATAAGACATGCAAAAGTTGGTAAGACTGGAGCATAAGATGATAGAGGAGTGTCAGATGAGGTTGAGTGGCAGGCAGGAGCTTATGAAGAAACTCAAGTTGCATTTTAAGGAATTTCAACCTTATTCTGTGGTTAATGGAGAAACCACTAAAAAACTTTTAAGCTTGGGAATACCATTTGGTTAATATTTTAGAAAATATGGCTTAAACAGTGGCTTTTGGACTTTTCTAACTGCAACCCACAGCATAAATTTTATCTGGTACACAGAGTTAGAAATATATGTAACCTGGCAAATAAGACATATTTATAACTGAAATAAATGCTCCATGAAATAATACTTAACTTTACTATGTGTGATGCATTCGTGTATTGTCTGTGTTATTTCATTGAAAATTGACTGGTCATTTGTAGTTTGTAGAACACTGGATAGTCAAGATTATAGACAGGGAGACTAGTTGCAAGAAACATGGCAGTTGTCTAATAAGTGATGTGTTTAAAGGGTATACGAAAGGGATGGATTTAAAATTTAGGATGTAGATTTCAGAGAACTTGGTATAGGGGAGAGGGAACTGAAGGTGAACTTCAGGTGTGTGTTCAGGTGTACTTCAGCCCCTGTGACTGGATAATTTGTGGTTTCATTAACCTTATTTTCATGTAAAGAAGGAGGAGTTAGTTGCAATAGGGGTGAGGACAGTCAGTCCTCACTGGTTGGATCTTTAGATTTCTGCAGAAGAGGTACCAAATGAATACTTGGGGCTGTATTTCACGTGTTTAAATGTTTTCTATATACCTGGGACAGGACACCAGTTAACAATGTTCAAAGACTATATTTGTATCAAAAGCCCATTGTTTGAATTTTTGGGATTCCTTTAGGAACTTGGTATTTAAATTTTTATACATAATTATCTTAGGACAAGTAGGTGGGGTACAGAAATGGATATTTACTCAGTATCTTTAAATTTTACATTATTTATCCTCCTGGGCACATTTCTTATATTGACTGAAATCGCAAATTTTGCTGGGCATGGTGACATGCACCTGTAGTCCCAGCTACTTGGGAGGCTAAGGCAAGAGGATCACTTGAGCCCAGGAATTCCAGTCCAGCTTAAGCAGCATAGCGAGACCCCACTTCTGAAAAAAGAAAAAAAAAAAAAAAATCTGCAAACCTGCATATTGGCAGAACTCAGGATGTTATTCACATTGTGATGATAAAGGGTTTATCCAGATGTGTTGCTATGGACTTTTTGTGAAAGTGGAGCGTGCCTTTGAAATGTAGGTGAATGTTATTGCATTTTGTGCCTTTTGGCTGTATCTATAGCTGTTAATTGAATGACCTGCTGATTAAAATACACTGGTTACTGAGTAATGTTACTGATGAGGTAAATGTAAATGGTGTGAAGTCAAAGTTGAAGAATTACTGATCTCAGTGGGGAAAAAAAAGACTGGGTGGAAATGTCGGGCGATAACATATTTGTTGAGTGTTTTGTGAGACTGAACACAATATTTTCTCTAATTTTTGCATTTTAATTGATCAACATAACCCTTAGAAGTAGGTGGTGTTAGCTTCATTTTCTGGGTGAGTAAATAAAGGCTTAACAAAGTGAAGCAACTTGACCAAGATGGTACTAGTAAGTGACTGAACAAAGGTCTCAATCCAAGATGATCTGACTCTAGATCTTGTATCTTCGTCACTTCTTATTGCCACTCTTTTTGCCTTGTTGTGACTATTTCTAGTTAAAATTCACAGGAAACCTGGAAAGCATCATTTTATGCTTCAGGAGTAAGAGGGATAAAGCTCTGACACAGTCCTGTGGTGTGTTGGGAAGGAAACCTTAGGAAGCCAGAAGTGGTGATATTGCAAAGAGCAGTAAGCAGTCTTTTCTCTGAGGCCCTAAGAAGGACTGATCAATGTTTTATTAGCAGAAGATACTGGTTCCTCACCTCTTGCTTTTCCTCCTTCATCCCTTCCTCAGGCTTCAGGAAACCTGAAACTGGAGAGAAAACACATCCTCAGGGTCAGGGCTACAGGAGAGAGCTCTCTTCCTCACCATCACTGGAACACTCCTGGTTTTTCATGAAATGATGTGTGCAGTCTTTAGGTTCTGTAGACTTATCACTGGAGTATGTGCTTCTTGTGTGTTTTAGGAACCTAGTCATTGCATCTTAACATTAATCCTTATATTTATGGAAAAAAAATGTTTTAACTTCTAAACCAACTCAAAAAATGAATGTTTTGGCATATTACTGGTTTGTAATTTGAGGATTTTTTTTTTTTTTTTTTAAAGATGGAGTCTCACACTGTCGCCGAGGCTGGAGTGCAGTGGCACGATCTCAGCTCACTGCAAGCTCCGCCTCCCGGGTTCACACCATTCTCCTGCCTCAGCCTCCCGAGTAGCTGGGACTACTGGCGCCCGCCACAACGCCTGGCTAATTTTTTGTATTTTTAGTAGAGACGGGGTTTCACCGTGTTAGCCAGGATGGTCTCGATCTCCTGACCTCGTGATCAGCCCATCTTGGCTTCCCAAAGTGTTGGGATTACAGGCGTGAGCCACCGTGCCCGGCCCAATTTGAGGATTTTCTAAACTATATTTGCTGTATTTGATATAAAGAAAATAAATAGAGAATACAGAACTATAGAAAAAGTTTCAGAATCAGATGGTTTATCCTCTTACTCCCTCTGACTGAGGCTCATTTTTTCTCTGAAGCCTGATCTGCTGCAGAAATGCTAAATAAAATCATTGAAGTAATGGTGTTTAACAATAAGAAATCACTATGCATGATTACTTTTTTGTGATAGAAACTATTTTTGAAACACTAATCAAAGATTTTTACTAGTTGGATTATAAGTATTTTGTGGAAGGTAAAGATTATAGAGCATTGAATATTTTTCTGGTATAAAATTCTCCCCATCTGAAATGTATTTTGATTATGCCGTTATCTCAATGAAAAATAAACCATTGATTTTCATCTGTTTGAGCCTGCATCTGTTTTGCTCAATATGGTGTTTGAGGAGAGGTAGGTAAATAAGAAAGATCCTGTGACTTAGTGTGCTAAGATTCTTACATTCAATTTAGTGAGTATCTCAAATCTTAAACATTTGCGAATGTTTAAGATTTTATTTCTGATACTAAAATATGATGTACATTTAATCCCTATTCAATATATTAAATTTTGACAGCATACTTCTAATGATTATATAAAATGTGGCTTGTATTTATTTATATTGCATCTCCCTCTCCTGAGCTATCAATTCTACTGTTGCTACTATCTGCTGGTGTGTTGGGAAGGAAACCTTAGGAAGCCAGAAGTAGTGATATTGTTTTCTATCTAGTTACTTCTTTGGCATCTCAAATTTAGTATAGGCAGAATCGACCTAATCATGCTTTTTCCCTAAACACAATTCTTTTATATTCCATATTTCTACTTAAGGCTGTCATCATTTTTCAAGTCTCTCAAGCCCAAAGCTTAAAGTCACTTTTAACTTCCCCTCTTATTGTGAAGTCTGTAATGACTCTCCTCACTTCTACTACTCTCACAAGGACTAGTTTATGTTCTTGGCCAGTCACTGTTCAATCTAGTGGATTATCAAAATCACTTTTGGAAAAAAAAAAAAAAAAGATTCCAGCTCCCCTCATGCCTTCATCCTACTCACATATAGATTCTGATTCAGTGTGGCTGGCTTTCTGATGACCCAAATAGTTTAGGAACCACTGACCTGGACTAGTAGCTTTCTCCCTGGTTTCTGGCAATAAGCTCTTCACTCTTGCCCCTCAGATTTATCCTCCAGGCTGTCATGCATGACTGTGAGCCTCCTAGATGAGAGGAATCATATCTTTCAACACATTTTTTTGTACTTCTCTTTGTGGGTCATTCAAGACCCTATTGTATGGTATGATCCTGGCTGACTTTTCAACCATATTTTCTTTTGCTTTCTATTTAAGTTCTTTATATTTCCCCGATATTGGTGCCTTTGCTTATAATTTTCTTTTTATGTGACTGCATGTTTACTTTTCAAGGCATAATTCAAGCCTTACCTTTTCCAAAGAAATCTTACCGATTATGCCCCAATTTCTCCTATTCACCGAAGTAGTGTCTTCCTGGAAAATAACCTTAATTCCTTTATCGGGACCTCTTTTAATAATAATGACAATTAAGAATCAACATTTACTAAGCATAAACCAGATAATGCCCTAAACACTTTATATAAACTGTTTTTACTTAAATTAAGCCTTGTCTCATGAGAGATAGTTATTTTGCACGTTTACAAATGAGGGATCTAAGATACGGAGAAATGACCCCTCACAGAGTAACTTAGGAAGCTAATGGGAGAATCAGGATTTGAATGCAAATGTTCTGATTCCATAGCCTATGCTGTTATCCATTAGGCCATACCAACTCTCTTAGGCACCACTCATTTTCTACCCTGTGTCATACGTATTAACATTTATGTTCCTGTCTCACTGGTATTACTTGAGGGCAAATACTTGAGTTATTAATCTTTTGTTTAACCTGTAAAACCTAGCATAGTTCCTTGCATGTATAATATGCTGTATATGTTTTCTGTTTGAAGGAATGTATGAATATACATTTTTTTTTATAGTTTTCAAACAAAAGACTATTACCAGTTGGATGGACACTAAAGGAATCAAGACAGCGGAATCAGAAAGGTATAGAGACATTCCTATATGGAGAAATGAATAATAATACGTGGATGTTTTATCTTGTTGCTTTAGTATTTTCTTTCTTTGTTCATGCTTTTCTATTCTCCTTTATCTATGTTAATTCAAAATCACCTTAAAAGTAATTTTTTAGAGAGTCCTTTGTGTCAGGGACGGTCCTGTATACTTGAAATACCGAGATGAGACAGGAATAGTCTGTGTCTTTTTTTTTTGAGATGGAGTCTCGCTCTGTCGCCCAGGCTGGAGTGCAGTGGCGAGATCTCGGCTCACTGCAAGCTCTGCCTCCTGGGTTCACGCCATTCTCCTGCCTCAGCCTCCCGAGTAGCTGGGACTACAGGCGCCCGCCACCACGCCTGGCTAATTTTTTGTATTTTCAGTAGAGATAGGGTTTCACCAGGTGTAGCCAGGATGGTCTCGATCTCCTGACCTCGTGATCCGCCCGCCTCGGCCTCCCAAAGTGCTGGGATTACAGGCATGAGCCACTGCGCCCGGCCAGTTTGTGTCTTTAAGATACTTACAGTGTAGCAGTGGCCACACGCACAAAAACACATACTTACTGCCTAGTGTGATGGATGCAATAGTGAAGGTATGAGCAAGGCACAGTGGTGGTTAGTGTGTAGAAGAAACAAATGTTCAACTTTACTTTTGGTCCCCAAAGTAAGACTGCATAGAGAAGTGAGTGACATTTATGACTTGAAGAAAAGGCAAGTGTTTGCCAGATACGCAGCTGCAGGGAGGGCACTGGGGCACATGCAAAGGCATGGAGTCATGGAAGACGTGTGTGCTCAGGTAACTAAAGGGAGTTTAATTACTGCTGTGACACTGGGGGTATGATTGGATAAGTGACTTTTTTGTATTATAAGTTGTTTTTAGTTCTTTCTGTTCTCTTGTAGTTTGGATAGTAAAGAAAACAACAATACGAGAATAGAATCCATGATGAGTTCTGTACAAAAAGATAACTTTTACCAACATAATGTAGAAAAATTAGAAAATGTTTCTCAGCTAAGTCTTGATAAGTCACCCACTGAAAAAAGTACACAGTATTTGAACCAGCATCAGACTGCAGCAATGTGTAAGTGGCAAAATGAAGGGAAACACACGGAGCAGCTTTTGGAAAGTGAGCCTCAGACACTAACCCTGGTACCAGAGCAGTTTAGTAATGCTAACATTGATCGGTCACCTCAAAATGATGATCACAGTGACACAGATAGTGAAGAAAATAGAGACAATCAACAGTTTCTCACAACGGTAAAGCTTATAAATGCAAAGCAGACTACAGCAGATGAACAGGCCAAAGAAGCCGGAAGCCACCAGAAGTGCAGCAAGTCTTGCCATCCTGGGAAAGACTGTGCAAGTTGTCAGCAAGAGGAGATAGACGTCGTGCCAGAGAGTCCATTGTCAGATGCTGGCTCTGAGGATGTTGGTACTGGACCAAAAAATGACAACAAATTGAGTAGACAAGAAAGTTGCCTAGGAAATTCTCCTCCATTTGAGAAGGAAAGTGAACCCGAGTCACCGATGGATGTGGATAATTCTAAAAATAGTTGTCAAGACTCAGAAGCAGATGAGGAGACAAGTCCGGGTTTTGATGAACAAGAAGATGGTAGTTCCTCCCAAACAACAAATAAACCTTCAAGGTTCCAAGCAAGAGACGCTGACATTGAGTTTAGGAAACGGTATTCTACTAAGGGAGGTGAAGTTAGATTACATTTCCAATTTGAAGGAGGAGAGAGTCGCACTGGAATGAATGATTTAAATGCTAAACTACCTGGAAATATTTCTAGCCTGAATGTAGAATGCAGAAATTCCAAGCAACATGGAAGGAAGGATTCTAAAATCACAGATCATTTCATGAGACTGCCCAAAGCAGAGGACAGAAGGTAATTTTCTGTGAGGAATATCTCTCCAATAGCATAATATGCTTTATAGTTTTGTAAGGGAGTTTAACGAAGCTATGATTTCTAGTAAAGCAAAAAAAATGGTTTTGTTTCTTGTTAACCACTTATGCGAAATTTAAACCTAGACTCGAAAGTTTAAACTCTAAAAAGGCTAGAAACAGAAAACAAGAAATAAAATGAGTATTAGAAATCAGATTTTTAGTTTCATGAGCTTCCTTTTGGTATTTATGGGAATTACTAGAACATGAAAATACTAGGTTGATAGTAGCTACTGTTTCTTCAGCCAGACATTCTTGTAGGCCATTGTGTATTACACTTTTTTTTTTTTTTTTTACACTGTTTAGTGCCGTTGACAGGCAGACAGATGGTATTATACTCACTAAATGAGAAAACTGAGGTTTGGGTTAGAGAATTCGCTGGAATCATGTGCCTTCTGAGTGGTAATGCTGGGATTTAAATCCAGGTGTGTCATATTACAAAGCTTATATTTTGCCATTACCCCATATGGACTCTTAAATCCCATCCATGATTTCTGTGGTCTGAGTTTCATGAGATAGTGCAATCAGCATGCAATAGTGAGTTCACTTCATTGAAAATTACTGTGTAGATGATACTGTGAACCATGACTCATTTCTGTTTTGAGAAGGTGATTTACATGTGTTTGGAACTTTCTTCCACAGACTGTTAAAAATAAGCTCTTGAGTTTTATAAGCTTTATAAGTTTTTCTGTTGATTATAAATATAAAACATAATGAAATGAGTGACCAAGTATGGCATACTTTAAACAATAACATCTGGGTAAGTTTTGTGCTTGTGTATCTAAGGGAATTAAAACAGCAAATAATTTGTGACTAAATACATTTGTCTTGACCTTAGAAAAGAACAATGCGAAACCAAACATCAAAGAACAGAAAGGAAGATCCCTAAATACGTTCCGCCTCACCTTTCTCCAGATAAGAAGTGGCTTGGAACTCCCATTGAGGAAATGAGAAGAATGCCTCGATGTGGGATCCGGCTGCCTCTCTTGAGACCATCTGCCAATCACACAGTAACTATTCGGGTAGGTAGCACCTCTTATCTATCATGAGAGAAGATTGGAAGTCCTCATTTATTGTGATATTTATTAAGTGAGAAACAGACCAAGGCTTAGAAAGTTTTTCTGTTTTCTGCATATATAAAATACTGAGAATCCTACAGTATGGAACGATGTAATGATAACCTACTTAATATAGAACCTAACAAATTAGCAATCATTAGCAATCATTGTCAGCTGATGGTGAAGATTTTTTTTTCCAGTATTTTTAAGAAACCTCATTGGATTCTTTTTCTGTCTTTTTACTCAGTTGATAGTATTGTGTACCCACTGCACAATCCTGCATTCATCCCTAAATTTCAAAGTTACGCATAGTTTAGTGTCCTTAAATCATTATCCAGTTGTGCCTTTTTTTTTTTTTTTTGCAGGAGACCAGAGTTTTCTTATTACTCAAATCAGTCTCCTCGAGCATTCGGAGGTCAGAGTTTTTAAGGATAATTTGGTGGGTTGGGGAAGGCCAGTGAGTCAAGAGTACTGATTGGTTGGGTCACAAGAAGAAATAATGGGAAGTTGAAGCTGTCCTCTTGTGCTGCATCAGTTCTTGGGTGGGGACCACAAGATCAAATGAGCCAGTTTATCCATCTGGGTCCAGGTGCCAGCTGATCCATCAAGTGCAGGGTCTGCAAAATACCCAAGCACTGATTTAGCAATTTAGGGAGGGTCGGAATCTTGTAGCCCCCAGCTGCACGACCCCTAAACCATAATTTCTAATCTTGTGCCTACTTTGTTAGTTCTACAATGGCAGTCTAGTCCCCAGGCAAGAAGGGGGTTTCTTTTGGGAAAGGGCTGTTACTGTCTTTGTTTTAACATTATATTAAAACATTATAACAACATTGTAACAAAACATAACAAAATACTAACATTTTATGGGAGTTACAAGCCAAGAACCTGGACAAAAACCAATGTGAATATCATAACACTACACTAACAGAAACTCTGTACGTATTAAATAATTAAACCTCCTTCCCTGCTTCTCCTAGTTCTTAGTTACCTCTTTTATACTTTCTGTGTGTTCTTGCTTTTAAAAACCAATTTCATTGAGGTATGTAAAAATTCACCCATTTTAAGTGCTCAGTTTGGTGATAGAGTCCATTTACTGAGCTGTGTGACCATCACCATAATCCAGTTTTAGATTGCCATCACTCGCTGGGTAGTTTTAAACATTCATCTCATTTATTAGTCAGGTTTTATATAGATTTCACGCGCAGTACTAAAAAAATTGATGTGATCCCTCTTAACATACAATTTAGTGTAGATGTGATTAACTATTTTGAAATTCAGAATTCCTTAGCATATTTAGAGGTGCGAGTAACATTGAGCAGAGTTACGGGGTTTGAGCTGAGCTCTAAAAGATGAGCATAACTTTCTGAGGTGGAGTTAGTAAGATAGGAGACTTCCAGACAGATACATAAGATTGATAAGAACAGGCTGTGTGGTTGAAAACTATCTGTTTCAGAAGTGGAAAACAGTGCCTTTGCTGTAGTGTGGAATTTGGGTGGGGAATGAGGAAGAGACTTGAAAATTGGATTGGGTTCATATCACAGAGAGCTTCAAGTGCCAGGAACCAGACTTAAGTCATGTCTGTGCAGACAGTATTTGTGCTGTAGCAAGATTAATCAGACAGCTACATGTAAGGAAAACAAGTGAGGATACACTGGGAGCCGGGAGAGGTAATGTAAGAGCCCAGATAAGAGGTAAGTAAGGCAACAGTATGTACCGAATTGTGCTACATAGAGCTGCTTCAGGGGTTCTTCTGAAGTTTGATGCAAATTTCATTTCTAAATTATATTTTTAACAGTGAAAAACTTGTTAAAAAAGAACTACACAATCAAATTTGAAGATGCTTAATTCCACATTTGAGCCAGCTGTTTTTGCCAAGATAACCCATTTTTGTGTAGACCATAGA
Organism: Mandrillus leucophaeus; assembly: GCF_000951045.1. Lineage (NCBI taxonomy): Eukaryota > Metazoa > Chordata > Mammalia > Primates > Cercopithecidae > Mandrillus > Mandrillus leucophaeus. The sequence continues at coordinate 3,331,468 of NW_012104120.1, read as the reverse complement.
GCCAAGGTTCCCTTGCTATGTTTATCTGAAGAGTTAGCTTAATATCAAAATAGTATGTAAAATGTTACCATTTGCAACTGTATAGGTGCGTGAATCAGATAATGTGTGAGAGAGATGAATGTAAACTAAATGGTAGATTGATGTAAGCTTTAACTCTCATCCCTAACTCCTAATTTCTAACTTTGTATTTAAAACTGTCTTGTCATCACTTACTGATATTAGAGTAAGTAAAAGTTACTATAAAAACTGTATTTCTTTTTTTTTCAACGGAGTTTTTTGCTCTTGCTGCCCAGACTGGAGTGCAGTGGCGCAATCTTGGCTCATGGCAACCTCCTCCTGCCGGGTTCAAACAATTCTCCTGCCTCAGCTTCCCAGGTAGCTGGGATTACAGGCATGCACCACCACGCCCAGCTAATTTTGTATTTTTAGTAGAGACGGGGTTTCTCCATGTTGGTCAGGCTGATCTCGAACTCCCGACCTCAGGTGATCCGCCCACCTCGGCCTCCCAAAGTGCTGGGATTACAGGCGTGAGTCACCGCGCTCTACCAAAAACTGTATTTCTAAAAATAGCTTTGGTGTGACTTTAACTGACTTTATGTCAAATTTCTTAGGGGAAAAAAAGGATTCTGCTGTTTTAAAGAGCTTGAAAATCACTGAGATAATAGTCCTAGGGATAAAAAAGAAAATAGAAGGCTGCATTGTTTTGAGGTAAAATTGATAGAATATGGTGAATTCTTAAATATGAGTGATAAAAAGGAGTTGTTGATAATGCATGTAAAATTAAGGTTCTTAGTCTAGATTACTGAGATAATGTTAAAGTGAGGAACTGGAGAAAAGATTGACAGAGGGTGTTAAGTGATATTTTTAGCTTTTTTCTCCTCCTCCTCTCTCCCACCCTCCCACAAAGAAAACCCCACCCATCCTATGCCATCATTATTTAATCTCTATAGTTAACGTTTCTTTCTTAGGTACCCAGTGACCCTCAGGTTTTTAAAATCTTTTATTTTATTACAACAGTAAAGCAAGATTATTGTAAAAAATATGCAACTATTATATGAAAGCATGTAACTAAGAAAACCCATCTCTCAGTCCTATTCCCAGAGTTTAACAATTTGTTGTATTTTCTTCTAGATTCTTATTCCTGAATATGATAATAAGATATAAATGTAATTAACAGTTACTTAATAGCAGTGTTTAGTTATTAAGATTTCAGATGTTAATAGTTACAGAATTTGAAATAGTAAAATGACAGTTGGGCACAATAGCTCACACCTGTAATCCCAGCGCTTTAAGACGCCAAGGCAGGAGGATTGCTTGAGGCCAGGAGTTCAAGACTAGCCTGGGCAACATAGTACAATGTACATAGTCTGTACATTTTTAACTGTACAAAAAGTTAAAAAATTAGCCAGGCATGGTGGCACAGGCCTGTAATCCTAGCTACTCATGAGGCTAAGGCGAGAGGATTACTTGAGCCCTGCAGTTTAGCCTGGATGACAGAGTAAGACCCTGTTTCTTAAAAATAAAATAAAATAAAGCCAACATTTAGCTTTAGAAAGGTAAGGCAATCTGAAATTTCACTTAGTGGTCAATTTCCAACAAACACATGCATGTGTGCATGCATGCAAACACACACAGCCACACACAAAGCATATTACCTGTATGTTCCCCTTTGTGTGAAGCTCAACTGGTACCTATGCTGTTTTATCAGATGATATGGAACATCTTTACAAAATCACCTTTAGGACGTTCTTATGAGGGTGAAAATACTTTCAGCATAACTGCTGATTCTGTCACAGTTGACTTTTTTTTTTTCTGAGATGAAGTCTTGCTCTATCACCCAGGCTGCTGGAGTGCAGTGGTGCGATCTCGGCTCACTGAAACCTCTGCCTCCCGGGTTCAAGCGATCCTCCTACCTCAGCCTCCCAAGTAGCTGGGACTACAGGTGCATACCACCAAGCTCGGCTGATGTTTGTATTTGTAATAGAGACGGGGTTTTGCCACGTTGGCTAGGCTGGTCTTAAACTCCTGAGATCAGGTGATCACCTGCCTGGGCCTCCCAATGTGCTGGGATTACAAGTGTGAGCCACTGTTCCTGGCCGTTTTTTTTTTTTTTTTTTAAGAGACAGGATCTCACTCTGTCACCCAGGCTGGATTGCAGTAGCAGTTGTGTGATCTTGGCTAGCCTCCAACTCTTAGGTTCAAGCAATCTTCCCACCTCAGCCTCCTGAGTAGGTGGGGTTACAGGCATGTGCCACCACACCTGCTAATTTTCTAAATTTGTAGCTATGTTGGCCCAGGCTGATTTTGAACTCCAGGCCTCAAGTGATCCTCTAGCCTCAACCTCCCAAAGTGTTGAGATTGCAGACGTGAACAACTGTGCCTGGCCACATTTGACACTATAGACATTTCTTTTCTCTTTGGAATATACTCATCCTTTGGCTCTGTGACACAATATAATCCTAAATTTCTTCCTCCTTAGCCAATTCTTATTTTCCTTTTAGGCTGTTCTTCTGTGTGTGACCAGTAAGTGTTGTTGGAGTTCCTCAAGCCTTTTTCGTAGGTCCTTTCTTCTTCTCTCTCTCTCTGGTTCGTCTCACCCACCCTTGTGGTTTTAATGATCACCTATATAGATAGCTCACAGGTTTCTTTTTCTTTTCTTTTTTTTTTTTTTTTTTTTTTGAGAAGGATTCTCGCTCTGTCGCCAGGCTGGAGTGCAGTGGCTTGATCTCCGCTCACTGCAACCTCCGCCTCCCGGGTTCAAGTGATTCGCCTGCCTCAGCCTCCCGAGTAGATGGGACTACCGACATGCGCCACCATTCCCAGCTAATTTTTGTATTTTTAGTAGGAGACAGGGTTTCTCCATGTTGGCCAGGATGGTCTCTGGTCTTGCTCTCTTGACCTCGTGATCTGCCCGCGGCCTCCCAAAGTGCTGGGATTACAGGCATGAGCCACCGGCCCAGTTTATTTTTCTTAAGTTGCAGTGTTACTAAACTGAACCTGGGTGCACTCCAGTGCAGTAAAGCCAAACACCGACACTGACATCTGTAGCAAGAGAAATAAGGGTGTTTGTTTGCAGGGCACCAAGCAAGTAGAATAGGATAACTATTGCTTAAAACTTGACCTGCCCAGTGGCATACAAGCAAGATTTTTTTAAGGTAGAGATATATTTTAGGAAAGCAGAAGTTACTGGCAAAATCATACATCAATATGTGGGGGTTATATGTTGGTTTAGTCCCAAAAGGCAGGATATCTTGAGGTGGGGTGGCAGAATTCAGAGATTCTTTGATTTGCGATTGGTTAAGGAACTAAGGCTTTGTCTAGAAACTTGGGATCAGCAGAAAAGAATGTTAAGGTTTGGCACGTGGGTGTCACTGTCTCCAGGCCCCTCAGGAAGAAATTTAGAACAAAGAACGTCAGTCAGAGTTCAGTCTTCAGTTCCCCCTTATGTGATGGTGGTTAGCATTTTCCATTTGGCCGAGTCTGAGTTTCTGAAAAATAACTCAGAGACCTTTGTCAAGATGTTATCTTTATTTTCTATAGGGAGCAACACATCTTGTGGCTCTGACTTCCATGAGAGGCTATTGGTTTAAGCTGTTATTACCTCCTTGCTAATCTGGTGGCTCATTTACTTCTCAAGTCTTCCTAGGTGCCTGGAATTTCCCTTGAAGTTTGGGATATGATGAGGTTTCTCTTCAAATAACCTGATCAATCGTTTATTCTTTAATTCATAGTACTCCCCTCCCTTTTTTTTCTTTTTCTCCTTTTTTCCTTTTTGCCTTTATTAGATGCCCAGGCATGCCACAGTACCAAGCATTATCAATGTCAGCTCACATTCCTTTCCTTATTTGGAAAGAGAACTAACTTTCTAGCTCATTACAGACATGCCTTCCCCTTTCCTCTCCGCTTTCTTTCACATGCCCGCCTATCTAAAAAAAATCAAACGTTTAGCCAACCGGGATTAGTTTAGATTGTACGACCCAACCCCAGCCAATAGGGAAAGGGTACAGAGGCAGGACTTGCGTCAGGAATAAAGGCTCTTGTGCCCCTTTGTTCAGGTGTGCTCTCATGGCGACTGGCCAAGGAGGCACTCCTGCGCAGAAGTAAAATTGCTTTGCTAAGAATCCTTTATTTGAGTGTTCAATTTCCTTAGGATTTTGAGCATTATTCCTAACAAAAGGACTTGAGATTTTCTTTTATTTCCTTGCTTGAGGGCACCCCAGCAGGCCCGTAAGAGAGCTCCCTGCTCTGTCTCAGCAGATGTTTTTATGAAGCTGTCTATTTGACAGTCTTCTTTCCATAGTTGTTCCCTTTTTAAGGAATGTTGATGAATAGAGTTAAACTCTGTAAAATATTTAAAGAAATTTATTCTAAGCCAAATATGAGTGACCTATGGCCTGTGACACAGCCCCAGGAGATCCTGAGTATGTGTGCCCAAGGTAGTCAGGCTACAGGTTGGTTTTATATGTATTAGAGAGCTATAAGACATCACTCAATACATGTAAGATGCATATTGATTTGGTCCAGCAGGCAGGACAACTCGAAAGGGGCTTCCAGGTCATAGATTCTCTGCTTGGCAGTTGGTTAAGAGAGTTATTATCTAAAGACCTGAAATCAATAGAAAAAGGAATGTCTGGGTTAAGAAGGGTTTCTAAAGACCAAGGTTTTATCATGCAGATGATGCTTGTAGATAACAGGCTTCAGAGCTCTTATCAGACACTTCATTACTTCTCTCCTGGACTGGATCAGGAAAGACCTGGAAACGGAAGGGGATTCTCTACAGCAGCAGTCCCCAACTTTTTGGCACCGGGACCAGTTTTATGGAAGACCATTTTTCCATGGGTTAGGGGATGGTTTCAGAATGAAACTATTCCACCTCAGATCATCAGGCATTAGTTCGATTCTCATAAGGAGTGTGCAGCTTAGATGCCTCACATGTGCAGTTCATAATAGGCTTCTTGCCCTTATGAGAATCTGATGTTGCCACTGACCTGACAGGAGGCAGAGGTCAGCCTCACTCACCTCCTGCTACGCGGCCTGGTTCCTAACAGGCCATAAACTGCTAGTCCATGCCTGTCTGCATTCCGGGGAGTTTGGGACCCTTGCTCTACAGACTGTAGATTTTCCCCACAAGAGACAGTTTAGCAGGGCTATTTCAAAATATTTCAAAGGAATATATTTTAGAGTAAAGTATTTCTGTTTCTTTCAGGGCCTGGTATCTGTCATGTTGGTATCTTAATTGCTATAAAGAGTCTGCCTTGTCAGTCTTAAGGTACCTGTTTTAATGTTAATGCTGGTCAGTCATGTCTAAATTTCAAAGGGAGGAAGGTATAATGAAGCATGTCCAACCACCTGTTCCCATCAGGGCCTGAACTAGTGTTTTGGGTTTGCTTTAGAATGCCCTTGACTGAGGGAGGGGTCCATTCAGTTTGTTGGGGGGCTTAGAATTTTATTTTTGTTTCACCCTTTTCCTTGTTAATTTTTTCCTTTAGAGTTAAGCTCAGTTACCATTCCTCAAGGAAGCTTTGCCTAAGTTTACCAGATAAACTAAATCTGAGCTGGTCTCATAACACAATGTTCCTTATATTCATAAGATACTACAAGTGAAATTATATATTTATTTATGTGATTATACTCTGCAGTGAAGTACTCATACATACTACCACATGGATTACTCTTGAAAACATTATGCTAAGCGAAAAAGCCCAGACACAAAAGGCCACATATTATGTGATTTCTTTTATATATAATATCCAGAATGGGCATAATGTTAAACTTTAAACCATAATCTCTTTCTCTTACCAGTGGCAAATCTATATGAGTCTGCAGCAATGCTAATACTAGCCTCCTTAGAAGAAAGGATTTGACTGAGGGGCATAAGGCAGAATGAGAAACCAAGGCAAGTTTTAGAGCAGGAGTGAAAGTTCATTAAAAAGCTTTAGAGCAGGAATGAAAGGAAGTAAATACACTTGGAAAAGGGCCAAGCAAGCGAATTGAGAGATCAAATACATAGTTTGACCTTTGACTTGAGATTTTATATGTTGGCATGCTTCCAGGGGGTTATGGCCCCTTCTCCCCTGATTATTCCCTTGAGATGGGCTGTCTGCATGCGCAGTGTGATTACTGGAGTTGTACACATGCTCGCCTGAGGTATTCTTCCCTTACCAGTCGAGTGTTCTTATAAGGTCATATACCAGTTAAACTTTTGCCATTTTGCTTCCTAGTACACATGCTAGGGCTGACTTGCCCAGCTCCTAAGATCTTAACAGGAAGCTGCTGATCACCAATTTCAGATTTTTCTATCTATTGGGTGACTCCTTTCCCTGGCGCCAGCTGCATCCAGTTATTTTAGAGAGGCAGTTTCGCAGCTGCCTGTGCATCACTTGAAGGTTGTCTGACATTCCCGGTGGTGGTAGGAGCCCTGTCCTGCCCTGCTCATGTCTGACTGGCTACCTACTGTAACATTTCCTCAAACTTTTACTTAATAGTTACTGTAGTAGCATATGTGTGTACATATATATTTGCATGTATGTGCATACACATGTATACATGCCAGATTCTAGTTTACGTATTCAGAATACAAAGTTAATATGGTTATTTTCAGGAAGTTTGGGATCTAATGAGGGAAAGAAAACAAGTGTGCTCTAGCATGATAATAATCTAACAAAACAAGATAAATAGCTGCCTACTTTGAAGTTTCTGAAGACTTCATAAAGGTAATGAAAATTTGGCAGCGCTGTGAAGGTGACAATAGAGATTTAACCAGATACAGTGGGGGAGGTGGCAATTGGTAGTAGTGGTATTAAAAAGAGAGGCCACAGTAGTATGTATACAGGGATGTAGATATGAAAATGAATTTGCTATGTTTAAGGAGTTTTAAGTGTTTAAGACTTGTTTGGAATGAATAGTGTTTTGATAAGAAAGTATATGAAAATCAGGATGACATAATCGGAGTATAGGCATTATAGCATTAGAAGCCTGGGAGTTCCTTAGAAAGATAATGTTATTCCAAAGTGAGGGTAAGGGTTTTATGGGGGCTGGATGTGTCTAGCAACAGCTGGAGTTAGGCAGAAGGATAGGAAGCACTTAGTAAAAGCTGAGGCAAGGAAGGATTCCTGGGGGTATGGAGCTAGGATATGTACTGTGTCTGGTGACTTGGAACCTGATTGAATAGAGGTGAGAAATGGGAAGAGCTGAAGGGTTCTTTGGTGATTTCTTGCCTGGGAGCTGATCTTTATTTTACAGCATTTGCTTTGGTTACTTTGGATTATTTTATAGAAGATAAATTTAGTTTTTATGCACTGACAATTTTGTTTACCCTCAATTTCAGGTAGATCTTTTGCGAGCAGGAGAAGTTCCTAAACCTTTTCCAACACATTATAAAGATTCGTGGGATAACAAGCATGTTAAAATGCCTTGTTCAGAACAAAATTTGTACCCAGTAGAAGATGAGGTAAGAACAAAACCGAGATTCTTTTAGTCTCTGAAAAATGGTTTGGTACTTGCTTGTTTGACCTTTGATTCTGTGATGTAAAAGAACTTAGAATAACTTCCTCATGTGTTTTTCTTTTTTCCAAAAGAATGGTGAGCGAACTGCGGGGAGCCGGTGGGAGCTCATTCAGACTGCACTTCTCAACAAATTTACACGACCCCAAAACTTGAAGGTATATTGTTTTTACCATTCTTGCCTCTTTATGGGCCCTGCCTCTCCTCTTTCAAAGACTTTTTGGTCTTAATAGATTCAGGTAGCAACATTCTTTAGATGCAAAGTGCTTGCTTCCTGGCACTAAGGAAGGCTCCTTAGAGACATTCTACTAGGAAATGAGAAGAACTGAGAGTTGAAAATGACTTGCCTGGAGCCACACAGAATAATTTGGAGAACCAAGAATAATACCTCTGTTTCTTGATTCCCCATCCAATTTCCTTCAGTCCAAGCTTCTCTTTTATTTTTTGTTTTAAAATTATCGTGTTTCTGAAATATCTTTAAAAGTAAATCAGGAAAGAATTATGACTTCAGCAATATTTGCCCAAAGGGAAGCTGAGTTTCCTAATGATTAAAGTATACGTTAAGCTTTCTGGTTTTTATTGCTCTTAATGTAGCTCCTAGCAGTTTAATAATTTATTAATCTTATATTTTGGCAATAATTTATTTTTGTTGTATTTCATTTAAGACTGCAAGGGTAACCATTAGATTGTTTTTCTAATATCAAAAATATGCGTGTATATATATATTTATATTGGGGGGCACTATAGCCATGAAAATTTTAATGTTTTTATAAATATAGACAGTGATAGAATTTTTTATACGTCCATGAAAATGGGTTTTATTTTCTTTCAGAGACTTAATTTGTTGTGTATAGTTTCTCAGATTTCTTAATATTTTCTACTGAGACTTGTGTAGCAGGGTGAGCCACAGACAGAACCTCTCAGACACCGAGTTGTAGAAGGAAGGGCTTTATCCAGCTGGGAGCATCGGCAAGCTACTGCCTTAAAATCCAAGCTCTCCGAGTGCACAATTTATGTCCCTTTTAAGGGCTCACAACACTAAAGATTTCACATGAAAGGGTCGTGATTGATTTGAGCAAGCAGAGGGTATGTGATGGGGCTGCATGCACTGGTGGTCAGACAGAAACAGAACAGGGCAGGGAGTTTCATAGTATTCTTCTGTACAATATCAGGAACATCGGTTTCTAAGTCATGAGTTGATTTTTAACTACTGGGTTTAGGCCAGGCAGACCCAGGCCTGGTTCTGGGCCTGGTGCCGGGCTGCCTGTCTTTGGTTTTACTTCATTGTTTTTTCTTAAAACAGGTGCTGAATATAAAACAACATAAAACAATATGAGAGGGTCTGTCTCTTTCCTCATTTCCCCCCTTTGGAGACTCACACTTTTTATTAGTGGGAGTTCTTACTCTTATTTTTGCTACTCATGTCTTTTTGTGCAGTAGATTGATAGTGATTCGTATAGTACACTTGTGCTGAAGCATTTTGTTGAACTGAGGTAGCAATGAAGCTTTTTTATCATTTGAAGAAATACAGGTAGCAAACAAAGGAGCAGTAGGCAGGTTTTTATTACTATTATAACTTTTATTATGAGTTTTAAATTCTCTTAGTGCTGGGAACTAATTTTTAAGCATGGCTCTCAGATTAAGTCCGTGCCACACTTGCACAGGTACATGTACCAGTTTTGTCATATGTTAAACTATGTCTTTAACTACTTGCCTTTGGTTATCTATGTGTAGACAGTAATTAGTAAGGTTACATTTCTTATAGACCCTTTTTTAGTTGCTAGCAAGTAGTCGGGAGCCAATCTATTTTGATAGATAGCATTTTTTATCTGAGTGTTTTGTTTGTTTGTTTGTTTTTTGCCAGGCCATAATAGTCAAGCCTTGACCAGTTTTATTAGTAGTAATTTCTAAAACAGCTTGTAACCGTATAATTCAGTTGAGCATGTAAATGGGGGTCCGATATCCCCATGAGCCATCTTGTGCCCGAGCGGCGGGTCCATAGTATTGTGTGATTTTTTCAGGGGCCATTCATCATCTTTTTAATTACTTATGGCTATGCTTCGTTTTTCACGGGAAGCATACACTGGGAAGCCCAGAAGTTCACCTGTTTTTATGGGCAGTAAGAAGAAAGGTGGTTTAATAGTGCCAATAACATAACCACCTGTCCACTGGTCAGGCAGCCTAGCGTAGGCTCTATGTCTACCTATCCAGTATAACCTGGTGGGGGCAGTCTAGTCCTGGTGGAATTCTGGGTGGGCCCAGACAGTCTGCAATCTTGGAAATTTACTGAATGGATTTCTTTTTGCATAATTGGAACTCCATCATGTAACTGTTTTTGCGGTACTATTGTACAGCTTTTGCCCAAGACAACTAAGCCGCCCTACAGGATGAGTGAATTCTTTTTTTCTCTAGCTATGCAATACTGTCTAATAATTGAGACTTTTAGAACCCAAAAATTGTCAGGGTGGTTCTTTTGGGCCGGGAATTCATCAGGAGCTGGGTCCGTAGGAACTAATTCTCGGGCGTCCCGTGGTCATTGATCTCCTGTTAGGCTTCCTCCACAAACATAACATGAAGTGACTTTTAGAGGCTGGGCTACATGTTTGGCTAATTGCAAAAACAAATTCTTAGTTTTTCCTGGAATCTCAGGTACTGGCACATTTTATTCATCATAGGAAGTCTGAAATACTGGTTCTAGAGAGTCTCATTGAACCTCTCCTTTTATTAGGATGCTTACACTAGGATCTAGTCCTTTTTCATTAATGTCTAATGTTACTTTTTTTTTTTTTCCCATTTTGGGTCTGAGGGGTTTGTAATTACCAATTCCAAAGGGTTGTAGCTCCCACTCATGCAGGAGGGGCTGACTTTTCCTTTTTGGAGCCAAACAGGATCTTTTTAATTTTTTTTTCAAGTAGCCCAAATGACATAAGACCAGTATTGACACATTTTACATAAATACAATTCTTGACAGATGTACTTATTTTCTGCTGTGTAACTTTTCTTTCCCAATCTAGAGAACCGCATCCCATCCCATTCTGCTTATTATTCATAGCGGCACAGGTGTCAAAATTTTTTTTTTTTTTTTTGAGACAGAGTCTCGCTCTGTCCCCCAGGCTGGAGTGCAGTGGTGCGATCTCGGCTCACTGCAAGCTTCGCCTCCTGGGTTCACGCCATTCTCCTGCCTCAGCCTCCCGAGTAGCTGGGACTACAGGCGCCTGCCACCGCACCTGGCTAATTTTTTGTATTTTTAGTAGAGACGGGGTTTCATCGTGGTCTCGATCTCCTGACCTTGTGATCTGCCTTCCTCGGCCTCCCAAAGTGCTGGGATTACAGGCATGAGCCACCGCACCGGGCCAGGCCTCAAATTTTAAGGTTACATTTTTGGCGACCCCCCTTTTTTTTTTAAGCTATTACTTTACCTGTGTCACTTAGAAAAGGACCACTCCTTAATTTTATTTTGAAAACTGTGATTATGAGAGGTTCAGAGGGGTCATAGCACACATCGGGCTGGTCACTTCCTGGATTACATACTTTGTACTGGGTGTCATTATATAAACAAGTTTCTTTTAGAGTCCTTGTACACTTATAATAACCATAAAATAATAGGACTGGCCAGGCGCGGTGGATCAAGACTGTAATCCCAGCACTTTGGGAGGCTGAGATGGGCGGATCACGAGGTCAGGAGATGGAGACCATCCTGGCTAACACGGTGAAATCCCGTCTCTCCTAAAAAAATACAAAAAACTAGCCGGGCGAGGTGGCAGGCGCCTGTAGTCCCAGCTACTCGGGAGGCTGAAGCAGGAGAATGGCGTAAACCCGGGAGGCGGAGCTTGCAGCGAGCTGAGATCCAGCCACGGCACTCCAGCCTGGGCGATAGAGCGAGACTCTGTCTCAAAAAAATAAAAAAATAAAATAATAGGACTGTAGCAGTCTTGTGTCCTACCTCAGTAACTTGATGTCTGTATACTGGGAACAGCCCTCAGTCTGAGGAAGGTCAGTTGAAGTCCTTACTGTACAAGTCCAAATTTTAAGGAAAATGAGTCCCACGATGAGTTTCCTTGTGTTTCGGCCATGCATGGACCAGTCAGCTTCCGGGTGTGACTGGAGCAGGGCTTATCATCTTTGTTTCAGAGTCACTTTGCAGGGCTTGGCAAAACTGCTCCCATCCATGTACAGCTCCCAGTCTACTGGATGTTTAAAGATGGTCTCGGAGGTTGGGCCCACTAGGATAAACTGAGTCCAATACTTTTACACAATTATGTTTAACTGGACTCTCTGATACCAGGAGCAAAGTGGCGGGGTTTAGGGTGTTGCAAACTTCGATGATTATGCGGGGATTTTTACAGAGCAAGCTTTGGTATCTAGTTAGTCTGGCATTTATTAGCTAATGGTGTCCTTTGGTATTTATTAAAATTACCACAGCATGGGGGGACTTTAGGTTTTGCCTAAGAGTTAGCTTATCTGCTTCTTGTGCTGACAGGGCTGTTGCTGCCAGGGCTTTTGGACACGGGGGCCAGCCTTCGGAAACCCCATCTAGTTGTTTTGAGAGATAGGCCACTGGCCTTGGCCAGGGCCCTATAGTCTGGGTTAAAACTCCAACTGCCATTTCCCCACCACACACACACATAGAGTGTAGAGAGTTTTGTCAGGTCAGGTAGCCTCAGGGCTGCATCCGACATGAGTTTTTCTTTTTAACTCATGAAAAACTCATGAGAAAAACTCTTTTTAACTCATGAAAAACTCATTGTTGGTTGTAATAGATGTAGTTTATCTAATCTACATTTTTATTGACTGTCATTTACCAAAATATTGACTTAAATCCTGTAACTATTTGATTTCAAGCTTTAAATTGATCTGGTATTTCTTGTGGGGTTCCAATTGCATTTAAATAGATGTGAGAGTTGTAAGATCTATAAGGGGCTTCTCTCAACTTTACAATGTATTATTATTATTATTTTTTCTCTTGTTGATGAAACGCCAGGGTGAAAGGGATAGCCAAATGAACTAAAGCACAAATGCCACTCTAATTATTTGGCAGAGTGCCCAGTAAAGGTCCACCACACTATCACCACACATCCGCTCAGGGATGAACAAGGGCTGACTGATAAGCTCTTGAAAATTCTTAAGCTCACTGCATCCCTTCAGGTCTCCAAGTAATGCTAAGTTTGCTTCCTGCCGTGAGAGACATGAAGTGGACTTAGTGTTGGGGGAAGCTGGATGACCCTCGGGGGCTGACCTGCAGGGACTTTGGGATATAGCAGAGAGAGCTTGGCATGACTTATTACTCCAGGCTGTAGAATCCTGGAAAAGAGCTACCATGCAGCCCACGCCTGGTTGACTGGAGGACCACCTTAGTGGAAGGGGGACAGTCAGGGCCTCTGGCCTGCCGTGTGCACAAGCATAACAATTGCTTTTGTTTAATGTGCAGATGGAATATTTGATCCATTTCAACCAGCCTGTTGCATCTTGGTATGCTGTCTTAATTGCCAAAGTTTGTTTTAAGTCTTTAACTTTTATGATCTTCTAGTAAAATGAATGTTTCCTTTAGCACCTATTTTTACTAGTTTTAGACCCAAAAAAGCTAAATACCGTTTTATATTTAATAATCCTTTTTGTATGATTTTTATACCAGATAAGCTAAATTTTACCTTTATATTAGTGTGTTATTAATTTTAATAAAACCTTGTAGACTTATTTATCCAATTTTTCATGTTTGACCATAAGGTAAGATTTTATAGACTCTTTAACCTTTTATAATTTTTGTTAAAGAGCGGGTTGATGTTTTAAGAAAAACCTGTTGCATTTTTACTTTAATGTCTAGTTCGCAGAAAAAACTGGATGATACCTTTTTAACTTTAATGTGTTTACATACAGAATTTGCTTTACAATTAACGTTTTAAAACTTGCTTAAACTTTCAAAACAGTTTTTTAACCTTTTAATGTAGGTAAAAATCCACATTCTTATGCCTCCTTATAATCTTTTTATTAAAGATATATTTTACTTTTTTAATACACCTTGTACATAACTGTACTCAGGAGGCCTTATTACTTTTAAATTATATGATATTTTTTGCATAAACATTTTTTATAACCTTTTTTTCACGACTTTCACAATTTTTTGACCTGTCTCAACTTTTTGACTTATTACAAACTTTTTTTTTTTAAATAACCAGTTAATTTATTTCAGGACAAGAATTTACCATAGAACATTTTTTTAATATAAATTCTGCCTCCTCCCTTTTTTTTTCTTTCTTAAAATTTTTCAACATGGTTCCTAGTGGGATGGGCTTATTTTGCACCTGACCCATGTTTTCTCAAGACAAAATACCACACTCACCACACACACTCACCACAAAACAAAGAACGGGTAAAGAGCGCACACACACACTTTTATCGTTTATACCAAACTAAAATCAGAATACCACAAAATCCAAAATCCAAGTACCAAGAAATCTAAGCCAAGTCAAAACTAAAAGCAAAGTATCCAGCAATTCGAGTCAAGTCAAAACCAGAACAAAATTGCCAGTACAGGCACACCGTGGGTGATCAGACCAGGCCACGCTTCCACTCAGATGGAGTGGGCAAGTTCCAAAGACTGGTCTTACCAAGTCAAGTCAAAACCAGAACAAAAGTGCCAGTACAGGCCCACCGTGGGTGATCAGACCAGGCCACGCTTCCACTCAGATGGAGTGGGCAAGTTCCAAAGACTAGTCTTACCAAGTTTCAGATGTCCAGACTCGAAGTGCCAGTTCCTTCCCGGTGTTCAGACACTATGTTAATCCTCCACGAGGGCCTGCTACACACTGCTCTGGCAAGGCATTCCACCGGGGCAGTTGCCTACCCGGAAGCTCTCTTTGGATCGCCTCATTCAGGCTGGCCAGAGTCTACCACAGGGATACTCTACAGGGCAGGCCTAAGCTGCCTAAGGGGCTGCCTCCACCATCCGTCCATCAGTTACCTCACTTCCTGGTCAGGGAACCAAGAAATATAGCAGGACGAGCCTCAGACAAAACCTCTCAGACACCGAGTTGTAGAAGGAAGGGCTTTATTCAGCTGGGAGCATTGGCAAGCTACTGCTTTAAAATCTGAGCTCTCCGAGTGCACAGTTTATGTCCCTTTTAAAGGCTCACAATACTAAAGATTTCACATGAAAGGGTCGTGATTGATTTGAGCAAGCAGCGGGTATGTGATGGGGCTGCATGCACCGGTGGTCGGAGTGAAACAGAACAGGGCAGGGAGTTTCACAATGTTCTTCTATACAATGTCAGGAACATCGGTTTCTAAGTCATGAGTTGATTTTTAACTACTGGGTTTAGGCCAGGCAGACCCAGGCCTGCTTCCGGGCCTGGTGCCGGGCTGCCTGCCTGTGGCTTTACTTCATTGTTTTTTTCTTAAAACAGGTACTGAATATGAAACAATATGAGAGGGTCTCTCTCTTTCCTCACTTGCAAGTTATTGTTAAACTTTCTATACATTTCTGTAGCTCCTGTTTTTTTTCTTTACGTGGAAAACATTGATATGTTATGCCATAATGTATTTTGAAGGCTTTGTTCCTTGGGGACAGTGTTTCTCAATCTTCTAATGGGCTCTTAAAAAAAAAAAAAAAAAGCAGACTCTTTATTTTTATTTATTTATTTTTTACAGTACAATTGATTTATTTAAAATAGTTACGAAAAAGCACAACAAAATAGAGATTTTCCTTAGAATTATTAATGGTTTGTTAAAGATCAGGTAGGATTACAGGGTAAGAAATGGTATTAAGTGGGGGGAGCACCTGGCTAGTTCTAAGGCTTTAGATACAATGTAGTTGATTACATATTAATTCAGCCATTACATACTGGGGATAGTAGATGGGGGATCAGTAATTTATCTACAAGGAACTCCTACACAGATCCGTGAAGACCTTCCCAGTGCTGTCTTTCTCCACTCCTTAGGACCCTAAAGTCACCTGGATGACAGCATTTCCATCCTTCTTTCTCCACCCCATTCCCTATCCATATATTCTTCCCAATCCTAAGGTGCTATGCAAGCTGAGAGCAGTCTGCTCTCTGCAGCTGGAACATACACTGTTTTGGTTACAGGGATCCTGTGTGACTAAGAAGGTTTTAGGGGCAGCCTTATTTTAATACTTCAAGTTAGCCTTGAGTACAGTCAGTCCCTTCCGCAACACAATTTAGATTCTCTTGAATGCAAGTATCAAGCAAGTGAGCAATCAACCCTGCCTTCAGCATTACCAACAATACACTAACCACTCACGACTCACAACTACAAAAAGCAAACTCTTCAAATGGAAAAAATCTCAAGTTCTGCTAGAGTTTACTTAGTTTTAGTATAATGTTAATTATGTGTATACAAACATAAAACTAAATATAAACTCCTTATACTTTTTTTTTATTTTTAAATTTGAGACTGAGTCTCGGTCCATCACCTAGGGTGGAGTGCAGTGGTGCGATCATAGCTCACTGCAACCTCTGTTTCCAAGGCTCAAGCGATCCTCTCATCTCAGCCTCCTGAGTAGAGGGGACTACAGGTGCATGCCACCATGTCCAGACTAATTTTGTTTATTTTATTTATTTATAGAGACAGGGTTTCTCTGTGTTCCTGAGTCTGGTCTCCAACTGCTGGGCCCAAGTGATCCACCTGGCCTTGCCTCCCAAAGTGCTGGCTGGGATTATAGGCGTGGGTCACTGCTCCTAGCTAACTCCTTGTATCTATAGTGCTTGTACAGATACGTCAGTTTGAATTTTTTTTTTTTTTTTTTTTTTTTTTTTTTTTTTTTTTTTTTTTTTTTTTTTTGAGACAGAGTCTCGCTCTGTTGCCCAGTCTGGAGTGCAGTGGTGCAATCTCGACTCACTGCAAGCTCCGCCTCCTGGGTTCACGCTGTTCTCCTGCTTCAGCCTCCTGAATAGCTGGGACTACAGGCACCTGCCACCAAGCCTGGCTAATTTTTTGTATTTTCAGTAGAAACAGGGTTTCACCGTGTTAGCCAGGATGGTCTCCGTCTCCTGACCTCGTGATCCACCCACCTCGGCCTCCCAAAGTGCTGGGATTACAGGCGTGAGCCACCGCACCTGTCCTAATTTTTTTTTTTTAATTTCAAGTATAATGAACCATCGTTTGATTTGTATTTATTATCACAGTGAAAACAATTTGTAGTTGTTATTCCTTTCTTTGCACAGAAATTTTCAAACCACTGATCCAAACCCCAAAATAGTTTGCTGAGAAATTCTTTAAAATACTACATAAAGAAGAAATTATTTTGCAATTACTACTTTTCCTACTAATCATGAACAGTTGATGGATGTTGGTGGAAACAAGTTGGGATCCTTATGTAGAACATCAGATCGCAGTGGCACGATCTCAGCTCACTGCAACCTACACCTCACTGGCTCAAGCGATTCTTGTGCCTCAGCCTCCTGAGTCGCTGGAAAAAAATCTCAAGTTCTGCTAGAGTTTACTTAGTTTTAGTATAATGTTACAGGCGTGTGCCACAGGCGCATGGCACCACACTGGACTAATTTTTTATATTTTTTGACTGAGACACTGGGTCTTGCCATGTTACCCATGCTGGTCTCAAACTCCTGAGCTCAAGTGCACTACCTGCCTTGGCCTCCCAAAATATTGGGATTACAGGCATGTCATTACCACATCTGGACCAAGGTTCTTTAGAATTTAACATACCTGTACTGTGGTGTATAGAAGGACAGCTCAGTCTTTTCACTATTTTTGTCTATTAATAGTACCAGCCTTCATTTCTATAGCATGTTGTCATTTGGCTGTTATTTTCTAAAAACAAAATTATAAACTCACATAGAAGCAGGCTACCCAGGAATATTACCCAGAGTCCATTTGAAGAACACTATCTTAGGTTCTTTATTTTTATTCTTCTAAACAGAGGCTGTTTTTAAGAATTTTTATATTTCTTCAAACACAAATAGAATAATTATAGTGAGGCCAGAAGCAGTGGCTCAGGCCTGTAATCCCAGCACTTTGGGAGGCCGAGGCGGGTGGATCACCAGAGGTCAGGAGTTCGAGACCATCCTGGCCAACACGGTGAAACCTCAACTCTACTAAAAATACAAAAATTAGCCGGGCGTGGTGGTGGACGCCTCCCAGTTACTCGGGAGGCTGAGACAGGAGAATCGCTTGAACCCAGGAGGTGGAGGTTGCAGTGAGCCGAGATCACGCCACTGCACTCCAACCTGGGCAATGAAGAGCGAAACTCCATCTTAAAAAAAAAAAGGCACCTGGGCATGATGGCTCACACCTGTAATCCCAGCACTTTGGGAGGCCAACGCAGGTGAATCACAAGGTCAGGAGATTGAGACCATCCTGGCTAACACGGTGAAACCCTCTGTCTACTAAAAAGTACAAAAAAATTAGCCGGACGTGGTGGTGGGCACCTGTAGTCCCAGCTCCTTGGGAGGCTGAGGCAGGAGAATGGCGTGAACCCAGGAGGTGGAGCTTGCAGTGAGCTGAGATCGGGCCACTACATTCCAGCCTGGGCAACAGAGCGAAGACTCCGTCTCAAAAAAAAATAACTAAATGAAAGATTAACTATAGTGTTCTAAATCACACAATCTTCTTACCTCTCTAGCAATTCCTTGGTGCACCATGATTATTTCAGGAAAGGGTAATTGCTTTAATCTGAATTTCCTTTTTGCGTTTCTCTTATGGTAGATTCAATAGAACGGAGTAATCCATCGAGATATTTTTCTATCTGCTTATGGTAATTGTTTCCTTTGCTGAAAGAATGCTTTGAGAGAGGAAGAGGGAAACATTAAATCCCTCTAATTGAATATAATGATCTTTTTGCCGTTTATATATCATTTGATGTTGGATTTAGAGGGATTAGAGACATTCGGAATTTTAAAAAGTAATAGTGTCCTCAAAAGTTGATTTTACGTGTAAGTACAGTAGTACTTATATAAATAATGTGTGTGATAATTTGCACATAAAGAATTTTTTGTGCTTGTTGTGAATTAGGAACTAAAAAGAACTTACTCAGTAGTTGATAACTCAAGAGTACAGAGTAGGATCCAGTTTTTCTAATGACAGGCGACCTCATGATAGACTACTTTTGAGACTTGAAGACTGAAGTGAAAATAAATACGAGCCAGAGCTTAATGCTAATTATAAAACACTAAAAGAATTAGAGAATTACAGTGAAGAATTAGAATGCAATTGCTATTTAAAATGTTTTTCCTTACCAACTTTGAGGAATAATAATGTATGGATAAGAAAGTTTATCCTTTTAAAGTGTGTCATTTGATGAGTTTTGACATTTACACATTCCCATGAAGCTCCGTTATAATCAAGATACAGAATGTTTGTATCATCCCCAAAGGTTCCTCTCCCCACTTTGCAGTCCAGTCCGCTTTCTGCTCTGGCCCCAGACAACTACTAATCTGTTCTTTTTCACTATAGTTACATTCTGCATGAATGGAATCATAGTAGGTATGTCTGGCTTCATTCCCTCAAAATGAAGATTTTTGAGATTCATCCGTGTTGTTCAGTATATTGGTAGTTTGCTCCAGTATATGCATTTTTTATTCATTCACCTATTGATACACATTTCTATTTAATACTTTGTGAGGTTCTGAAATTAGATACCAGTGATTAGAAAAAAAAATCCTTAAAATCTTTTCATTTTTTTTTCTTTCTTTTTTTTTTTTTTGAGACAGGATCTTGCTCTGTCACCCAGGCTGGAGTGCAGTGGTGCGATCTCGGCTCACTGCAACCTCAACATCCTGGGTTCAGACAATCCTCCCACCTCAGTGCCCCAAGTAGCTGGGACTACAGGCATGCACCACCATGCCTGGTTAATTTTTGTATTTTTTTCTAGGGGTCTTGTCATGTTGCCCACGCTAGTCTCGAACTCCTGGACTCAAACGATCCACCTACCTTGCCCTCCCAAAGTGTGCTATGAGCCTCCCAAAGTGTGCTATGAGCCACCATGCAGGCCAAAATCTCTTAATTCTTTTTTTTTTTTTTTTTTTGGAGACTGAGTCTCACTCTGTTGCCCAGGCTGGAGTGCAGTGGCGTGACCTCGGCTCACTGCAACATCTGACTCCCTGATTCAAGTGATGCTCCTGCCTCAGCCTCCCTAGTAGCTGGAATTACAAGCATACACCACCACGCCCAGCTAGTTTTTGTATTTTTGGTAGAGGCGGGGTTTCACCATGTTGGCCAGGATGGTCTCCATCTTCTGACCTCGTGATCCACCTGCCTTGGCCTCCCAAACTGCTGGGATTACAGGCGTGAGCCACCACACCCAGCCTAAAATCTGTTAATTCTTAATAGAAAATGTTATGTTATGGCTTGTGAGCGAAAAATAAAGACTCTTTCTTGCTATCTTATTTTATGGATGATTTTTCTTTTTCTTTTCTTAAGGAGCTTGGATGTCCCTTGATTCCAAGTAAATAAGACACATTTTGTTGGCTCATCTTTTAACCTAGATGCTTAGTATGGCATGAAGTACTATTCAGGAAGCTTTGACAGAGTATTAATTTTTTTAAAACTTATTCAATGATAACGAAATTTGAAAGATTTATAGTAATAATCTAACAGTGGTTTTCAGACTTGTGTACCTCAGTAAAAAAAATTTTGAGTGTGTATTAGCAAGATAAATAGTTGTTTATAAATTCTGCATATCTTTTACTTTATTAATGTAATATGTACAGTATAAAATAAGACCAAAGTAGATATTTAAAAGGATGAGATAAAAGGTAATTATAAATAAATTGTTCTTTCTGCGCATCTAATGGATTGTCTTATGCATTACCTGACTCGGAAACCAGATGTATAGTATTGCCTATTCAAACAGTTAAAAACTACACCAGTAGATGGCATATTTTGACTTTTCATTCTACATAAATGTGTAATTTATGTGAACTAGAGGAAGATAATTATTTATATATATTGTATAAAAATACCTTATAGTAAAGAAAAAAAGATAATTTTTAAATATTTTTTCCTAATCTCGTCCCATGAAATTTTTATTTTTTGTGTTTTACAGAAAAAATTTATATCTCAACCCTATTAACTGACCCATGAAATTTTCGTACTACAAATACACTATGTATCTCTGTGTATATATAATGTGACGCTTTCAAGGACCACCAACAATTGTGATATCCAAGTTCATTTTTTATCCCTCAAGATCCAGTTTTTGTCTATTTGGAGTGTATCACCCTATTTAGAACACATGCTTTAGGGTGTAATTGTGTTTTTTCACCTATTACTTGACCTTTCTAATCTCATTTTTTTAAGTGACTAATAAATTAGTATTCATTCTGTTTGTCTGTAGCTACTGATGTCCATATCAGTAGCAGGGGGAGGTTGTAGGAAGCTTGTCTAACATTATGAAATGTACTGGAGGTAGTTCATAAGAGACAGGCTCTTCATGGGTCATTCACTTGTCCATAACATGACGTTTTGTTTCTGCATTTTCCACAGGATGCTATTCTGAAATACAATGTGGCGTATTCTAAGAAATGGGACTTTACAGCTTTGATCGATTTCTGGGATAAGGTAAAAGTATCCTTATTTCTTTATGAAAATATGGCCGGGCGCGGTGGCTCAAGCCTGTAATCCCAGCACTTTGGGAGGCCGAGACGGGCGGATCACGAGGTCAGGAGATCGAGACCATCCTGGCTAA